>NC_141817.1:10133487-10443948 GCF_057944985.1 Cucurbita pepo subsp. pepo
GTGTCAAAGCCTCACCTCAACAGATGCAATGAGACTGATAAACACAACAGGCTCAAACAGACAATATCTACCCGCGATGAGCTTGGGTTGTTACAAATGATATCAAATCTAGAAATTAGGTGGTGTGTCATTGAGGACTCTGGCTCCCAATAAGGGTGGACTTTAAGGTCCCACGTTGGTCTAACAGATGCGTTTTTAAAATCGTGAGGTTGGCAACGATACATAACGGGCTAAAACGATATCATTCTTTAATGAATTGGGGGTGGACTTTGAGGTCCCACGTTGGTCTAGCATACGCGTTTTAAAATCGTGAGGTTGACAACTATACATAATGGGCTAAAACGTCATTAATGAAACCCGAAATTGAAAAAAACCAACAAATTTTCTCACAAAATTTAAGAGTATTTTAAAACAAAAAACAAAATTCAAATTTATTTATTTTTATTAATTTAATGTTTATTTATTTTTAAAAAGTTGACTTTTGGTTTTGATAATTGTTTTTTTATTCCTTTTTGGAGAAATAGGGTTGTTTAATAATATTTAATTTAATTTAATTTTTAGCTACATATATTAATTGGGGGAGGCAATTTCTATTACTAAATAATTTTTATTAGTAATTTTTTTTAAAAAAAAAAGTACAAAATTGATTAAATTAAATAAAATCCAAAAAAGAAGTCAATTATGTGAATTAAAAGAAGGAAATATTAGTGGTGGAGTGATGACTTATGCACACATTTTTTTAAAAAAAGTTACAACCAAAGAGGTAAAGCCAGCTGCCTATGCATTATTTAAGCCAATTCCATGACTTGTAAAGCTTTCAAAATGACCTAAAACCCATTCAATTCCTTAACCAAATTTGATACTTCCATTTATAGAGTTGTTCTCGTGTTCATCAAATATATTAACGGAACAAAACGTGTTTGAGATTTGAATCACTCTGCAGGTAAGATTGATCATGTCAAACTTCAGTGGTGATTCAACATAAACGACATAGAGTTGCAAAGAAACTTAGTTTTAGGCTAGAAGAAAACGAGAATTCTCTTTTTACTGTATTTTTTATGTGACACTCGAGTAAAAAACAGGTATATGAATGAATTGAGACTACATCTGAATGAGGGTTAACAATGAATATTGAAAAGGCCATGGAAGTTGAGTGATTGCATTACTAACCCAAACAGTGAATTGACTTACTGAGTATTTTTTAAAATACTCTAGCCACGTGCTGATAAGGCAACCCTAATACTCAACCCAACGATCCAAGCTTTTGAAGCGAACCCTTGAATCAAACTAATTAACACCTCCTTATATGAAATTTGGATCAACTAAGAGATAATACTAGAATTAGATTACCTCTTACGATCGAAGATCTAAAATCAAGATTTGAAACCTTGTTCTAAATTGAGTCATTTCACGATCGAACTTGATCAAGACTTGATTGAATGGCTCAGATGCAATTCTACCACAAGAATTTCTTGAAACTTATAAATGACAAAATTAATGCTCGAATTTCTAAGGAAAACGTCTCAATTCGAGATCTCAATTTCATTCATTCACCAATCTGCTTTTTACATAACATATTGTGGGTATTTATAGTCTCTCGACAAAAGTCGTTTGTGGCCGGGATTTATTCTCAATTCTCCTTAATCTCCCCAAAAGATGAAGTCAAATTGACCATTTTACCCTTACATATTTTATGAAATTAAAAATAATACTTTTCAACAAATGTTGATACTTATCATGTTGCTACCCTTATTTTTCAAGTAAAGACAAAGAGCCCCTGCATGGATGCTAGTGAATGCTCGAAAAACCATTGAAGTAAAGATAAAGTAGTAGTATGCATTGATTTTCAATTAGCATTATGTTATTTTTATTTTCTTGTTTTAAATAAAATATGTAAGTCCATGACTTCGTTTAAAAAATATTTTATTTTAAATTTATGCACACGTTCTTAAAGGCATGCATGTGGTGACGTCTCTAATTTAGGCAAAAAAAATTTAGGGATGTTACGTTAGGGCAACACAACAACTCACACACTCAATCTAAATAAACACAACGTTCAGAGAGAGAAAATGTTAGGATAAATATTAGCTAAAGGTTAATATATATTCATTTATTATATACCGTTATTTACGTATGACCATTTATTATAAATGACGTTTACCATATATAGCTATTTACTATACAATGTACGACCATTGAATAAGATATAAATAAACCTCCGTAAATTAATGAAGAGTTCACCAACTAATTTTTAATCGTGAATCCAACTCGACTGTTGGGGTCCGTACAACTTTATATTATGTTTATGAGCTGTTAGAACTAGAGTCGAGTCTGGAATGCATGAACCTCGATTTATCCTATGATTCTTTCTCTCGTATGTATCTTTGATTCGAGGACTAGAACACTTATTCTCGAGCAAACTTGACTTGTTGATCTTGTCCGTTGGATTTCGGTTGGAAGTTTTAGTATTTGAAGAGTTTTGATCTTGGGCTTGGATGACCTTTGAGCCCAATCAATTGGATTTGGGCTTGGTTGATGTTGGGCCAAATTATTTAATGACAGGGCCCAGTTTGACTAATTTGACTAAACTAGTTAACTAGATCGAACGGTCGTGATGATGACATGTGTCATTATCAGATTATTAATCAATAATTCAAATTTTCGTCATTAATTTAAAAATTAACGGTGGATTAAAACTTCTCATATCTACCTTCTTAATTCTTTATTAATGATTTTTAATTTTGTCTATGGTTCAAATTGTAATCTCATGTAACCGTCCAAACCCACCACCAATAGATATTGTCCGTTTTGATCCATTACGTATCGTCGTCAACCTCATGATTTTTAAAACGCGAGTGTTTGGGAGAGGTTATTCAACCAATGTGGGATCTCACCGTTGACCCTCTTGAGATCCACTGTCATCGTTGGCATATCGTCCGATGTCTAGCTCTAATACCATCTGTAAGCCTACCTCTAGCTGTCTAGCTCTAATACCAGTTGTAATGCCCTAAGCCCACCCTTAATGATACCGTAGTTTTGGCTGTTAAGATTGGAACCTCTTAATTTTTTAAAATGGATTAATGCCAAATTAATTGGAGCACTTATAAAGGGTATTATAGGAAATTTACATAACTAAGAATGGAGTGGCTGTCTTCTCCCTGTGGCACTAAATCGAACCCCGTAAAACGTGAACCAAACCAGAAAGCTTCTCAAAAGTAATGGCGTTGGTAGCTTTCAGATTCATCAATGGACCGCGGCTCGCGCTCCGTCGAGCCTGTACCCCACCAAAATCTAGGATCATACGAGCGTTCTCGGCGATTATGTCTCCGCCCTCCAGAGCCGTCGTCTACGACCGCCATGGTCCTCCAGACAGCGTTACCAGGTGATTATTCTTCTCGATTTTAACTTAATTTACTTCGGAATTGTCTTTTCTCTATACGATCAGCGGCCATTGGTCTGGTGCAGAGTGATTAACTTACCGCCGGTGGAAGTGAAAGCGAATGATGTATGTGTGAAAATGCTGGCTGCTCCGATCAACCCCTCCGATATCAACCGCATTGAAGGTAGAAGTATTACTTACGAAGCAATTGATTCTTGTTGATGTAGACTTGTAATAATTTTTCTGATTTTCTGAGATAGAAAGATTTCTTGGATTCTGATGCTGATGTTAGGGAATTTGGGGATTTTTAGGTGTATACCCTGTGAGGCCGGAGGTGCCGGCAGTTGGAGGATATGAGGGAGTTGGAGAGGTGCATTCAGTGGGCTCGGCCGTTCAGGGTCTTTCACCCGGTGACTGGGTTATCCCATCTCCACCTTCTTCTGGTACTCTTTAATCCCAAAAATGAGTAAACACAAAAAACTGAAATTTTATGGATAATGTTCAGTCCCATGTCATGGTATTTGAAGGCAATGAGCTTGGTGAATCCTTCTTGTAGCATCAATTTCAATGTACATTTCTCTTAGTTTGTTCTGGTGTCATCTGTTTTCTAGGATTATTAAATTTGTTAATTCTACCATAATTGCAAGCTTTGGTGACCTATCCACTGAGACATGGCTCGGCTTGACACCATCCTGTAAACTTGTGAACATTACGTGAGATCCCACATCGGTTGGGGAGGAGAACGAAACATTCTTTATAAGGGTGTGGAAACCTCTCCTAGTAGACGGTTTTAAAACCGTGAGGCTTATAGTGATACGTAACGGGCCAAAGCGGGAAATATCTGCTAGCGGTGGGCTTGAGCTGTTACAAATGGTATCAGATCCATACATCGAGCGATGTGCCAGCGAAGAGGCTGTGCTCCGAAGGGGGGTGAACACGAGACGGTGTGCCAACAAGGACGTGGCCTCAAAGGGGGTGGATTGGGGGTCCCACATCGATTGGAGAAGGGAATGAGTGCCAGCAAGGACGTTGGGCCCTGAAGGGGGGTGGATTGTGAGATCCCACATCAGTTGGGCAGGAGAACGAAACATTTTTTATTAGGGTGTGGAAACCTCTCCTAGTAGACTCGTTTTAAAACCGTGAGGCTGACGGCAATACGTAACGAGCCAAGGCGGACAATATCTGCTAGCGGTGGGCTTGGGCTCTTACACATTAATTTTAAGGGCTTCAAAACCTTAATCTCTATAAAACATTTCATAAAAATTGCTCTGCAAAACAAACTGTCTGAACAGCTATGTTTCTTGAAAGTTTCGTTGCATTGCTTGATTTCCTTTATTGATTTCCACACTTAGGTACATGGCAGACTTATGTTGTGAAAGATCAGAGTGTTTGGCATAAAATCAACATGGAAGTACCCATGGAATATGCTGCTACCGTTACTGTTAATCCCTTGACTGCTCTGAGGATGCTGGAGGACTTTGTCTCCTTAAAAGCAGGTTTGGTTATTGCAGAAAGTTTGATATTTCCTTCCTTTTTTATCAATCAATTCATAATCAATTCTAGGCTTTTGCTAGGAGACTCGATTGTTCAAAATGGAGCGACAAGCATAGTTGGACAATGTATCATTCAGCTTGCTCGGATTCGCGGCATCCATAGCATCAATATTATTCGTGATAGGTGCTGAGGCTGAACTACTTGTTGCTCCATTTTAAACTTGTGGGAATCTACACATAAAAATATGTGTATCTATATTTTATATTTAAAATCACTATTGTACCGCCCAAGCCCACGTTAGCAAATATTGTCCTTTTTGGGCTTTTCCTTTCGGGCTTTCCCTCAAGGTTTTTGAAACGCGTCTGCTAGGGAGAGTTTTCCACACCCTTATAAATAATGCTTCGTTCTCCTCCCCAACCGATGTGGGATATCACAGTCCGTCCCCCTTCGGGGTCCAGCGTCGTTGCTGGCACTCGTTCCCTTCTCCAACCGATGTGGGACCCCAATCCACCCACTTCAGGGCCTAGCGTCCTTGCTGGCACACTGCCTCATGTCCACCCTCCTTCGGAGCTCAGCCTTCTCGCTGGCACATCACCCGGTGTCTGGCTCTGATACCATTTCTAATGGCCAAAGCCCACCGCCAACAGATATTGTCCTCTTTAGGCTTTCCCTTTCGGGCTTCCCCTCAAGGTTTTTAAAATGCGTTTGCTAGGAAGAGGTTTCTACACCCTTATAAATCATGCTTCGTTCTCCCCAACCAAAGTGGGATATCACAACTATTGTTCAAATTTATCCATAGTTTGTCTTTCATTTACGGCAATCTTTAAAGAGTCCTACTGTTAATTACCATCTCTTGCTTTATTTATTGTAGGGCAGGGTCTGACGAATCAAAAGAAAAACTCAAAAGACTTGGAGCTGATGAAGTTTTCAGTGAGAGTCAGCTTGAAATAAAGAATGTTAAGAGCCTCTTGGTACGTTGGGCTATTTTCCTATTATAATTTGTTGGTAGCAACTAACTGTGAGTGAATTAAGAAGGCATGTTTTTAAGGATTACATGAAATTACAATAAGACTTCTGCAAACAGGTAGCCTCAAATAAAGGGAGAAACAAAGTAGTTGAAAGGCTAGAATCATAGTTTTATGTTCGAGTTAAAGGGTGTCTAGAGCAGTCACTCTACCTTTGATGTTTCCGAGAGTGCAAAAGAAAAACTCTACTACATAGCTAGAAATTAAGGGAGGAAAAAGGAAAAAACAAAAGCAAAATGAAGAATGAAGGAATGGTTATTTTGATGTTTTTGAAGGTGAAGCAAAATCCTACTAGTTCAGATAACATTTTTTTTTTTTTACAAATTTGAAATTTAGTGATAGAAGAAGTTGATGAACTAAGAACAATTAGAGAAAGACATCCGAGAAACTTCTGCTGTTTTCACGCTTGTTCTTTGTTCTCTTGATTTTCTTCACTAAAATGATTTATTTACATGAAAGGCAAACCTACCTGAACCTGCTTTGGGATTTAACTGTGTTGGAGGCAATGCTGCTACATTAGTTCTTAAGTTCTTGAGGTCGGACTTGTTTCTATCATTAGATTTTTTCCTTATTGATTATCCATTATTCTCTATCCCTCCTAAGAGTAATGATGTGTTTGTTTCCAGGCAAGGAGGAACAATGGTAACATATGGTGGCATGTCTAAAAAACCAGTTACCGTGTCAACCTCATCTTTCATTTTTAAGGTAAATGATATTTTTCTTTTTAGCGTACTCGTTGCACGGCCACCATTATAGTTACTTGATTACATGGTTATTGGAGATGCATTTGCACAATCAATAAGACTTGTGCATGATAATAAACTAGACTTGTGCATGATAATAAAAACTAGACTTGTGCATGATAATAAACTGCCCAAGTCTACCGCCAGCAGATATTGTCCTCTTTGGGCTTTCTCTTTCGGGGCTTTCCCTTAAGATTTTTAAAAATAGTATGCTAGGGAGAGGTTTCCACACCCTTATAAAGAATTCTTCGTCCTCCTCCCTAACCAATGTGGGATCTCATAATCCATGCCCCTTTGGGGCCCAGCGTCCTCGTTGACATTCGTTCCCTTCTCCAATTGATATGGGAGCCCTAATCCACCCCCTTCGTGGCCCAGCGCCCTCGCTGGCATTCGTTCCCTTCTCCAATTGTGTGGGACCCCCCAATCTACCCCTTTCGGGGCCCAGCGTCCCTGCTAGCACACTGCCTCCTATCCACCCCCCTTCGGGGCTCAGCCTTCTCGTTGGCACATCATCCGGTGTCCGGCTCTAATACCATTTGTAACAGCCCAAACCCACCGCTAGCAGATATTGTCCTCTTTTGGCTTTCCCTCCAAATTTTTAAAACGCGTTTGCTAGGGAGAGGTTTCCACCACCCCTTATAAAGAATGCTTCGTTCTCCTCTTCAACCGATGTGGGATCTGACATCTTCAGACTTTAACCTTTCCTCTTAAACAATTGCTACAAGATAGAAAATGTAATCCATCTTTTTCTCAAAATTTTCCGGTAAAGAGAATAAGCCAATTCATGTGTATGCAATGCAGGACCTTTCTCTGAGGGGATTTTGGTTGCAGAAATTGATGGGTACAGATCAAGCAAAAGAGAGCAGAAAGTTGATAGATTACCTGCTGGATTTGGCACGACAAGGAAAGTTGAAATACGAGTACGTAATCTGCTTCTGTTTCTTTTATGCATATAATCTTTTGGTTTAAATATGATTTTGGTCGCTGTATTTTCCACTTTTTGAATCATTTTGATCCGTATATTTTCCAAATGTTTATTTTACTTTTGTTCAATTTGGTCCCTATACTTTAATAAATAAACATTTTGGTCCTTCATTTTTATTATATCTCATTTTTTTCGTTGAAATGTTAACATTTCATTTCATTCACTAGGTTTTTTGAAATGTAGCCATAAATTTGTATTAAAAAGTTTCCTTACAAAATGATCATATTTTAAAGGGTAGGGATCCAAAAGTTGAAATTACAGGGACTAAGTTTTTGAGGTGTTGCAGGATGGAGGTGGTTCCTTTTGACAATTTCCACATTGCACTCAGCAAGGCGCTTGGTATGCAGGGTAGCCAACCTAAACAGGTCATCAAATTCTAACCCTCTGGACACTGATATGCAATTTGCCTTGCTTTTCCAGGACCATACTATAGGTGTAGGTGGTTTCCAAGTTTGTTCATGATTTAGTTAGATACTAAGATCTGAAAGAAATGCCCCTTTTTCCAATGAAATTGAAGCCTTGTCTCAATTCCAACCCTTCCTAGAAAGTGGGAATAAAGCCAACTAGTGTTGTGCTCATTATGAGTTTTAGAAACTAAGAAGTGAATGTTCAAATTGCTAGGGGCAACATTTGAGTCACTTGTGAAGCTTCTGCAATTTGATGAATAAAGTTAAACTTATAGTTCAAGGTCGGGTTTGTTTATCCAAGGCTATATAGATTGAAACCGACTCGACCGACCAGTCGGTTGGTTTTTCAGCAGGGTCGTCGGAGTCATTGGCCTGAAGGCTCAATGAGAGCCCAGATCGACCGACTGGTTTAAATGAAGTCCCTACAGCAGCTCCCTCTCTTGGGAAGGAGATGATTAATTAAAAACAAAGTTTTTATTATTAATGACCTTTTATGTCAATAGTAATACATTGCACAAGAAAAAAAAAAAAAAACATGAAACCGATATCTTCACATGAAAGTCCATGTGATCTCGAGTATTAAAGTTAACAATCTCCTCTTTATTTGTATTTTCCACATGAAATTGATAACAATTATCAATGGAATTAATCTTCATTGTTAAAGATCGATCTTTGCTTGTTTGTACAACTGATTCTGCCAATTTCGTCGAGGTTATAACCATTACTACTGGCAATTCTCCTAGTCCATATTGTAACTTCTTGGACAATTCATATGTGCCCGACGTGAAAGTCCATCTTTTAAATAGTTTCCTACCTACACCATTATCAAATGCTACAATCAATTTGAAAAATTAGGTTATACAATTTGGTTAGGTTAGAAAGCTACTAGCTACATACATAAAATCAATAAAAATTTAGAATTTATTAATAAGAAATAATAAGAAATAGACATTAAAGGAAATCAATGAAATCATTGCATTAAAGTAATGTGATCGGAAGCTATTTTTAAAAGATCGTACGAAAAGAATGTTTGTGAATGAACAGTGTCTTTGACAAGGTGATTTTACTTGATAAATTCACCCCACATCAATTGGTGAAGAGAACGAAATATTCTTTACAAGGATGTTGAAACCCCTTCCCTAATAGACGCGTTTTAAAAACGAAAACCCAAAGAAGAAAACAATATCTGCTAACAATGGATTTGGACCGTTACATAATCAATTCCAAAATCCAACTTAAATCTCTTTAATGTCTTTTTATCCCATCTTAGACAACCATCCATACATTTTCCTTTACCTTTGTGTCTAGACAAACCTTATAGATTGACTAAGTTTATAATTCATTTTGACCATTTAAATTCAAGGTTAAAATTGGACTCTTAAGCTAAAAATAGAAAGGAAAAAAGAGAATTGGAAAATGAAGAACTTCCCATGTTCCATAAATTGGTACTACTAACCAATAAGAAAAGAGGTTTCCATATTTCAATGTGAAAAGATAATATGTAAATTAAGAAAAACTTTTCATCAATAGAAATTAGTCGAACAGCCGCCATTAATTATGAAAGTAAACGGAATCTCACCCACACCATACCATGCTTCATCCAGCAGAGAATAGCATTATTCATATGTTCTCGAAAGAATCAACTCTCCTTCAAGTCTTTCTCAACAGATCCCTTCCTTCTTGAAAATGTAGTCCACTGCTTCTTCAACGGTGTCGACTACCTGCAGAAGAATGAAGCGTTTTTCATATTAACAATTAAGTACTTCCTCTAAAAGAAGAGCTGAAGTTAAGATCTCATTCAAAGAGATATATAAAATGTCTCGAGTTTCTTTTGGTCTATTATATGGATAATCAGATCTACAAAGACCGTGATTGAGAATTGTTTTATTGTCTTTCTTCGAGGAAGAGGTGAAACATAATCAACTTGAATTCGGGACAGCTATTCAAAATCTTAGTGAAAGACTGGATTTGTTATCTCATGTTTGAGGGCTTTTTCAAGCTTCATCCCAAACTCGTCATTTTCTTTCCTAACAGCTAAACGGAGCGGAAAATAACGTGGAGAAAAATGTTTAACCTACCAGATCAGCTGGATATTTGTCATGATTTTCTCTTCCCTTGAAAACCCCTGTTCTAGTCAGGATAGAAAACCAAGGACTTCCAGCCTGAAATTCAGAAGTATCAGGCCAATGAATGTGATCAGTCAGATTAGTAAGCAACAGAAAATGGGGAAGAACAAAAAAAGTGGCTTCTTCTTAGCCAGTTAAGATCCCTTACCTGAATTGCTCCATTGATATCGACAGAAGGATTATCCCCAATCATATATAGAGTCTTGAAGTGATTAGTTTCAGTATTCGCATCCATCTTGTTTTGATGAATTGATGACACTAGTTTAAGTACAGCTTCGGCATTGCGAAATACGAGCGGATTTGGTTTTCCATAGCATGTGTACTGCAAAGCATGAGGGTGAATCCTGCATCATAAAATAACACGAGCGCTTCAAATATGATCAACTCTCAGATCGAATCCATAGTCGACACACTTTATTTCTTTGGATTAGGAGAGTTTCCCCACAAAAAACAACTGAATAGGATGCCTGTATAATCAATGTTTGAACAAAAAAGACACCTGCATTAACAAACTAGGTGCAAAAAAGTGACAATGACCATTTATAGGCAGAGATGTTAATAGCAGCCTTACAGCGTATTGCTAGACATTGTTGATTTAGCCTTATGTTTAAACAATGGCAAGCATTCTTCAATTTGGTCGTTTTGATTCTTCGGTTACACAGTACATTCGATGTTGGCTAGATTATGCATTCCTAAAAAATACCATGCCTGATTGATCATACAATACATCATGTTATCTTGGCTACGGCCTCGTGTCATGAGGAAATTTACTGAAAACCAGTGGGTGCTTCAGTTAACTGCAAGTTTTCTTTTCAAATACTTATGAGGTAGTCTAAATTCGTACCTACACAATGATAATGGGAATTTACATCTTTATTCTAAAGCAGGATTACAAAATTTTTAACATGAAATTCTATTGGTTGGCGACTTTTATGCTTCAACTTTCAAGGTAGGCAAATTTTTCTGGGATTCTATACTCATATGACAGAAATTACAATGATATGGGTCAGTAATGATCCAAGAGGCAGCATGAACAACTATCTCAACTACTTCCAGACAAGTAACCTATGACATTTAACACCTACGGTAATATTTGTCTTACTTATTGTAGATAGACTCTAGTGCAATTCTGAAAGCTCCCATACCAAAACGTTCACAAGGAAAAGCAGCCTGCCTTAAAGAGAACCATGTTAGGTACAATATAGAACCATCAAACATTCAATAAAAAGGAAATAATAGTTGGGGGAGGGGGGGAATGAAAAAAAAAGGCAACAGTGAATCAATTCTGAAACGATCCAAGAGTATATGACTAGTAACCTGGTATTCAAGGTCATCGTGTGCAAAATACAAGTTCGGTTGGTGTCCAAATTCTCTTCCTGGAAGACCTCCGGTTCTTAAGATATCACAAAGTACCTGATTTAGCATACTATGTTGCTTAGTGCATAATTAACAGAGTAATGAAAAGTTTTGTCTTCTTGTTTAAAAGAGTATCAATAATGGAAATCGATTTCATAATATTGAACTGGCAATTAAGGTGGAAAAGGTTAAAATCAAATGGCCAATCCGAGTAGAGCTCTATGGATAAGGCACACCATTGTCATCTCAAGGGTCAACGATTCAATCTCTCACTCCACGATTGTTGAACTAAATAAAAGGTTTAAACTAAATGTAATAGTCACAAAAATAGACTTTGAAATTGAAGTTATACCTAATTTCAGATAGGGCCCACAAATTAAGAGTAATTCACTTGAAGCAATCGAACACAAAGGGAAAATTATCGGTGATAGCATAAGCTATGCTGGTAGTTGTTGGATCAAATCGATAAAATAGGAAGAGAACTTCATAATACATGGAGTTCAGAAAGAAGAAACAATTGTTGGAATGCAGAGAACTTTAGTAAGACTAATGGTAAGACTAATGACTGCATCATAACAAGAGCGCAAAACATTGAACTAACTGTTTTCTCAAGATAAAAACCAAGCCCTACAGAAATCTTCAAGATCTTGTACTGGGAAAAATGTGCCTAGCCTTTTCATTCCTTGAAAGGGGAAATATTAGGAAAGAGTATCCCATCAAGATTACAGATGAAAAATCCTGCAACCAAAAGCTTCATGGACGGATGGATGGGCTTATATAATGTCTTGCAGAGAAAAGGGGGCAGAGAGAAAAGAAAAAACCTTCACTCACTTCAGTTTGTTCTGCATGTTTAAAGAAGTCTACATTTTCTAAACGCAGAAAGGAAGTTGATTGTTCCTATACTTTTTTTAGTTATTTTATCTCATCGAAATTGGAAAAGAATTGATCAATTCCTTCAATAGAGGGCAGAAAGAAAAAATGAGATTAAGATCTATTTATTGCATGAACACGTGGTGGAAGATATAAAGCTAAAGGCAACCTGAATATCCCTGCTCCAATCAACAGAATCACTAACGATGAAGGCAGCATCAACTCTCTCAGAGCAAACTTTCTTCTTTTCAGCTAGATTTGAGATAGTTTTTTCATGATTAGCCCCGTTTATAGTCGTCCATTTCTTATATGGTGCCAGAGGATCAATGTTATCAAAGAAGGATGTATATTCATCAATTGAAAGAACATTCCTGAAGATAAAAGAACGCATAAAGCTCATATAGCAAGGAACAGTCATCGAGTTGATATGATATAAATAAAACCACAAAATTCTATCAGAACAAAAGCTTACCGAAATCCATATTCAGACATCACTGCAGCGGGTTCTCCTTTTCCAACAGCAATCACAAGTTTGTTTTCATATCTGGCACACAAATTGAAGTATCTATGAGATCAAACTTAAAGGAAGTTATTTACTTTACCAACCAAAGAATTGAAGTTCATTAGTTTTAGCCAAAGTAGACAGACTAAGCTGTGGCTGCTACTGCCTCTATGCATAATCAGGTATAATAATTTAAGGTTTGCATCAACTTCCTGTTATCGGACAAGCTATATTTGTATGTTAAACCAAACTTATCTAATATCATTATTGGATGGGGCACAAAATTAGTGCCTAAGATTGGCTAAAGTAAATAATTAATGATCAATTTTAAATCGTCTAATGTAAATATTTACAGAGGCATTTGAAGCAATCTTTAAATAAATTTTACTTCAGGCTTTTTAAATAACCAATACATTTGAAAAATGGGGTTCGAAGTGTCATCTGAAGAGGTAGAAAATAAATGGTACAGAAACCAATTCCGGTCAGATTAAACTATACCTGTTTACAAGGTGTTTAAATGGTGAATGGCCCTGAACAACCTGTTCAAAATCCAAACGAAAGGATATTAAGCAATAATCTATGTGAAAATTTCCTTCGAGTTAACGGGGCAATGGGTAAAAACCTTCCTGGTTAAAAGGAAAAGTAAGAATAGAGTCTAGAAGAGAAGTATATATGATTAACACTCCTGATTAATCAGCCGTCTAGAAAGGAGTTTGAATGCAGATCTTACCTGTAAAGGTGATATATTTACGCCCAAAACTTCACCCAAATCTGAGGCTCTCTTGGATTCACGAACTCCACCTCCTGCAGAAGTAACCAAAACTAGAGCTGAACACACCATTTAAAGCCTCTCAAGATTTCAGACAACACATAAATTATGCCCAAACGGTGTCCTACTAGCAATCCATAAAACCATGAGCTCAGTAAATTCAACTAAGGCATTTCAAGAGACTATGAACTTGGCTTCACACAGAATTAAGTAAGTGTAGACCAACTGCCTCAAGAAAGATACTCGGCAACTTTTGATTGTAGCAAAAGGCAATATTTCTAGAAGGAAAAAAGGAAACGATTTCAAAACTCATGTCAATAGATCAGAATGGTAGCAAAACCAGGGATAGTTAAGTTAAGAATTTCCTAGGATCCTTGGAACGTTTACCACCCCTTGTAATCCAAACTACAAAATGAGCAAATGCATTAGCCCTCAGCGCAAAGAAACTCTCTCCAAGTTTCTCTCTTACACCTAAAACTTAGCCTATCACATTCCATTGCATCCAAAAGTGTACCCATTTAGTAACTGTGTAGACATATAAGTGTCATGTGGCGTGTCTGAATATATGTACATATTGCGACGATATTTGTTACGAAGATTATGACCAGTCATTCTGTTACAAAATATCAAAATGAATAATAGCTCAATCTCGTAGAACAATTCCTAATCAATTCATCATTCATGTTCATCAAATTGATATTAGAATGTGACCAAAGAATAACCCTTTGACAGGAAAAGATGCAATATAAAATAGATACAAACTAATTTATAAATTGGAACAGTTATACCAAACCATCATCAGCCTGTGACCAAATTGAATAATTATATCGTTGAGCAACCCCTAGTTAATTCCGGCACGTAAAATTGAAAAGTAGAGTATGATCAGGGAATTACCATTTGTCAGGAAAATATAAGGAATCCTTAATACACCTGCCAAGAAAAGGATATTAACGAGCAAATTTAGTCCCAAAAAGTTTCGAAGATACTTAAAAAGAGAGAAAAAAATTAAAACGATGAAAACATTTCAGCGTGGCTGCGCTCCAAAAACAAAGAAACCATACCGGAATCGTCATATAACTTTCTCAGAGCTTGAGGAGAGCCTCCAATCGGAGCATCGCCTCGGAGAAGCACGCCATCAATGTCGAACGCAATGCCAAACGTAGGTCTGCAAAATAACTACGTCAATCACAACAGAATCACACGCTTTTTCTCTCAATCAAGCGATTACAGAAAGATTGAATTCACAAAGAAAGAGATGAAGTAGGAACCTGGTGAATTGCGAGAAAGTGTGTGAGAATGAACGCAAGAAAATAGATGACAACGGCGGTAATCGGCTTCTGCTTCGGTTCCGCAGCGGCTTTGAGAAGATCCGGAAGCTCATTCTGTGGCTTTTCGTTGCAGTTCAGACTGAAAATGTAGGCGTATCGTGCATCACCATTCCAAGTTCATTTTCAATATTGATAAGTTCGAGCCAGAAATTCTACAAACTCCTATAAGTGTAGATTTGAATTTTTAGTCCTAATTTTTTTTAATTTGTTTCATTAACATTTCATTCTAAAATAATAATATAAATATGACGTGGCAGTGACCGTGACCGAAGGAGACATAAGAAATAGAGCCTGGCTGGGTTCAAGCTGGTCTCGTGTCATCGGTTTGCTCATACCGGAGGGATCATTCTCAATGAGTGATCGGTTTGCTAGTTCACGCAAATCTAAAGCTCCTTCGTAAGGAGACTCGAAAAAAGAAAGGTAAGCGTCATAACATATATCATAGGGTTTAGGGTCTTGTGATTGTATGAAGGACGCATGCTCTGTGATCCCTACAGTGTTTTATCTTATGATTGTATGATGTGTACTATGTTATAATTTTATACTATGATATATGTTATGACGCATACAAGTATTCTGAACTATGTTATGTTCTCAGGCGGATATTAGCTTGGCAGTCCTTGGTCGAATCCAAATTGTGACCCTACACGATGAGCGTTGTAATCTACCTCAGGGTAATCCATTTCTATTTTCTTACCTCATTGTTTATATTCCTGCTAGTAAGTCTATTTCTAGTTTCAAATTTACGAAGAGGAGCACTTTGATGCCCAGAAAGTCCCATGTCCAAACCAACCGCCGATGATTTCTGAAAAGTTATTTGATGCATGAACCTCCATGTACTATGTAAACTATGTTAATAGTTATGCACTATAACTATGAGACATTAGAAAACCATGTATGTTAATCATGAACAACCGACCAGTATCAAGTATGTACGTCTCATAGGAACGCTATGTCAAGAAAAGAATGAAAGTGTGATTAGTGTCATGAATATATGTCATGTTTTAATATTGTGGGACTTCATGCATTTTGTATGATACGTGCATAGAGATACTTCTCCATTATGTTTAATACGAACACTTACGTGATATCTATGTTTACCATGATATTATGTGGGTTCTTTCCCTCATTGGCGTATGACATCGAGGGTATGTACTAGCCTGACGAGCTAGGCCCAAAGGATAGTACATATACGAACCCACCTAATGGGTCCCTATACGCGGGCATGGACCATGTGTAAGAGAGTACTACACATTCAACCATCATTGCTTGTTTTTACATTTTCCAACCCAACACTGAAGCTACTTATTGAATACTCAAGATACGTGTTAGTTCTTTTAAAGCAAAGGTAACACACCCCTGTACGAATAACAGCGTTGAACACTCAACTTTTATGACCGGCAGCAATATCTCCTATCAATCAGTACTAAGAACAAAATTAGCCAAATTTACTCATTAACCTGTAATTAATCTTAAATCTACTATACTTATAATCAAAACAAAAACATACACCTAAAAACAATTCAAGAAATTGAAATTTCTTAAAGCTATTATTATTTAAGTTCCTGCCTCCACACAAACAGAGACAATCATCTTTGCACGTTGATAACAGTAATTCCATTATCAACATGAACTCACAATATCAAAAACAAAACTGTGTTTGGTATTAAACAGTAGAAACAATACCAGGAAGAGCAGCAAACCATTTCTTTTTTCCTCCTAGAAGCTCAATCCAAAGGCTGAGGAAGACGCAGCCCTTTTTTATGTCACACCAGCCCCATCACTGGATGCAAGATTCCAGAAGATGGTGAATATAGAACCCTTCCAATCCTGATAAATGAACCTTTTCCATGATTATATACAAGAACTAGATGTTCCCAGTTTTGTTCCCAGCTTTCCGACCGCTAACACGACAACGATTCACACTATCATACTCCGCTTAATCTTCGAAACAAAATTAACTCTTCATTCAAGACCCAACAAACTGAAGAGGAGCAAAGTGTTTGAAACTACATGTAATTTGGATTGAACTTGAGAGATGCCCTCCATATAAGCTCTTTTATTTCTTCTTCATCCAAGGATGCCTGTTCGAAATCGAAGTTGAAAGGAGAAGGGCAGGTTGGTTCTTCATTGATTTCATGAAGACTTAGTATATATGGGTGATTCATCGCCTCCTCGACTTGTAAACACGATAAGAAATACACACCATGTCAAGAAAATGTAGGTTCTTAAAGTAATGTCAGATGCAAAGGTAGGTGCATTACCAGTTATTCTCTTGCTTGGATCAAAGAGCAGCATCCTCTCTGCAAGATCAACTGCCAGTGGAGGAAGATCTGGGAATTTTTCAATCAGTGGTTGTTTCGGGAAATGAGGAAGTTGCTTAACGTACTTCCTTGCATTATCACTTCTAAGAAACCCGAGATCGGAATCATCTGGTGAACCAAGCAACTGTTTTTGGGGTAAGATAAAGAAATAACTCCATTAAAAAACATCACAAGTCTAAGGTTGCAACCCATGCAAATTATAATTCAGGTAGGTAGTTTATTGTCCTCTTTAGACTTTTCTTTCTAGGCTTCCCCTCAAGATTTTAAAACGTGTCTGCTAGAGAGAGGTTTCACACCCTTATAAAGAATGCTTCGTTCTCCTCCTCAACCGATGTGGGATCTCACAATCCACCCCTCTTTAGAGTCCAACGTCCTCGCTGACACTCGTTCCCTTCTCCAATCGATGTGAGACCCCCCAATCCACCCCCTTCAGGGCCCAGCATCCTTGCTAATACACCGTCTCGTGTCCCCCCTTTGGGGCTCAGCCTCCTTGCTGGTACATCGCCCGGTGTCTGGCTTTGATACCATTTGTAACAGCCCAAGTCCACCGCTAGCAGATATTGCCCTCTTTGGGCTTTCCCTTCCAGGCTTCCCCTCGAGGTTTTAAAACACATCTACTAGGAAGAGGTTTCCACACCCTTATAAAGAATGCTTCGTTCTCCTCTCCAACCGTGCTGCATGTATAATTTCAAACGGCAGGAAAATGGAAGACGGTGATTGAGTACCTCGGTTATAAGCCCCAATTGCTGCACATAGTCTTTTCCAGGGAACAGTGGCTCCCTCCTTAGAATTTCCATGAGAATACATCCAACAGCCCAAATATCGATCGCTGCAGTGTATTCAGAAGTGTTGAGTAGAAGCTCAGGCGCTCGATACCATCGTGTCACAACATATTCTGTCATGAAATCTGTCTCTGATGTTGTTCTTGCTAACCCAAAATCACAAATCTTGAGGTCACAATTTGCATTGAGAAGCAGATTGCTTGGTTTTAGATCTCGGTGCAAGACATTTGCAGAGTGTAAATACTTCAAACCTCGCAGTAATTGGTATAAGAAGTACTGTCCAAACAATAAACAAACACCGCTTTAACAGGCTTAACAAGAGACATGTTCTCTAACCAAACACAAAAATCATTCAGACTGTTTCAGATAGCTTCTTGTTGCTTCAACAAAATTATAATCCAAATAAAACTTCGTATTAACTATTGAAACAGAGATTGGCTAACATCTCACTCGAATGTAATAGATTCTAAGTAAACCTCAGGGAAAGGATGATAAGTATCCCTTACCTGACAGTGATCGTCTGTCAGAGCCTGGCTAGAGCGAATGATCTGGTGCAGGTCAGTGTCCATTAATTCATACACAATATACACATCATTGAATTTTTCCTTCTCTGGTGGAGGAATTATATCTTTGATTTTTATAATCTGAGAAGAGGGAAAGGAGATCATTATGCTACAATCATAAAATAATATAAGTTCCTCAGGAAAACTCTCCAAGGATTATATCAGCAATGAATTTTGCAACTATCCCTTCATCAAATCTGTTCATGACATAACAAAAGTACAGCTGAAGTAGAAGCAATGCTTCGAATATGTAACTAAAAAGTTCTGTGCGGGAGAGGGGAACAAAACATTCTTTATAAGGGCGCCTAAACCTCTCCCTAGCAGACACGTTTTAAAACCTTGAGCGAAAGTCCGGAAGGAAAAGCCCAAAAAGGACAATATCTACTAATGGGAAGCTCGAGCCATTATAGTTCGAGCATTCAAAATTCAAAATATATAATCCACATGTTTTGCCTCATTACTTAACTCAAATTCAACCAGAATATCCATTCAAGTATGAACCCAAATGAAGAAATTTAAACCAAGCAAACAGAGCTGAGTTGGGATAAATACATTGTCATGGTCCATATGGCATAGGAGTTCTATCTCACGAAGGGTCCTCTTGGCATCAATCCGGTTATCAAAAGCGTTCCCTATCTTCTTTATCGCTACCTCTTCCTTCGTCTCAGAATTGGTCGTACAACTGATTAAGCAGATTATCAAAATCATAGCACATAAGAAAGCATTCATCAAGAATAAGAAACATAAACAGAAATTCGATAGATTACCAAAAATCAAAGAACTACGAAACCCCAAATCAGCAGCAGAAATGGAAAATCAACAATCAGAACAGAGCACGGAGGAGAAAAGAAGTAAAAAGAAGTGACGAGAATTACCAAACAATGCCGTAAGCACCGCGTCCAACAGGTTGAATCGAAGGGGCGTACTTGGCGGAGACCTCGAAGAAGTTGCCGAGAACGTTGTAGAGCAAGTACTTGCCGTCGTAGGTGGGAAACCCTTTAATCTCCATAGCGGAAGAATCGTTCTCCATGTTCTTGGATCTGGAAATGGGTGAAAATCTGAGACGAAGAAGCTTTGAGAGTGACAATGGCGAGAGAGGGAGAGCGTTAAAAAGATTGGAAGAAGAAGGAGAAAAAGCGTCGGCGTCTCATCTGGAATTCTACTTTGCGCGTCTTTCACAGTTTGAAACTTTGAAATTTGAATATTCATTCTTCACTTTTCTTTTCTCTTTTGGGTCCCCATTAGTCAAGTGAATAAGACAAATAAATTCAATTTGTATATGCCTTTTGTTTTCTCCATTTTTTTAAATTAAATCGTTCTCGTTCTCGTTTGATAATCATTTTTGTAACGGACTATTTTGGCCTATTACGTATCGATGTCAGTCGACGTGGGATCTTACAATCCACCCTCCTTGGGGGCTGGCGTTCTCGCTGCTACACCGTTCGGTGTATGGCTATGATACCATTTGTACTAACTCAAGCTCACCGCTAGTAGATATTGCCTGTTTTAACCCGTTACTTATCGTCATCTGGCTTATGATTTTAAAACGCGTCTACTAGGAAGAGGTTTTCACACCCTTATGAGTAATACTTTGTTCTCCTCTCCAACTAATGTGGGATCTCACAATCTACCCCCTCTTTGAGAGCCACATTCTCATTGGTACACTATTCGGTGTCTGCCTCTGATACCATTTGTAACAACTCAAGTCCACCGCTAGTAGATATTGTCTGCTTCAACCCGTTACTTATCGCCATCAGGCTTACGATTTTAAAACGCGTCTACTAGGAAGAGGTTTCCACACCCTTATGAGTAATACTTCGTTCCCTCTCCAACTGATGTGGGATCTCACAATCTACCATTCTTGAGAGCCAACGTTCTCATTGATACACAGTTCGGTGTCTGGCTCTGATATCATTTGTAACAGCCCAAGCCTGTTGCTACTAAATATTGTCTGGTTTGGCTCGTTACGCATCGTTGTCAGTCTTATGATTCTAAAACCCGTCTACTAGGAAAAAGTTTTCACACCCTTATAAGTAATATTTCGTTCCCGAGATGTGGGATCTCACAATTCACCCTCTTGATGGCCCAGCATTCTCGCCAACACACCGACTGGCTCATTCCGCTAATAGATATTGTCTGTTTTGGCCCTTTAAGTATCGCCGTGTGCCAGACTCGTTTTGAAACCATGAGACTGACGACGATACGTAACAGACTAAAACGAACAATATTTATTAGCGGTGAGCTTGAGTTGTTACAATTTTGGTCCTACTGTTTCTTAAGCACAACGAAAAGAAGTTACAAAGCATCCAACATGGAGTATCTCGTTTGATAGTCAAACATTAAGGTCCATAGGAAGAAGGGTTTTATACTCGAGATTTAGTTGTAGTGCCTCGGTGCTGAAATGCTTAATTTCACAAACAATCATAATGGTAATTGCATACCGAGCATTACAAGCGATACTATAGAGAGTATCATTAGGGATCATGACAACCTTTCCAGCTTTAAGAGAATCGGTAGCCTCTTGAGGCAGAGCGAATTGCTTATAGAATGTTCTCAGTGTCACGGTCATGCTCGTTCAAGGCATGCTGTCTGTGGTCGCATGCCTATGTCATGTCGAATCTTTTATTTAATTTCATGTTGTATTGAGTTACTATTGTATTTTCTGTTTGTATGACTACTTGACGAAATCATGTCTAGGCCTGGCAGACCCGAATCGCCTTAAAATGTACTATAGGGAGTGTGATTAGTTGTCAACTCCTCCCTTGATTCTGTATGACCATTCGACTAAATCATGTCTAGGCCTATTAGACCTAAATCGCCTCAAAAAGATACTAGCGGATGCGACTAGTTGCAAATTCTCCATACCTGGAAAGTTATATGTTATTTAATCCGTTGTTTTGCCTTTTGCTTATAGTTATATTACGTTGGTTTCAAATCTTATTTAATTTTTACTTTCAAACTCGCTTTCAAAAATCTCTGTGCTCCGTTTTCTAAAACCTTCTTCTCAATACAGGGCCAGAGGCTTGAACATACGTTGTCCGGCGGTAGGCGACACGAATCCAAGCTCTATCTGTTGGTATAATATAGATGTCTTCTCTGTCAATAGTCAATCAATCAGGCAAAGCAGAAGCCAAGCCAACTCACTGGGGGGAATCCCTTACTTGTTCGGCTAGCGGATGTAATATAGTACGAGAATGTATAACCCAAGTTCGGTACACCAAGCCGTTACACAAATCTCTTTCGTTTAAATAGGTTATCCCATATCAGCCGACCAATCAACAAAGATCTGAAGAATGACGACCCGTTTTTGAGCTTACGAAAGGAAATTCCATTAGAACATATAACAAAAACGTGAATGGGAGACCGGCCGTAGGCTACACAAATCCAAGTTGGCTTGACTCACTCGATATTGGGAGTGAGTGTCACACAATCGCAAAATCCGCACAACCTCATACAACATTTTTTCAAGTTGTACATCGTAAATTTAAATGGTAAATGACATATAAAATCATATATAGTAAAAAGTTATATATGGTAAAATTGTATATGGTAGATAGTTATATATATATTCCTTTGAAATGTACTTTCTAGTTATCTGTATTCTCTTGTTGTATGTATTTGGAGTCATCAGTATAAATCTTTAGTCAATATTTCTCCTTGCATTTTCTCTGTCCCATTTGTTGTGTTCATGGAGATTGTGTGTGTTGTTGTACGATCTTAACAAAACCTACCTTCGTATGGTTACAAGTCCAGTCCTTGTCGCAGCGCAGTAGTTAGTAGGTGATCCAAGACCTGAGATAAAGACACTTTCTGATGTCGAATTCCAAAAATCAGCAAGAGGTTCCCCACTCTTCTTCGTAAGCCCAGCCTATACAAACCAAACAAGGGCTAAGTTTTTTTTTTCTTTGTTGAACCCTCCACCAGTCTATCCTCTTTCGATATATCTCAATTATAGCGTTCGTTATCAGAAGTAAGCGCTTACCGAGGAATAGAAAGGGAGGACAGGTTGGTTTCGAGGACTCGTTGGTCAAAGGAAAGAGTAGGTCTTGATGCCGAGACGGAGGCATATGAGGAGAGGGTGTCACGTACAGTTCCTTTGAGAAAGGTGTGATACCACCACCTATCAAGCCTGACAAGCGGTCCACGAAGCTGCATCCCTACTCACCTGGTCCATGCACATCGCTCTCTCCAGGAGGTTGGCTGCCTATCTGGTTGTAAATCACTAGGTTATTTGCATGTGCCCATAATCATTCTAGATCGGTTAACCACCATCATGATAACCATGAACTCGACTCTCATAAGTAATACCCACACGAAAAGAAACCAACTCTTGTACTCTCTCTCGCCTTCAGTACTGTTACCAGCATCGACAAGTGTCGAGGAAGTCCTAGGCAGTGATGTCATTGAAGACAACGACAGGTATTGAGATTTCGTCGACTTCAATGGTGAAAAGTTCAAGCTTGGTTACCTAATTAAAATTGAACCCTAAACTAAGAACTAAAGATGAAATTTTAGAGGATGGGCTTATGCCCTTATTATAAGTCCAAATAGAAGAAGACCCAAAAATGTAACCATAAATCTTACCTTGGCCCATGAATTTGCTCAATTATTGCCCTTTGTTTTAATACTTGACCATGGCTTTGAAATATGGGATCAAAGCTCACTTACCTCGATAGTAGTGTACATTATTATAATCCCGTTTTCAACGCTATACAAACTTCGAACATAACTCGATGATGTTCAAACTTATCTACAACTGTCATGGAATACTCTCTAAACTGATTAAAATCAAAGGGAAACTAGCTTAAAAAGTGTTGAATCGATCGAAAACGGTAGAAGTTTGAGCTGAATCAATTAAATTTGGGCATGAACATTTTTTAGAAGTCAAACTTCAGACGTTTAAAAAAATTTGAGTTAAACTTTCATTAGACCAACTTTACATTTATTATTTTTTTTTGTTCGTAACTTTAATTTTTTTTAAAAATAAAAATAGAAATAAAAAATTGTTAGATGCCACGTAGACAAGTGTGAAAACACATAAGTCAACCTATGCCTACCTTTTCAATAAGTTAAAAAAGAGAATCTTTGTGTCTTTTTATGTCGCCAAAGCATATATGTTACAATTTTTATTTTTATAATACATCTGTTTAGGGGTGTACATGGTACAGGTTGGGGTTGGGTTGATGGATTTTTTTGACCCAACCCAAACGTTCGGGTTGGTTGGATTGGTAACCCAACCCAACCCTCTATTTTCGGGTTGGGTTTGGGTTGGGTTGTCAAAATTTCTTTTTTTAAGTTTTATTTATCCATAATTTATAATTATTCGGATACAATCTTAGATAAAATATATTAAAAATTTACAAACAAACACAAATCAATTCATAATTATTCACAAAAGAAAAAAAAAATCAGCGAAAATTATAACATATTAACATAGTTCGACATTATCATAAAACTAAATACTACTAAATGCCGACATTTCTTGAAGATTGGTTAAAGTAAGAAAAATACGAGGATATATCATTAAAAGTTACTTAATATATTTTATATATTTGCATTTGGCTCGGGTCAACCCGAGGGTTTTACCCACGAACCCGAAACCGAACCGATTCAGTTCGGGTTCAGAAAAATGAACTCAACCCTACCGAAATGCTAATCCAACCCAACCCAACCCTTGTAGTTCGGGTTGCCTTGTAGTTCGGGTTGGGTTGGTCCGGGTTGTCGGATTGCCGGGTTGAATGTACACCCCTACATCTGTTTCAAAAAATAATAATAATAATAATAATATATATATATATATATATATATATATATATAATTTAAAATAATATATTATTGTAAACGAAGGCATAAAAAACCAAATCAAATAAGAAAGAAAACAAGAAAGTGTTTTAATAAATAAATAAATAAATGGGGTTCTCTTATTAATAATGGTACTAATATTTGCACATGTTGGTATTTGAAATTACAAAAGTACCCTTACCCAAATTACGCGGAATAATCCCAAACGCTATTTTAATTCAGAATTTTATTATTTTTATATTTTAAGTATATGACTTTAAGCAATGCGATTAATTAATTTTCTAAATGGAAAATGAATTTATTTTTCTAAAAAAGAAATAAATAAATAAATAAAATCCCAAAATGATATTACTGATCCTCATCCAAATTTCGGTATCTTCAAAATTATTGGATCTTTGGTTGAAATTAAATTTTAATTTCCCAAAAGGATATTCCAATTGAATTTTTTTTTTTTTAATCTCTAAGTTAAGTTTTCGATGTGCCAAAGGATTTAGACAAGCACTCAAGTCAACGAAAAACCACCGGGTTTTGGTCAAGTGTTGACTTTCCATCAGCTATAGAATCTGGTGAACTCGCATAACTGTAAACATAGTATAGACTCAATATTCCTAGAATAAAGAAGAAACTCCTGAATCAATAGCTACACGCACTACCACGTTCACTTGCTTCTCATAGAAACTTTCGATATACAATGCGAGACCAAATTGAAAATTAAACTGAAATTGATGGGTAACCATATAAATGATTCATTTAATATCATGGTATGTTCTATATAATGAATTATTTAAAGATCTAAGTTGAGATCTTGAAAATTAACTATTTATGTGTATAAATTTGTATAGTTCAAGTATTAATTGCATTAATTATTTTGTACTTCAAATAGTTGTAAACAAAAGGCTATAATTATTCTTTGACCGTCTTCAATCTTCCTCATCAGACCAAATTCCACTTTTTCAAACACCCACAGTCAAAAATTTTCAAAAGAATCCCAAAAAAGAAATAAACAGTGATTCAAAGAACACTAAAAAGTCCACTCATCCCAGAAAAGAAGAACAAATCCCAGCCAGAAACTCAAATTCAATGGGTGATTTAAGAATCCTAAAAAAGAAATGAGCAGAGATTCAAATGAACACAATCATCTCAAAAGAAACAGAATGAAGAACAAATCCAGGAAGAAACTCAAATTCAATGGATGATTTTCAGAATCATGTTAAATTTTCAAAAGAATCCCCAAAAAGAAATGAACAGAGATTCAAATGAACACAATCATCCCAAAATAAACAGAATGAAGAACAAATCCCAAGCAGAAACTCAAATTCAATGGGTGATTTTCAGAATCATGTTAAACAGAGATCACAGTTTCCACAAGAATCCTCAGAGGAAATCACCAGAATTCCTCTTAATCCAACAAACAAACAGATCAAAACAAATCCTCAGAAGAAATTCAACGGATAATTTTCAGAATAATCCATACAGGAAGAGCCAAATGTGTAACCAAATTTCATTTCAAATTATATATGAATCATAATCTCAGCCTTCAGCAACAGAACAGGGGTCTCAAGAACTATACATTTACCAACGAAAAAATAATTAATCAGAACAAAAATAATACAAAGAAGAAGAAAATGGAGAGGAAAAACCCTATGGTTATGGTGTAGAGTAGATACTAAAACGATACACTACATCTGAACGGATACAGGGCGAGACCCCAAGCGAAAATTTACCAGAAGATTTGTGAGCGAGTTCAGGACTCGGGACTGAGTTACCGAGTCAGGAACTCGCTCATCTCCATTATTTTGACTCAGCATCAGAGTTGTAACCGCTGGTACCTGGCGCCGGCGTGGTCGAACCCGAAGTTAGGGTTCCGTTTTCTCTCCCGCTTCTTGAGATTCCTTCCGGCGTCGATTTGAAGGTTCCGATGATGCTTTGAATGATCATGATCTTGATCCGTCCTCTTCTCGGCGGCAGGTCGGAGAATCGCTTTTTCTGTTCGTTGTTGTAATTCATTGAAATTCCAGTTGGAACCCGAGGAAGAAATGGAGATTGAGCAGCCGGAGCAGAGTAAAGGAGTAAGAAGGCAGCGAGAAGCTGCGGATTCGACGGCGGCGGGTGGCGGCTGAGGCGGTCTGAACAGAGGAAATCAGGTGAGTAATTGGTTTAGAAAGAGAGTACCAAATGAAGGGGTTTTGTAGAGTGAGGGGAAGGGTAAATTGGAGATTTCACACTCCTCAGCTTAGCTTGTTCAAGAAGGCTGCTACAGTGTCCTAAGAAATGGGGTCCTTTTTTCAATTTTTAAAACTTCAGGGGGTAATGTGCAATAAAAGGGAAATTTTGTTTTTCATTTTTGGGATAAGCACTCATTAAGAAGATTCTAGAATTAATATATATATATATATATATATATATATATATATATATATATATATATATATATATATATATTTATATTTATATTTTATCTTTTACATAATTAATTATATTTTAATATTCAATATTTGTAGTTTTGGACATTTACTACTCTTATTTTCCAAAATTTAACCTTTACTCACATTTAAAAAATATATATATTAAATTAATTTAAACTTTAGTCTAAAAATTTCGGTTATACTCGAGACCACATTCGAGTAAAAGTGATCTTAATAACTAAGAATGACTCAATGGAAGTGAAAATTACTACTTATACCACAACGTGCACTGTTCTTTTCAGTAGCTCAATCATAAGAACTCTATAGTTAAGCGTGTTTTGCTTGAAGCAATTCTATGTTGAGTGATCTCTTGAAAATTTTCGTAAGATGCATGTCAGTGAGGCGGAGAATGCTGGAAGGACTCGTGTTGGTTTGTAGGGATCGTCCTCATTCTTAGAAGTGGTGAGTAAGTAATGTGGGCATGTCGCACGGGAATGCTGAATCCTAGACATTGTAAGTAAGTTATGAACTCCTATCGGTGAGAGATTTTTTTCTTTTTAATTTGCATGGGTAAAAATGACTTTTGTCATCGATTCAATATGTCTTTTATTTTGAAAATTCGACCACACAAGGAATTTGGAACTTCATCTTTAGTCGATTAATTATAGGGGTAAAATAGACTTTTGATCAAAGTATAATTACAAACAATTCCTGAAAAATTGACTTATTTGTAATGATTATATTAATAAATACAACTTGTAATAAATGAAAATTGATTAATTAAAAAGTTTAATTAATTAATTTGGTAGAATTTAATTAATATATATATATATATGGTTAGATATTTTAAATATAAAAGAAAAACTTAAATTATTATGTTTGGTAAATACAAGATTTAAATTAGTTAAATATATAATGAAATATATTTTTCTTAAATTTTTAATTTATAAAAATCTTTCAAATTTAAGAATAATATATATATAATTTAAATAAGGATTAATTACGTAAGCATGAGTGACGTCATAGAAATGAGAAATTTGATAATCATGACGTAGGTAAAAATAAATTGTGACTTTTATACCCTCAACTATTTAAGATTTTATTACGAAATAATTATAAATAAAAAAAATGTAGCAATGACTGTATGCCAGCTAAGACATCGGATCATCTCTCTCCAATATTTTTATTAAAATAAATTTATTTTTTCTTTTAAATTTATTGTTAATTTAAAATTCATAGTTAAATTAATAAAATTATTCATAAACGTTCTATTTTTATCTTAAAAAATAGCTTAAATATTTTTAAAAACTAAATATTCTTAAATTTATTAAAAAAATTAATTTTTTTAAAAAGAAATAAATAGAAGAGAAATATAGAATTATTTAACTATGAAATGTAGATAAATGGTTTCTCTATATATACTGACGTTTAAAACGTTTTAAAAATGTTTAATGTTAATATTATTTTTAAAGTTTATAATTTTTCTGAAACGATTATTCATCAATAAGAATATATTTATATTTTTTAAAAATATTAAGAGTGTTATTGAAATTTTTAAAAATTTAAAGAGATAAAATATAATGTTTAGGGTTTTTTTTTTTATTATTATTATTAATTTAATCTTAAAAATTATTATTTTATATAAAAAATCATTAAAAATGATTATTATTTTAGTATTTGAATTACAATATTAAATAAAAATTAATAAAATTATATGATATAATAATAATAATAATTTCTTATAATATTTAACGTTATACTTTTAAATTTGTTTTTTAAAGAATATGTATATAAAAAGAAGTGGAATATGATTGACGTCATAATTATTTTGAAATTCGGAAAATTTAAGAAATTAATGGATAAAGAATGGAGCAATAATAGGATGCCACGTAGGCACTTTAAGGACTCTCTCTCTTGTTGTGGTGGCTGCCAACTTTTTATGCAAAATGCCAAATGTGACCTTTTTGGATGTTTGATTTTTTTTTATTATTATTAATATTATTTTTATTTTAAAGGTAAAATTTAAAAGTATTTTAATTTTTTTTTTAAAAAAAATTTAAAGGTAATATTCAAACTAAACCAACCCTACGTGGATATAAATTATGCAAAAAATTTTTTTAGTTGAGAATATAAATTATAATAATTCTACGTGGATCAATTGAAATTGATTAGACTAAACCAACCCTAAGAAAAACGTGTCCACGAGGGAACCACGTAGTACTTTCCTAAGTCAAGAGCCAAATTTTTGTAGGAGAAATGATAGACAAAACCCGAAGATAGTTGTCTTACCTAACAGGTCAGTGGAAAAAACAAGGAGAGGGATCTCACAGTCCACCTCATTTGTGGGCCCAACATACTCACTCGCACACGACTCAGTGTTTGATTATGATACTATTTGTAGCAACTCAAATCCACCGCTAGTAGATATTGTCTGGGTGAGCCCAACATCCTCGCTCGCACACTGTTTAGTGTCTAACTCTGATATTATTTGTGATAACCCAAATCCACTGCTAGTAGATATTGTCTGGGTGGGCCCAACATCCTCGCTCGCACACTGTTTAGTGTCTAACTCTATACTATTTGTGACAACCCAAATCCACTACTAGTAGATATTGTCTGGGTGGGCCCAACATCCTCGCTCGCACACTGTCTAGTGTCTAACTCTATACTATTTGTGACAACCCAAATCCACTACTGGTAGATATTGTCTGGGTGGGCCCAACATCCTCGCTCGCACACTGTTTAGTGTCTAACTCTATACTATTTGTGACAACCCAAATCCACTACTAGTAGATATTGTCTGGGTGGGCCAAACATCCTCGCTCGCACACTGTCTAGTGTCTAACTCTGATACTATTTGTGACAACCCAAATCCACTACTAGTAGATATTGTCTGGGTGGGCCCAACATCCTCGCTCGCACACTGTTTAGTGTCTAACTCTATACTATTTGTGACAACCCAAATCCACTACTAGTAGATATTGTCTGGGTGGGCCCAACATCCTCGCTCGCACACTGTTTAGTGTCTAACTCTATACTATTTGTGACAACCCAAATCCACTACTAGTAGATATTGTCTGGGTGGGCCCAACATCCTCGCTCGCACACTGTTTAGTGTCTAACTCTATACTATTTGTGACAACCCAAATCCACTACTAGTAGATATTGTCTGGGTGGGCCCAACATCCTCGCTCGCACACTGTTTAGTGTCTAACTCTGATACTATTTGTGACAACCCAAATCCACTACTAGTAGATATTGTCTGGGTGGGCCCAACATCCTCGCTCGCACACTGTTTAGTGTCTAACTCTGATACTATTTGTGACAACCCAAATCCACTACTAGTAGATATTGTCTGGGTGGGCCCAACATCCTCGCTCGCACACTGTCTAGTGTCTAACTCTGATACTATTTGTGACAACCCAAATCCACTACTAGTAGATATTGTCTGGGTGGGCCCAACATCCTCGCTCGCACACTGTCTAGTGTCTAACTCTATACTATTTGTGACAACCCAAATCCACTACTAGTAGATATTGTCTGGGTGGGCCCAACATCCTCGCTCGCACACTGTTTAGTGTCTAACTCTGATACTATTTGTGACAACCCAAATCCACTACTAGTAGATATTGTCTGGGTGGGCCCAACATCCTCGCTCGCACACTGTTTAGTGTCTAACTCTGATACTATTTGTGACAACCCAAATCCACTACTAGTAGATATTGTCTGGGTGGGCCCAACATCCTCGCTCGCACACTGTCTAGTGTCTAACTCTGATACTATTTGTGACAACCCAAATCCACTACTAGTAGATATTGTCTGGGTGGGCCCAACATCCTCGCTCGCACACTGTCTAGTGTCTAACTCTGATACTATTTGTGACAACCCAAATCCACTACTAGTAGATATTGTCTGGGTGGGCCCAACATCCTCGCTCGCACACTGTCTAGTGTCTAACTCTAATACCATTTGTAACAGCTCAAATCACCCCGTTAACAGATATTGTCCGTTTTGGCATATTACGTATCGTCGTTTAGTCTCACGATTTTTAAAACAAATTTGCTAAGAAGAGGTTTTCACATCCTTGAAATGCTCGTTCTCCACTCCAACCGAGGTAAGATCTCACAAAAAAAATATAGATAAAAACGTCGAACTCTAGAAATTAAAAAAATACCTTACATGATTAATGTGGAATAATCTCACTTTAATTATGTCAAATTTGGAATCTGATCCATTCATTTTCTAAATTAAAACAAAGTTAATATTCTTTAAAAAAGAATAAAGAAAAAAATAAAAATAAAACACAACCCTAAATCATATAAATAATCCTTATCCAAATGTTGGAATCTTCAAATTTATTGGATTTTTGTTTGAAATTAAATTTTATTTTCCCAAAAAAAGATTCCAATTTTTTTTTTTTTTTTTTTTTTTATTGAAACACGATCGAAATATATTAATTTTAAGTTGGGGGTGTTCGAAAAAATTGAAAAATTCGATCAAATCCAACTCAACTTGTACGGTTTGACGAGTATGGACTAATTCGGGTCGGATTGGGTTCTGAAAATTTTATGAATTGGGTTGGTTCATGAGTTTCTCTAAAACTAGGTTAAACCGAACAAATCCAAATTGACTGTCAATTAAAAAAAATGCATTTATTTTATTTTCAGTAATGGTGTTGTAAATCTTAATTAAAATGTTTGAAAATAAATAACTAGATATTTTACGAACTAGTAATTTACTTTTATTTAAAAAAAAAAGAACAACCGGGAACCAACAAGTTATTTGGAATGAAAAAAATTATAATGAGAACAATTGAGTTGGATCTAAGAATGTCCAAATCCGACCCAACACAACCCACGAAGGGAAATGAGTTCAATCTTATATTTTGAACGTTCTTAAGTTCGTTTCCAACCCAGTTCATCCAATTCACCTCAGCTTCTTATGATTTTCGTATTGGGTTTTTGATCCAGCCATTAATTTCTCTTACATTTTCGAAAAAAGGTAGAGTATGGCAGCGAGGACTAATAAAACCCCACCTAACCAAAACCAAATTCGCGCAACCTGGCCCGCAACCTAGCCCACGTCTTTAATGAATGTGGCTGCTCAAAAGGTCGGCCATTCATTCTTATGCTCTGTGAATTTCAAAACGTTTCTCTATTATCTCTTAAATTTATTTTTTAATTATATATTTAATAAATTTTTATCTTTTGTTTTAGTTCAACACACACTTGGAACGTTTTAGTTCAATCTCTGATCTTTTGTTTGAAACTAAAACCGATGAAATGGATCAGTTTTGTGAAAGGTGGGTTATTAGGGTCGAGATTTGGTTCGTAAATTCTCATAATTTTATAAACGCTAAATAGCTCACGTGCTCAAATTCATTCAATTTTCTGAATGAAAATAAAGCAAATAAGCAAATGATTACACTTCCAAATTGGGTTTAAAAATTCCATTTGATTCCACATAAACATAATTAATTAGAACTAATCTTTACTTTAGATGGATAATGTTTTATATTCTTAAATACTAAAATAAACCGTATCTAGATCACCTCGGTTAAAGTTCTCTAAGGTAGCACGAGTAGTATTGGTGGAATAACTCAAGCTCACCGCTAGCAGATATTGTCTTTTTTAGATGCTTCGTTTCCCTCTCCAACCGATGTGGGATCTCACAATCCACCCCCCTGGACTCAGTGGGCACACCGCTCGGTTGTAATATGAATGGACACCGCCCGGTTGCAAGACAACTCATTTTCAATTTCATTCCATTCATAGCATAACCTTATAAACATATCTCATTGTACATCATAAATCTCTTGTCTCAAACATATGACACGTGCAGAGCCATTGGGCACGTGTCATCACTCTCCAACCATACCAATAGTAGAATCACTTACTTGGTTGGCTTAGACCGAACCTACTACGACCCGTAGCTTAATGCTTCTCTCTGAAATTTAATTCTACCTAAAGACTCCCAACAATTTCTGAATATATGGACCCAAGCCAGATCATCGTTTTTAAAATTTAATTCTACCTAAAGAGTCCCATCATTTTTAGCGTATAGACCCAAGCCGAATCAGCCAACATGCTAGCCTATAACCATAAAAGAATATATTCTCCGATTGACTTGGAATCGAGTGAGATGAAAGGGACTAAGGGACTTTCTTTTTACAGTGGAGACTAACTCTCCACTTTTTAACCTTATCAAATGAGACTACTTTTTTTAATTTTTTTTCGGTTATTACAGAGTTCACCTAGTTCAGTGTGAACTAATTCAAATTTTTTATTTTTAAAAATATAATCAAACTCAACTCTTATAGTTCGGATTTACATAATTCAAATTGTTCGGGCCATCTTATCTGTCATATGAACGGTTAATTTCCATGCTGAATTCTTTTACGAATCGCTAATTTTACAAATTTGGATTATTTTTCTCTTTAATTTACAATAATTGGATCCCAATAATAAAATTTCATTCCAAATCCAAATATCAACAGCCAAAATTCATAACAAAATTCCACTTCAAATTATATATAGAAACCAAAATCAACAAATTAAGGGTCTCAAGAAATATATATTAACAAAAAAAAAAAAAAAAAAAAAGAAAAAGAAAAAGAAAAAGAAAAATACAATTAAATTAATAAGATGGAGACCCGGAGCGAGAATTTACAGAGCTGAGTCAGTGAGTTCATGACTCGGACTGAGCTTCCGAGTTGTAGCCGCTGGATCCCGGCGCCGGTCTCCGGCTTCTTTTGACAGTTTTGAGAATACTTCTGAAGATATTGATCATGACTTTCCCTCTCCTCGGCGGCAGCTCTGTGAGCCGCTTCTTCTGATCGGTGACGGAATTCATCGAATTTCAGGTTCGAATCGGCGGAATTGAGCGGTCGGAGCGGAGTGAAGGAGGAGTAAGAAGGCGGCGAGAAGCTGCGGAGTCGATGCCCGGCGGAGGACAATTGGGAATATTTGAGAATTAAGAATGCTTAAACAAGGGGGCGTACCGTAATTTTATAGTGCGAGTCGAGGGCAAAGTGGGGATTTGGACTCGAAACTTGTGTAAGAAGGCTGCTACAGTGTCTTTGGAAAAAGGGCATTTTCGAATTGTTGCAAAATTTAGGGGTATTTTTGCAACAAAATTTGCTAAAATTAGAAGTTATTTGACAATTATTTTTGAGACCCGAAACCCGAGTTTTCGGGTTGAACTGGGTTAGTCACCCGAGCAACTTGTATAAAGCTCACAGTCCAATCTAACCCAACTCGAGTTTGTGAGGTTGGGGTTGAATTGTCGAGCTGTTTTTTTTTTTAATTATTTAAAATTTTTTATTTATTCACCGTACATGTTACATTAATATTTAAATCTTATAAAATTCAAATATCAAACGTTTAACTGTCACAACAACTCATTACTAACATCAATTAGAAACGTTAAATATTCTTGGGTTGGATTGTAAACCTATTTTCGGGTTGATCACGTTGACCCGATAAAAAAAATGTCAACCTACAAACGAATCAAATTTTTTATTTTTTAAAAATTCAACCCAAATCGAAAAAAAAAATAATAATCCAAAATAATTGAAATTGTCGAAATTGATTGGGTTATTGGGTACACGTGGAAATTATAAAAAAATAAAAAGATTCTAGAAGAAAAAGCAATTAAAAAAAAAACTAATTATATTAAATAATGATAAAAATATTTTAATAGGGAGGGGGCATTAAGCAATTTTTTATAAACTTGCGTGTAATATTGAAACATAAGGGATCATATGTCATAAAATTCTCAAATAAATATAAAATAATCTTCTTTAAAATATCTAAAAAAACCATAATTTAAATAAAAAAATTAAATTAATATATAATATAAAATAAATATTTTAGGATAACAAACCATTTCATTTTTTTTTGGGTAATAAAGTGGGTGCGGTAAACGAGCTCGTACCAATAATTGACATCACCCATGACGGTCTTCCCTTTTTTTAACACGTGCAGAGTAAAAAATAAGGGTTTATTCTGGTTTAATACTCAAACATAGACATATTAGTTCATTCATGGACGGAATCCCTATACTAAACCCGTCACCTTTTCTTTACTTCACATAAAATCTTTTTTTTTTTCTTTAGAAGTTGTGTTGTAATACCCGAGTTCTAATGAGAAATTAAATACCTGATTTTTCTTCTTAATTTTGAGACTTTATTAACGGTTATAGAAACTGGATTTTAAGCTATGATAAAAGAATAAAAGCTTATAAAAATACGAGGAACTCAAGAAAAATATAAAAGAAAATAATAAAAATATTGGAAAAAAGTCGGTCAGAGTCAATCGAGGGGTAAAATGGTCATTTTGACCACCTTACCTAATCAAAAGAGAGTTACGATTATTGAGAGTCTGTTGAGCACATGTATGACTGTATGCACGATTGACCGTCATTAGCTCAGGTGATTGAATGTGTGATTCTCTGTATAGAAGACAAGTAGTAGAGAGAACTTAAGGCTAGGGTGCATGTGAAAGTTTGGCCAGTATGTGACCTAGGATGGAACACCTTCAGTAATCCAAGCGCAGTAGAACCGTGAGAGTCGATCAGAGGGTATGACCCTAGTGCTCCTAATCGATCTAGATTCAGGGAGTCAATGCTGAAATACCTAAAGACGTGGGTCTTTGTCAAGACCGCCAAATCGCCTAGAGACCTAGAAGACCATCATGACAACCCTGAAAGAAAATAAAGGTAACTTCCTAGCCGACAGTAGCCAGTTTAATGTTTGCGAAGCTTCCACTTCTCTTCTCACTCTGGTACAAAAGCGTTAAGCTAGGCATGAGGCCGGTTAGGGACATGTGACTTCAAAGAGAATTCACCTAGATTACTTTGCACGATGGATCTGTCCTGTAAGAGGACGTTGATCATGCAGTTAGTTCGCGAAACTGACACGTACTGGGGGTAGCACCCCCGACCTTGGGCGATTCCATGGCCAGTGGGATGGGTTCGCTAGCTGACTCCCATGGATGACGAGTAGGTTAGAGCTCACCATGTTGTCCCCACCTAGTAAAGAGTGTTCTTTAAGGTAGTGCCTCAACACCGGACACAAGGTAAAAATATCACTAGTAAAAGTTTAGGATTTATTATTTGATTTAGGTTTTTTAATTGATACAATTATTGAGACGTTTTTCGTTCTTGCGGTCATAATCAACAATATTTTAGGGATTAAGATACAATTTTAATAAATCTATAATAATCGAAAAGAACGTAGTTAAACTAGTATTTTCATCCTTGCTTCATGTCATAATCAATGAGATCTCTAAGGATCAATTTCATAGAAAATTATAAATTAGAAAGATGCGCGTTAGTAGATTTAAAATGGGACCCGAAATTAAAATAAATTTCCTTCTTTAAAAATGGGAACACTTTTGATTTTAGTTTTAAAACAATTCAAATGGACCCAACGTCCTTGCTGGCACATCGCCTCGTGTCCACCTCCCTTCGAGGCTCAGCTTCCTTACCGGCACATCCTTCGCTGTCTGGCTCTAATACCATTTTGTAACCGTCCTATCCTCTTTAGACTTTTCCTTCTGAGCTTCCCTTCAAGATTTTAAAACGCGTCTATTTTACAAAAAATGTTTCGTTCTTCTCTCCAACCGATGTGGGATCTCACACCACGAGTGAGTGGATGATTCAAACCTTTGATATTTTAATTAATAACATATATATTAGCGAGCGGTGTCATATCTCAGTCGAGAGCTTGTTAATATAAAGAAAGTTGCCTAAAATATTTCAAATGCAAAGTCAATTGAAGAAAGATTTGGACATTAAATAAAGAATGTCAATTAGTTGGACTTTATACAATCAAATGTCAATTTTTTTTAATAATGTTTTGTCTTGTTTTAGTGCTTAACGCGGTTACTTTGGAATCATATCTTAAATAAAAGCACCTTTTCGATCCTTATTGACTTGACTTGAAATCACCCAACTTTCTCTATCTCACAATTTATTTGTCTCTATACATTCGATGAGTCATTAGATGGTTACATAAGTTAAATTAATGGACTAAATAGTTGCTTTCTGATCGGGAGTATATGGGTTGGTTGGGTTCGAGAATTTTTTTTTGGATAAACTCAAAAATCTGGGTTGATTGGATTGGGGACCGGAATGACTCGGTTAGGGTTCATAACTCAACCCGAATCAACATAACTCTCTATTTTTGAATTGGGTTGGGTCGTCGGGTCGAGACGAACTAAAAAATATGAGTTGATTGGATTGGGGACCCGAATGACCCGATTAGGGTTCATAACTTAACCCATACCAACCTAACTCTCTATCTTCGAATTGGGTTGGGTTGGATCGTTGGGTTGTTCATTTTTAAAAATGCTACTTATTCACAATACATGACACGTTGATAATTAGAATCTTATAAAATTCAAATATCAAACATTATTAAGTCACACGGCATAATTACTATGTGTTACAAATGCAAAATTGTAACAGCTCAAGCCCACTGCTAGCGGATATTGTCATTTTTGAGTTTTCCTTCGAAGATTTTTATATATATATTCTCTTTTATTTATGTAATCATATAAATATTATTTAGATGTAATAGTCTAAGCCCACCGCTAGTAGATATTATTCGTATTGTCCCGTTACGTATTGATATCAGCCGCACAGTTTTAAAACATGTCTACTCGGGAGAAGTTTCCACACCCTTATAAAAAAATGCTTCATTCTTCTCATGTATACGAGCCCACCTAATGAATCCATGTGTGCGTGCGTGCACCATATGTAGGGAAGTACTATACATCCAACTGTGCCCGAGGCTAGAAAGCAGAGTCCAAGGTCATGCCATGATAATTTTATGAAAAGATAAGTCCCACCATGAATGCTTGTGTTTGTATTTTCCGACCCTAACAACGTGGCTACTTATTGAGTATTTTTAAATACTCAAGGCATATTCTACTTTGCTTTTAGGTAAGGGTAAGACACCCATGTAGGGATAACGGTGTCGTTGCGAAGGCCATCGAACTAAAGCGAGGGTAGTTTCATTTCTCTTTAAATTGAAACCCTCAGGTTAGATTAGGACGTTTTCATTGTTTTGACCTTATTGTTTATTTCATTTTCGCTTTTCTGTTGATTTTTAATTTTATTTGATATGAATGTTTATGAACGGTTTTAAATGAAAATTTTAAAGCGTATTAAACATGTGATAATCAAAGATCTTTTAAAATCAATTTCATAGAAGATTACGAATTAGAAAGATGCGCGTTAAGAGATTAATGTCAGTTAAAATGGGACCAGAAATTGGAATAAATTTCCTTCTTATCTCCTTGTTATGTCAACTTCAACGATAGAGAAGTGGGAACACTTTTGATTTCTTTTCAATAATTTATAACGTTTCGATATTTCCTTAAATTCCATTTTTAATTGATCGCTAAAGTTTGAAATATGATTTTTTTTTATTGATCCTTTCGAGTATAAATAATAAAAAAAATATTTTTTTTTTGCAAGTAAAAAGAGATAATCTAATTTGTTTTTCTTAATGTAACGATTCAAAGTTAATAGGTCGCAAAAAAGAACCCGCTACCTCAGCACTCTTTTGAGTAGATGAGAGACGGATTAAAGGGGTTACTTTCATCAACATTTAGTAAAGATGCATAGCTTCTTTGAATGTCCCGCTGATTGAATACTACATCTAGGGACGGTACTGATCCCGAAAGAGAGGTCTTTCTTTCGAGTTATGAAATCACTTAAGCTGAAAAGCAAGTCGATGATGTCATAAGTCAAACGAGCGGGTGAGGTGAGAGTCCTTCACTACACTCAGAAGAGAAGGGATCATGTCCGATATAATTGGTTGGTCTTGTCCCCTTATTAGTAGCTGGAATGTAGGTCGGATAATCTGAGATTAAATTTTAACCATGTGAATCAGAATACTCATATTTTAACGAGTCTATTTTGTTATGTTTTTTTTGAAGTGACAAGAAGTTCGAGAAAGTTTAGCATTCGACAAAAGATGCATAAAATATTGGAAGTGCAAAGTCTACATGAAGTGTATGCAACCAAATGTCAACTTTTTTTAATAATCTTTTGTTTTATTTTAGTGCTTAACGCGGTTACTTTATAAGGTTGCCTTTGGAACCATGTGTTAAATAAAAGGTCATTTTCTTGACTTTACTTCAAAATCCTCAACCCTCTATCTCACAATTTATTTTGAAAATCCTCAAAATCCTCAACCCTCTATCCTTAACGTGTGACGGGGAAACGACACGTGTCAAACATCACATGGAGAACGTAGATGGACAAGATGATGAAATGTGTTGAAGCGTGATTCGCAGGCGTGAACGTGTAGGATTGAGCTACATGTTGAGATGACAATCAACTAGTGGGCAACCCAACCAAACACGAATCAAGATCTATAACACCATGTGGTTCAAACAGAATTGATGAGAACGCGTGATGAGATATGCTATCCAGTAGATGTATGGCACTAGAATCTGATGTGGCAGAACTAGGCTTGAATTTCCTGGAGCTTAGACAAATGCCCCTGATAACTTATTAGGATAACGATGTGACGAGAGCATACAAGTAGATTACTTACTCAATACTTTATCCTCACCCACTTCCTCTTTTTTTTTTTCTTTTTTTTTTCGCGTGTTGCAAGTTGCCAGTCGAGGTGGGGAAGCTTTCGGGAGTTGCGCAATCACATACGGAGTCGTCCTAGGGCGTCAGTTCGTTTGTGTACTTTGAGTATTTTGTATTTTATATATTGTATTTTTGTTTGAAATTATATCCCAAATTCATTCCCTTTTGTAATAAACTTGAACCCTATTGACTTGTATTTCTTTTTTATTTTATTTTTAAATGTGGTGTTTTTTTTGTATTTATTTTACTTTACTTTTATGTTTTGTTCAAGATTCGGAACTTCAAAATTGAGTTATGACATGGTGTCTCGAAAAACCTAAATAGGTTTCATAACTCAACACAACCCCTTTTATGTTCGAGTTAGGTTGGGTCGAGTCATTGAATAATTCACTTTTTAGTTATTTAAAAAAAAATCTATATATTTCACCGTACATAACACATTTAAAACTAAAATCTCATAAAACTCAAATATAAAACGTATTCAAATAATAACAAATCATTAACATCTGATATAAATATCAAATATTTTTAATCTTCGTAACCATACTAAAAATAGGATAAAGTTGGACGGTGATCCTAATCTAAATTTTTTAGTTTTTTTCAATGTATTTAATGCACAGCAAGTAACCACAAAAAAGGGCCATAATTGGTCCCCTCTCTTTATTTATATTTATTTATTCAAATTTTAGCGTCTCCATCTATCATTTAATATATACATTATCTATATACCATGGGGACTATGGAAACAACGGAGAAATATCAAAGAAATGTAGAAGAAATCCAAATCATGATTATGTGATCATTAGGTTATAATTAAACTCTTAATTCATTAATCCAAATAATCAACATTCATTTTAGTTTATAAAGTGAAATAGTCGAGTGAAATATAGCTGGTTCGAAAAACCGTCTTTTAGAGTTGAGGTAGGTTTAGAAGAGAAAATCCTTGCATAAATCATGTTGGGTTTGCTCGATAAGCTATGACCTTATTTTTTAAGGTTGTCTCGAACTTTGATCATTTTTTTTTTACCATTTACAATTATTGTTTATAAGACCATTACAGATGGTCTATGAATTTTTTAGAACGGATCATCGACATCTGAATTGAGTGGTTGGTATCTCCACGTAACGGCTAGAGTTGGTTAGGTTATAGGATTCTGATCCTGGACCGACCATGAGCTAGCTTCTAGCTTATTAGGATAGGGGTTATTAAATGGTTGTGCTTTTTGAACAAGAGTGTTGTTAGTGTTGGTTTAATTTATTTTACATTTATGTCCTTTTCTTGTCTTAAAGGGATATTTCGAACATGTTTTACTTATTTTAAACATTTTTCAATCTTCAATTTACAAAAGCCTAAAAGTAATGACCCTTTAAATCCAATGAAACCTAAAAAAAATTTGATGCATTAATTATAGATTAATTTGTGTTTGTTTGTGAACTTATAATATATTTTATCTAGGATTATATCCGAATAATTATAAATTGTGGATAAATAAAACTTTTAATTTTTTTTTGTTGACAATCTGACAACCCAATTCAAACCAACTCGAAAATTTTCAGGTTGGGTTGTGAAAATTTTCGGGTTGGGTTGGGTTGGGTTGGGTTACCAATCCAACCAACCCGAACTTTTGGATTGTGTAAAAAAAAAATCCCTCAACCCAATCCGGACTGTGTACACCCCCTAGTACATAGGTTATGGTAGGTTCGAATTTTTTTGGACCAATCTAAAATTTGGTTAGTTGGGCTTGTGACCCAAATGATGTAAATATGGGTCACAATCTAACCCAACCTGTAAGACTCGAGCAATGACCATAATTAAATACTAGATTTTTCTAAAAAGTTTTAATTTTTGGGATTTTAATGAATATTTTAGATGCTGGAATTTAAGATGATATAGAAGAAAAAATGCTTAGAAATCTCGAGAACTCAAGAAAAATATAAAAGAAATGGTGAAAAATTAGTAAAAAACCGTAAAAGTCAACCCGAATGGGTAAAATGATCCATTTTGACGTCATTTCGTAATGAGAGATCTGTAGGAGTCGTAACGTGAATTTTAAGGAAGAAGGAAAAAAGAAAGAAAGAATAGAATCGATGTTAGGGGTTTGAGGGAAAAGGAAGACTAAAATAAAATTCACTCGAACACGTGAGATAGAGTCCGAATTTGGTCAATCTTCCTTCACAAGAACTACTCATAATATCGAGGACATCAAGTCTAGGTGTTCGGATCACTCAAATCCGTCAAGAATCGATAAAGAACGAGAGGTAAGATTTTAATTTTAATTTTTTTTTTCATTTTTCCTCTAATCAACATTTAGGGAGAGCTAGGTTATGATATTTAGTATGCTGTTCTTGAGGGAATTTTGCAAAGAACTGGAAGTCGTTTTTTACCTAATTTTGATGCATTTATTTCTTTGTATATTTTATAAAATAAAATGAAGTTAATTTGTTGGAAATATGAATTAAACTCGAAATTTGGAAAAACTAACAAAAAAAAAAAAAACCCCTATTGGAGGAAAACGTGCAACCAGAAGAAAGCAACGACACATGGTGACTAGTAGAGGAGGAAGCGCAGGTGGTCGATAAGAGGACACGTTTCACAAAGCTATAGGGGTTATGCGTTCAACGCTTAGTAGAGAAACAAGTCACTGTGCGAGTAATCGAAGTATCCATCATGCTCCACCCGACCCGTAAACTGAGGCGCGAACCGAGGCACCCATCTAACCTGACCTTGAGAGAAGTAGACATGATTTTTGTCGGGAGTCATACACACAATAAATATAATAATAAAATAATCAACAACAACTAGCTAATATAAAAGCAGTCGAAGGGGTCAGAATAGACATGCAAGCATGAACAATACACTCCGGACAAAGCATGATCATGACACCTTGCATTTAGTCTATAAATTTTGCTTTGTAACGATTTAGTTCATATACTTCCAATTTTGTAATAATTTAGTCAAATTTTTTAACAATTTATTATTATTAAGTGTTAATTTTAGTATTTAACTTTTTACATTAGGTAGCTTATACATAATAGACTCGTAATGATACGTTTCAACATGAATGGTTAGATAGTTGATATAATAAGACAAATAAAGACGAACTTGAGAAATATGTTTTAGGATTGAAACCTGACACTGACAATGAAGAGATCAAAACCTGGCTCTATTCTAGAACATATAAACCAACTGTAGTCGAATGATCTCGACGATAATGAAACACGGTTTTATGTTTTAAAATAGAAAGTAAAAAGAATAAAGTGTTTTGCTTTATGAATAAAATAAAATGCTTTAATTTCTATTGTATTTTTTCTTTAAGTTCTCCACTTTTGTGTTGGTTGACTTCTAGTCATTAAACATTAGAAATTTAAATCATTAAGACTAATTCATCTTTTTAGTTCTTTATTTTTATATTTTTATCCTCTTTATAGAATTAATACACAGCTTGTTTTCTCATCGATTCGAGATAGAAAGGTATATTTAACCTACGAGACTGAAACTCTCAAATAAAATGGAGAATTTTGGTTTAAATGAAAAAAATGGTAGAGGGACCAAAGAGAGATGTCCTAATTAACTAGATGGAGCTGGGATGGCCTGGGCAGTTACAAATGACATACGGGCCAAAACGGACAATATCTACTAGTCGTAGGCTTGTATTGTTACAAATGGTATTAGAGCCAAACTTCGAGCAGTGTGCCAGCGAGGACACTGATCTCCAAAAGGGGTGGATTGTGAGATCCCATATCGGTTAGACAAGAGAACAAATCATTCCTTGGGTGTGGAAACCTCTCTCTAACAAACGCGTTTTGAAATCTTGATGCTGACCGATACGTAATGAGTTAAAACAGACAATATCTACTACTAGCGGTTGGGCTTGAGCTGTTACAAGAATCTAATCTAATATATAATAACAATCGATATCCAAAAGAGATTAGGAAACTAGGAGAATATAATATTTGAAAGTATGACGATGAAATCTAATTTGGATAGATATGAAAATGGAATCAAACCCAAATTAAAATTATTCAACAACTTCAACATAAAACATAAAAACTAACAAAGCTTTGAGGATCAATCCTTAAAAACCAAAGCTTAAGAACACTCCACACCAAATTCATCACTCAATTCCTCCACACAAGAACAAATCACGTGACGACGGAGCCTCCATCGTAACGAAGAGGAGGAGGCAGCGGTGCCACCGGAGAAGGCAGCGGAACAGCACGGATTCGAGCATCGCTGACGAGGTATCGAATGACTTTGAAGAGTATCAAGGCTACTGAATTGACAAGGCTCTCAAAAATACGAGCCTTGATTCGACCCCGTCTCGGAGGAAGGCTAGAGATGTTCGCCTTTAAGCCCGTGGAAGGAGCTGCAGCCATGGCGGGCAGACGAAGAGGAAGAGGAAGAAGAAGAAGAAAAGGGAAGAAGAGGACTCAAAGATGTGGGGATTTATAGGCACAAGTTTAATTCAGTTTACTCAATAACCTAAGTCTACAAGTTTTCTTAAAGGAGTTTTTTAATCCAAAAAGTAAGGGTTTCACACATAGTTTAATACAAAAGTAAAATCCATTTGAATTTCCATGAACATTCTTACATATACGTATTCGTACAATTATGCATTTTAATACAAAAATCATTCAACAATTCTTTTCCAACTAACATATAACTATGCCTGTGTCATGGTCTCGAGTTGCGATGTCGTCGTCAGCTGTACAAGGGTGTCTTGCCTTTACCTGAAAAAAAAAATGAGAGTAACATATGACTAAAATATTCAATAAGCGACTCTTTATCAAGGTAACATGCAACCACATACAGTTTCATGAATGAGACCTATCATAACATATTTTCCTACGGTGGCTATCCTAACAGGGAACGTGGATGTATACTTAATTTCATAGTCTGACGAACATTCTCTGGTGACTGTTGATGTTGGACACTCATCAGGAATAACTACCGTCACAGCAACATTATGATAAGCATAATGATCGTTCCCCTGTCTCGTAGCATACGAATCCGTACTATAATAAAGAGTCAACAACCTAAGTTTGAAATAGCAGGAATACGTTGTAATGAACAAAGATCCTAGTAAAAGAAATTAGGGATCATTTGGTGAATAAAACTTAAGAATGATTAGAAAGATGATTAATAGTTACACACGGAGTAAAACTTAAGAATTGATCACGTTGACCCGATAAAAAAAATGTCAACCTACAAACGAATCAAATTTTTTATTTTTTAAAAATTCAACTCAAATCGAAAAAAAAAAAAAAAAAAAAACTAATCTAAAATAATTGAAATTGTTACACGTGGAAATTATAAAAAAAATAAAAGGATTCTAGAAGCAAAAGCAATTAAAAAAAAAACCTAATTATATTAAATAATGATAAAAAAAAAAAAAAAAAATTAATAGGGAGGGGGCATTACGCAATTTTTTATAAACTTGCGTGTAATATTGAAACATAAGGGATCATGTGTCATAAAATTCTCAAATAAATATAAAATAATCTTCTCTAAAATATCTAAAAAAAACCATAATTTAAATAAAAAAAATTAACTTAATATATAATATAAAATAAATACTTTTAGGATAACAAACCGTTTTTTTTTTTTTTTTTTTTTTTGGTATAAAATAGGCGTGGTAAACGAGCTCGTACCAATAATTGACATCACCTATTTTATTATAGTTGAAGATATCTCGTTTATCACTTATATACTCATAGTCTTCCCTTTTTTTTAATATGTTTAGAGCAAAAAAATAAGGGATTTTTCTTGTTTAACACTCAAACATAGACATATTAGTTCATTCATGGACGGAATCCCTAAACTAAACTATCGTCACCTTTGCTTTACTTCACATAAAATCTTTTCTTTTCTTTAAAAGTTGTGTTGTAATACTTCAATTCTAATGAGAAATTAAATACCTGATCTTTAGTCTTAATTTTGAGACTTTATTAAAGATTTTAGAAACTGGATTTCAAGCTAAGATAGAAGAAAAAAAACTTATAAAAACATTCATGAACTCAAGAAAAATATGAAAGGAAATAATAAAAATTGGAAAAAAGTCGATCAGAGTCAATTGAGGGGCAAAATGGTCATTTTGACCACCTTACCTAATCAAAAGAGAGTTATGATTATTGAGAGTCCGTTGAGCAGATGTATGACTATATGCACGATTGACCGTGATTGAATATGTGATTCTCCGTATAGAAGACAAGTAGTAGAGAGAACTTAAGGCTAGGGTGTATGTGATAGTTTGGCTAGTATGTGACCTGGGATGGAATGCCTCTAGTAATCCAAGCGTAGTAAAACCGTGAGAGTCGATCATAGGGTATGACCCCAATGCTCCTGATCGATCCAGACTTAAGGGAGTCGGAGCTGAAATACCTAAAGACGTGGGTCTTTGTCAAGACCGCCAAACTGCCTAGAGACCTAGAAGACCATCATGACAATCCTGAAAGAAAATAAAGGTAACTTCCTAGCCGACAATAGCCAGTTTAATGTTTGCGAAGCTTCCACTTTTCTTCTCACGATACGAAAGCGTTAAGCTAGGCCTGAGGCCGGTTAGGGACATGTGACCTCAAAGAGAATTCACCTAGATTACTCTGCATGATGGATTCGTCCTATGAGAGGACGTTGATCATGCAGTTAGTCCACGAAACTGACACGTATTAGGGGTAGCACCCCTGACCTTGGGCAACTCCATAGCCAATGAGATGGGTTCGCCAGCTGACTCCCATGGATGACGAGTAAGCTAGAGCTCACCATGTTGTCCCCACCTAGTAAAGAGTGTTCTTTAAGACAGTGCCTCAACACCAAACACAAGATTACCGTTGCATAGGCTAAGCTAGCTACCCAAGTCTGTGTGCAACAATAACAACATACCTAGATTCTAAAGTAAGCCTGTGATCTCCTAACAGGCAAAGATGTGATGAGAGCCTACAAGTATGCTGCTTTCGTATATTTATACACTCATCCCTTTCTACCATTTTTTTTTCCAGGTGCTTGACGATATTGGCCAAGGAGAGAGGGTACTCGAGAGCTTAGTAGTCATAGAGAAATGTTGACCCGAGGCATCTATCTTGTCCACATGATTTGTAGATGTTATTTCATTCACATCTTCTGTATCCCGTTCATGTCCCCTCTTAACGAACAAACCATACATATGTACACGTTTTCAATTTTACCTCTAGATTCCAAATGATGTCGAATTGTCTTAAATGCGCAACAACATTTTATGGTAGTTTTCCCATAGTAATCTCATACATTCATTCCACATTGTATTATTTGTTAGTCACATCCTATGTTTAGATGTCTCAAAATTAAGGATGTTACTAGAATTCATCATTGTCTAAATATGTAATATGTTAGAAGGAATTAGTTAATAAATATCTTTCATACCTTCATGGAAATTTTGGAGAAAAACAATTCAATCCACAAAGTAAAAATATCACTCGTAAAAGTTTAGGGTTTTTTATTTGATTTAGGTTTTTGAATTGATACAATTATTGAGACGTTTTTCGTTCTTGCAGTCATAATCAACAATATCCTAGGGATTAAGATACAATTTTAATAAACCTATAATAATCGAAAGAACGTAGTTAAACTAGCATTTTCATCCTTGCTTCATGTCATAATCCATGTGATCTCTAAGGATCAATTTCATAGAAAATTATAAATTAGAAAGATGCGCGTAAGTAAATTTAAAATGGGACCCAAAATTAAAATAAATTTCCTTCTTTAAAAATGGGAACACTTTTGATTTTAGTTTTAAAACAATTCAAATGGGTCCAGCGTCCTTGCTGACATATCGCCTCGTGTCCACCTCCCTTCGAGGCTCAGCTTCCTTACCGGCACATTCTTCGCTGTCTGGCTCTAATACCATTTTGTAACCGTCCTATCCTCTTTAGGCTTTTCCTTCTGAGCTTCCCTTCAAGATTTTAAAACGCGTCTATTTTACAAAAAATGTTTCATTCTTCTCTCCAACCGATGTGGGATCTCACACCACGAGTGAGTGGATGATTCAAACCTTTGATCTTTTAATTAATAACATATATATTAGCGAGCGGTGTCATATCTCAGTCGAGAGCTTGTTAATATAAAGAAAGTTGCCTAAAATATTTCAAATGCAAAGTCAATTGAAGAAAGATTTGGACATTAAATAAAGAATGTCAATTAGTTGGACTTTATACAATCAAATGTCAATTTTTTTTAATAATGTTTTGTCTTGTTTTAGTGCTTAACGCGGTTACTTTGGAATCATATCTTAAATAAAAGCACCTTTTCGATCCTTATTGACTTGACTTGAAATCACCCAACTTTCTCAATCTCACAATTTATTTGTCTCTATACATCCGATGAGTCATTAGATGGTTACATAAGTTAAATTAATGGACTAAATAGTTGCTTTCTGATCGGGAGTATATGGGTTGGTTGGGTTCGAGAAAGTTTTTGGATAAACTCAAATATCTGGGTTGATTGGATTGGGGACCCGAATGACTCAGTTAAGGTTCATACCTCAACCTGAATCAACCTAACTCTCTATTTTTGAATTGGGTTGGGTCGTCGGGTCGAGACGATTTCAAAAATCTGGGTTGATTGGATCGGGACCCGAATGACCCGATTAGGGTTCATAACTTAACCCGTACCAACCTAACTCTCTATTTTCGAATTGGATTGGGTTGGATTGTCGGGTTGCTTTTAGGTAAGGGTAAGACACCCATGTATGGATAACGACGTCACTGTGAAGGTCACCGAACCAAAGCGAGGGTAGTTTCATTTCTATTTAAATTGAAACCCTCAGGTTAGATCATGACGTTTTCATTGCTTTGACCTTATTGTTTATTTCATTTTCGTTTTTCCGTTGATTTTTATTTTTATTTGATATGAATGTTTATGAACGATTTTAAATGAAAATTTTCAGGCATATTAAACATGTCATAATCAAAGATCTTTTTAAATCAATTTCATAGAAGGTTACGAATTAGAAAGATACGCGTTAAAAGATTAAGATTAACCAAAACGGGACCAGAAATTGGAATAAATTTCATGTCAATTTCAATGATAGAGAAGTGGGAACACTTTTGATTTTTTTCAATAAATTCCATTCTTAATTGATGTTAAAGTTTGAAATATTAATTTTTTTATTGATCGTTTTGAGTTAAATAATAAAAAATAAAAATAAAAATTTGCAAGTAAAGAAGAGGTAATTTAATTTTTTTTCCCTTAATGTAATGTTTCAAACTTAATAGGCCACAAAAAAAGAATGCGCTACCCCGACCCTCTTTTCGGTAGAAAGAGACGGATTAAAGGGGTTGCTTTCATTAACATCTAATGAAGGTACATAGCTTCTTTGAATGTCCCGCTGATTGAATACTACATTTAGGGACGGTATTGATTCCGGAAGAGAGGTCTTTCTTTCGAGTTATGAAATCACTTAGGTTAAAAAGCAAGTCAATGATTCCATAAATCAAACGGGCGGGTGAGACGAGAATCTTTCACTACCCTCAGAAGAGAATGGATCATCTTCGATATAATTGATTGGTCTTGTCCCCTTATTAGTAGCTGAAGTATAGGTCGGGTTATCTGAGATCAAACTTTAACCATGTGCATCAGCATACTCATATTTTAACGAGTCTATTTTGTTATGTTTTTTTAAGTGACGAGACATTCGAGAAGGTTTATCGTTTGACGAAAGATGCATAAAATATTGAAAGTGCAAAGTCTACGAAGAGTATGCAACCAAATGTCAACTTTTTTTAATAATGTTTTGTTTTTTTTAGTGCTTAACGCGGTTACTTTATAAGGTTGCTTTTGGAACCATGTGTTAAAATAAAAGATCATTGTCTTGACTTTACTTCAATGAGTCATGATTAAGACTAAAAACATATGTAAGATTTTAATTTTTTTAAACACTACTATAATCTTTATAATCCATTTATTCCAAGTTCCGACCATAAAATCAACGCATGAAGAAAACCCAATTCGCTTCATTATCTAAATTGAGTTAGCTAGCCAGTTGAAGCGCCTCAGTATAAGTGGAAAAGAATTTAAGGGACGAAGGCAAGCTGGTTCGGAATTAGATATTTTGCATAAGTTTTGTGAAGTTCCTCGAGTCGATTTAGACCAAAAGGTGAAATTTTGACGAGCCTCGAAAAATGATAAACAGTACAAAAATGGAAAGAAATTAAAAATATTAAAGTTGAATGGAGAATGCCTCTAGTAACTTACGAGGATAAGGATGCGATGAGAGCATACAAATAGATTACTTACTAAATAGTTTATACTCACCCATTTTCTCATTTTTTCAAGTGTTTGCAAGTTGTCAGTCGAGGTGGAGTAGCTTCCGGGAGTTGCGTAGTCACATAAGATGATATGGAAATCAACCCAAGGGAAAGTATGGAACGGATTACCTTGATGATCAAGATTAAGAGTAAAGAAAACTCGTTTCTAAACTCGTGATTCGAATCACTCCACAAGAGGTTTGATCAATACCACTTGAATGACTGTAGCATACAAGTTCTAAACATAATAATTTGCAAAGAAAGTTTAGCTCTCAACAAAGTTAAAATAGAAATTCTATTGTTGATTCCAAAATCTGATGTCTAATCAAAGAAAAGAAGGCTTTGTAGAGCCTTTACAAACCTTAACTTATGTGATACATAACTCCCAAATTAAATGGGTCGTGAATGAGAAATAAATAACTTCCATATTAAAATGGCTAGTTAACGGTGGAAATAGTAACGTATGTGGGTTACAATATAACCTTTAACTCCTATATTTAAAACTAGCCTAAATATGACAAACAAATAGTTAAACTATAATTAAATAATGCAAATAATAAAATGTGCTTATTATTCATCCTTGGACTAGTTTGATAAATTCAGCGGAGTTCATTAAATGCAACTTAAAGTGCATTTAATTCATCTCTATCTTGAAGTTCAACTTCACATAACGTCTTCTAAAATTTCCTTTGATGAGCTCACCATAGCTTGAATATAACTGTATAAGGTTTGTTGTAGCTTCTTGGCTCTCGTCCTTGTAATTGGTCCTTGAGGTATGGAAATTTCTTGGTCGTGGTTCATATCATAAGACGTTGTCCTAAGGCATCAGTTTGTTTGTGTACTTTAAGTATTTTGGATTTTTGTTTGAAATTATATCCCGAATCGATTCTCCTTTTAATAAACTTGAAACATATTGACTTGTATTTGGGTGTCATTTTATTTTTAAATATGGTATTTCGTATTTATTTTATTTTACTTTTATGTACTTTTACTTTACTTCAATCATGACACGGTGTCTCGAAACATCTAAATTAGTTTCATAACTCAACACAACCCCTTTATGTTCGAGTTGGGTTGAGTCGAGTCATTGAATAGTTCACTTTTTACTTATTTAAAAAAAATCTACATATTCATCGTACATAACACGTTTATAATTAAAATCTCATAAAACTCAAATATAAAACGTTTTCAAATCACAACAAATCACTAGCATCTGCTACAAACATCAATTATTCTTAATCTTCATAATAATGTTAAAAGTAGGATACGGTTGGACCGTGAACCCTACTTAAAAAGTTTCACTCGTAAACCTATCTAAATTTTTTAGTTTTTTTTTTTTTTTTAATTCAATGCACAACAAGCAACCACAAAAAAGGGCCATAATTGGTCCCCTCTCTTTATTTATATTTATTTATTCAAATTTTAGCGTCTCCATCTAGCATTTAATATATACATTATCTATATACCATGGGGACTATGGAAACAACGGGAAAATATCAAAGAAATGTAGAAGAAATCCAAATCATGATTATATGATCATTAGGTTATAATTAAACTCTAATTCATTAATCCAAATAGTCACCATCCATTTTAGTTTATAAAGTGAAATAGTCGAGCTAGTTCGAAGAACCCGTCTTTTTGAGTTGAGGTAGGTTTAGAAGACAAAATCTTTGCATAAATCATGTTGGGTTTGCTCGTTAAATTGTGACCTTATTTTTTAAGGTTGTCTCAAACTTCAATCACTTTTTTTTTACGGTTTAAAATTAGTGTTGTATAAGACCATTGCAGATGGTCTATGATTTTTTTAGAATTGATCATCGACATCTGAGTTGAGTGATTAGTATCTCCATGTAACGGTTAGAGTTGGTTATATGATCCTGATCCTAGACCGACCATGAGCTAGCTTCTAACTTATTATGATTGTGCTTTTTGAATGAGAGTGTTAGTGTTGGTTTGATTTATTCTACATTAATGTCGTTTAGATGTCTTTTAATTTCAAACATGTTTTACTTATTTTAAACCTTTTTCAATCTTGAATTTACAAAAGCCTAAAAATAATGACCCTTTAAATCCAACCCAACTAAAACAAATTTGGTGAATAATTATAGATTAATTTAGGTTTGTTTAACTTTTAATATATTTTATTTAAGATGGTATCCAAATAATTATAGATTATGAATAAATAAAACTTTTAATTATAAATTGAAAATTTTCGGGTTGAGTTGTGAAAATTTTCGGGTTAAGTTGGGTTACCAATCCAACCAATCTGAAGGTTGGGTCAAAAAAATCCTTCACCCTAACCCGGACCATGTACACCCCTAATACCCCTAATACATAGGTTATGTTAGGTTGGAATTTTTTTTGGATCAATCCAAAATTGGGTTAGTTGGGCTTGTGACCCAAATGATCTAAATATGGTTCACTAACTTAACCCAACCTCGAGCAATGGCGATAATTAAGTACTAAATTTTTTTAAAAAGTTTTAATTGTTTTGAAATTTAAGATACTAAATTTTTTTAAAAAGTTTTAATTGTTTTGAAATTTAAGATGATATGGAAGAGAAAAATGCTTAGAAATCTGAAGAACTCAAGAAAAGTATAAAAGAAATGGTGAAAAATTAGTAAAAAACCGTAAAAGTCAACCCCAATAGGTAAAATGATCCATTTTGACGCCCTTTCGTAATGAGAGATATATAGGAGTCCGAACGTGATTTTTAAGGAAGAAGGAAAAAAAAGAAAAAGAAAAAGAATAGAATCGATGTTAGGGATTTGAGGGAAAAGGAAGAATAAAATAAAATCCACTCGAACGGGTGATATAGAGTCCGAATTTGGTCAATCTTCCTTCACAAGAACTACTCATACTATCGAGGATATCAAGTCTGGGTGTTTGAATCACTCAAATCCGTCAAGAATCGATGAAGAACTGGAGGTAAGATTTTAATTTTTTTTTTCTTCCATTTTTCCTCTAATCAACATTTAGGGAGAGTTAGGTTATGATACTTTCGTATGCTGTTCTTGAGGGAATTTTGCAATGAACGGGAAGTCGGAGTTCTAGCGATCATCAATAACTATTTTTTTTACCTAATTTTGATGCATTTATTTCTCTGTATAGTTTATCAAATGAAATGAAGTTAATTCGTTGGGAATATGAATTAAATTAGGTAGAAAAAGATACAAAACTCTAAAGAAAATGAAAAAACAATCAAAATTTGGAAAACTAACAAAAAAAAAAAAAAACGTATCGGAGGCAAACGTGCAACCAGAAGAAAGTGAAGACACATGTTGACTAGCAGTGGAGGAAGCACAACTAGTCGATGAGAGGACACGTTTCACAAAGCTAGAGGGGCTATGCGTTCGACGCCTAGTAGAGAAACAAGTCACCATGCGAGTAATCGAAGTATCCATCATGCTCCACCCAACCCAAGAACTAAGGCACGACCCGGCACCCATTTGACTTGACCTTGAGAGAATTAGACATGATTTTTGTCGAGAGTCATGCACACAATAAATATAATAATAAAATAATTAACAACAACTAGCTAATATGAAAGTAGTAGAAGGGATCAGAATAGGCATGCAACCATGAACACTGGACATAGCATGATCGTGACACCTTACATTTATAGTTAATTTTGTAGTAAGTCTTGCTTTCTTAACTAAAGAGTGGCCTTCAAGATCGAACATACAAGAAGATGACTCTTTGGCCCCTTAACTTTAACGAACTAATAGTTTAATCTATGAACTTTGCTGGGTAACAACTTAGTTCATATACTTTCAATTTTGTAATAATTTACTTTCAAATTTTACCAAATTATCCAAATTTTTAACAATTTAAACCATTTTCAACCTTGATAGTTAGATGGTAGAAGACAAATAAAGACGAACATTTATTAGTTATGCACTAGAGAAATAGTACATTACCTAATCAGAGTGGCGCAGCGGAAGTGTGGTGGACCCATAACTTACAGATCCCTAAAAAAAGGGCTTCTAGACATGAAAACACCACGAGTTCTTTAATAGGTCCTCGAATTCTTCTTACATATTTTTTTGATTGATGAACGGTAATGAAGTGATCTCGATGTTTAATATGATAATTGGGAGTTAATAATTCCAATTTTTATGGAGCTTTAATTTCTTTAGTATTTTTTTTATTAAGTTCTCCACTCTTGTCTGCGTTGACTTCTCGTTATTAAATATTAAAATATCATATATAATAGACTCAGATAAGTCTAAATTTAAATCATATTTTAATCCCTTTTCTAAATAAATAAATAAATAATAATAATATATTCATGAAGACTAATTCTTTTGTAGTTCTTTATTTTTATATTTTTATCCTCCTTAAAAAATAATAGAGCTAGTTTTCTCAGCGATTCAGTTAGAGATAGAAACGTACATTTAACGTACCAGTCTGAAACTCTCAAATAAGGTGGAGAATTTTCGTTTAAATGAAAAATGGTGGAGGGAGTGGAGAAAGATTTTCCAATTAACTAAATGGTACTCGAATGGCCTGGGCTGTTACAAATGACAAACGAGTCAAAGCGGGCAATATTTACTAGTAGTAGACTTGGGCGGTTACAAATGGTATTAGAGTCAGACACTGAGCGGTGTGCTAGCGAGGACACTGGCCTCCAAAAAGGGTGGATTGTGAGATCCCACATCGGTTGAAGAGGAGAACGAAGCATTTCTTATAAGGGTGTGAAAACTTCTCTCTAACAGACGTATTTTAAAATCGTGATGTTGATTAATACGTAACGAGCTAAATCAGACAATATCAACTAGCGGTGGGCTTGAATTGTATATAATAATAATCGATATCCAAAAGAGATTAATAAACGAGAGGAGAATATAATATTTGAAACTATGAAAATGAAATCTAATTTGGATAGATATGAAAATGGAATCAAACCCAAATTAAAATTATTCAACAACTTCAACATAAAACATAAAAACCAACAAAGCTTTGAGGATCAATCCTTAAAAACCAAAGCTTAAGAACACTCCACACCAAATTCATCACTCAATTCCTCCACACAAGAACAAATCACGTGACGACGGAGCCTCCATCGTAACGAAGAGGAGGAGGCAGCGGTGCCACCGGAGAAGGCAGCGGAACAGCGTGGATTCGAGCATCGCTGACGAGGTATCGAATGACTTTGAAGAGTACCAAGGCTACTGAATTGACAAGGCTCTCAAAAATACGAGCCTTGATTCGACCCCGTCTTGGAGGAAGGCTAGAGATGTTCGCCTTTAAGCCCGTGGAAGGAGCTGCAGCCATGGCGGGCGGACGAAGAGGAAGAGGAAGAAGAAGAAAAGGGAAGAAGAGGACTCAAAGATGTGGGGATTTATAGGCACAAGTTTAATTCAGTTTACTCAATAACCTAAGTCTACAAGTTTTCTTAAAGGAGTTTTTTAATCCAAAAAGTAAGGGTTTCACACATAGTTTAATACAAAAGTAAAATCCATTTGAATTTCCATGAACATTCATACCTATACGTATTCGTACAATTATCGTAATATAAAAACCATAACGACCCTAAATTTTTAATTACTTGAAGTCACTACCATCATCGTAATATAATCATTTTGTGCGAAAATAAGCGTTTAAACTTTATCATAAAACATAAACGGTATCTTAAAACACTGTCATGGACTTGCATGTTCAAACCTAAATCTAAGAAAATAAATACAATCACCCTATGCATGTGTCATGGTCTCGAGTTGCGATGTCGTCATCTCAGCTGTACAGGGGTGTCTTGCTTTTACTTGAAAGAATGAGAGTAACATACGACTTGAGTATTTTAAGAAATACTCAGTAAGCTACCACCTATCGGGGTAAAATGCACTCATGTACAATTTCATGAATGTGACTTATCATAATAGTCTATTTTACTACGGCGGCTATCCTAACGGGTAACTTCTTAAAATTATTTTAATTTTCTTTTTAGATAAAACGTGATGTTCAATAATTTAGGTGGCGAGACAACCGAGCTGGAGATTTCAAGGAATCCTATCTACATCCGAGTTAGGAGATTTCAGAACGTGGCCCGTGTTCAAAATTATTTTCTTTTGAATGCTTGTACACTTGTTTTCTTAATTTAAAGAAAAATAAAAAATATATATATTTATTGTATTTGATATATTATAAACCTATAAAATTTGAATGAGATTTAACTTGACCTATTTTAATATATTATGTATTAAAATATATTAGATGAATTTGGGAAGATTCTATCCTAAATTCTTGTATATATTACATATTTTCTCCACATAGAAATGAGAAAATTCCTCTTGACTTCTTCGTATAATTTCAATGTAGGTTTAATATCTTCGATATCATAAGCTATCAGTACAGAGATGTGACCCTCGAGTAAAAGATGGGTACATGAATGAACCGATATCATATTTAAACTAGAGCAATCTTAAAAATAGGATAACAATGAAAGAACAACGTGTACTATTCTTTTCAGTGGCTCAATCATAGGAAATTCATAGTTAAACGTGTTTTATGAGCTCTTTAGAATTTTCTGAGTGCAGACAAAGCGATTCTATGTTAAGTAATGTGACCATGTCGTACGGGATGTCAGAACCATCATGAGTCGAATCCAAATTTCAAATATTAATCCATACCGGTGAGAAAAATATATGAAAGCAATGGGTCAATTATCATGTTTTAAATTAAATATCTATAAATAATTTTTAATTACAATATATTTAATAACAATTACTTCCAATTTCCAATATTTATTATTTATTATATCACTTTCGATCAATTAAAATATATTGACTTTTTATATTTTCATGTTATTGGGGAATATGTACGTTTTATTAAATTAATAATAATGTATTTCCAATTCAATGAACCAAATAAATAATTACACCTAAGTAATTATGTTTTTTGACAAAAAAAAAAAAAAAAAAGATTATCATAAAACAAAACCGCGTAAATGGATAACAAAATTGGTATTATTTTTATTTTACTTAAATTTCTTTTTAAAGAGAATTTAAAAAACAAAAGGGTTTATGTTACATCATTGCATGCGTCACACCCAAAGTTAATACTTGGCATTAGATATAAAGTTTGGCTAAGCTTTATATAATAGAAAAGCACGTGAAAGTGGAGGGATTAATTGCTAAATCGAACGGGAACGGGTTCTGATATCACGAGGATATTAGTTAAAATTATCACACATAAATCGGGTGAATGTTCTCTCTTTATAATCATTTACAGAATCAAATATGATCAAATAAATTACAAAGTAAATGGAAAGAGTAATAAATGGATGCACGATATTAGCCTATGATAAAGGATCAAATATGATACGTATGGTAAATTGTAACGGAAAGCTAGTTTGTAATCGAGAGTCAAATATGATACATATGATCAACGGTGACGGAGGGTTAAATATTATAGCACCATTGATCGATTATATATCTTAACTCTTTGATTTCGGTAGAAAAATCGATCTTTCAAATATATTGTATGAATTCAATAAAACATATCTTTGAATAATATTTTAAATAAACTATAATTTTTAGTTATTAAAGCTTGTAGGTTGATGATATCTTCGTCGTACACAAACCACTCGAGATCTCGATCTTTTACTCACCTATTAAAATATTTGAGTAATCGATACCATATAAATCGAGATTGGTAGCAACTTTATTTTTTTGTCCCTAAGAAGAAATTTTGTGAGACCCTGTATTGCTTGGAGAGGGGAACGAAACATTTCTTATAAGGGTGGAGAAACCTCTCTCTAGTAGACGCGTTTTAAAATCGTGAGATTGATGGCAATACGTAACTGGTCAAAGCAGACAATATCTACTAGCAGTGGGTTTGAGCTATTACGAATGATATCAGAGCCAAACACTGAGCGGTTAACTAGCGAGGACGTTGACCCCCAAGGAAGATGGATTGTGAGATATCACATTGTTTGGAGAGGGGAATGAAACATTTCTTATAAGGGTGGCTCAATTATACGAGCTCCAAAGTTAAGCGTGTTTTGCTTGAAGATAATTTTATGTGTGTTGATCTGTGGGGATAGTTTCACTCTTATAAACGATGAACAAGTAACGTGACTTTGTCACATGGGATGCAGGGAATGTCAGATCCATCAAGTGCCGAATCCGAATTTCGAATTCTAATCCAAATCCGGGACATTGAGCGTTAAACAAGAATTATATTATTTCCATAACTTCGTAATTTGTATATGCTACATAGGTCTCATTGGCTACTGTTGAGAATTGTTGGGAGAGAGTCCGACATGACTAATTAAGAAAATGATCATGTGTTTCCAAGTAATCAATACATCTTTATTGGTACGAGATCTTTTAGAAAAACCATGAGAGCTATGCTAAAAGTGGATAATATCATACCATCGTGGAGGGTTCGTGATTCATAACATGATATCAGAATCATGCTCTTATTCACTCAAGTGATATCTATCGACACTCAAGAGATATCTATCGGGGATAAAGACAGATCCTAATAAATCAATATATTTCATAATTAAATATAAGGGGTTCTACCCACCTAACTTTTAATTAAAAAATATATTTTTTTAATAAAACTAAAAAACATGTGTTAAATATATATTTATATTAAATGGGGCATTGGACGGGGAATTGAATGAAGATGGGATGAGGAATATTACTTCATTCCCGGCCCCATTTATCAAACAGGAAAAAAAAATATTCTTCACTTTGTCCCTCGTTTCCCATCTAAATGGAGATCATCCCCTCCCCGTTCGGGTAAAATGAACTATCTCTAGAAACACGTACTCAATATTAGCAATAATATAACATTATGTTTTTGGATTGGATCGAGACTTCCCTAAACACACAGAGATTTGTTGCTCGAGTAGATCTACTACCAGTTGTGAACGATGTCACCGAGTGAAAATTTGCAAACGATTTCTATTTCTTTTTCAAGCCATTATCATTTTTTTTTCTTTTCCGACCATCAGACAACATAGGAGACATAATTGATAATTCAAGAGACATCTTAGGAACTAACTAAACACAGCTAACTTAAGATGGCAGCTCAAACTCCTATCACCAACAAACTACCAAATGGAACTAAACACACATCAAAGCAAAATGACAATATTACTTATGATTAGGTCCGACGCGGTGGAGCGGGTTGATTAGGTTGCTTGCCTGCCTCCGCCGCGTTACCTTCCCCTCTAGATATTTTTCTAGAAAGGTCGTTAATAATTTGGCGAATAATTTGACCCCTCGGTGGTGGATTGTTTGAAACTGGACGCCGTGGAGCTTCCACTTCCATTTTCTCAAACTTCGAATGAAGAACGACAACAAGTGGAGTGAAAGAGAAAGAGGGAGTGGCAAAGATGTTGGTTGAAATGAAGGATGTTAGTGAAGGAAGTATTGATTGAATAATTGATGAGATGATTGAATTTTGAAGAGCAAGAATGCTCTATATATACACAGAGAATAGAAAGAGATATCTAGAAAATCTACCTAGAAATCAGAAAATCTGGTAACAAATCCGTAAACAAATCAAAACAAAATCTAATCAAATCAAGAGTAAATCAAATAAAAAACAAATCGACTCCTAACTATCAGAAGATTTAAATCAAATACAGCAATCTAAACACGTAATCTTTTAACAAAGGAAAGGAGCAAATTTATTGAGGAAAAAAGTTAAAAGTACTTTGTGGTAATTCTAAAGTCCAGCTCATTTTACTGTTACTTTTTTTTACCTTTGTTCTTTGTTTCATGTTTGGATTCCACTTTTTAACCCACTGTCATAGTGTTAGGAGAGGACTCTTTTGTTTTACTTTTGTGTTCATAGAATCTTTTTGTTGTGTTCTTTCTTTTTCTTTTTTGCTTTTTCTAAAGCTTCTACCAATCACATTTGTTTAGGTCATAAAGTGACATTTCTCTCGTAGTTAAACGGAGTTAGGAACAGTGAGTATATGTAACGACCCATATCCACCGCTAGTAGATATTGTCCTCTTTGAGCTTTCCCTTTCGAGCTTCCCCTCAAAGGCTTTAAAATGCGTTTGCTCTTATAAAGAGTGTTTTATTCTCCTTCCAATCAATGTAGGACATCACAACCACCCCCTTCGGAACCCAACGTCCTCGTTGGCACTCATTCCTTTCTCCAATCGACGTGGGGCCACCACCAAATCCACCCATTTGGGACCAGCGTCCTTACTGGCACACCCCCTCGTGTCTACCCCCCTTCGGGGAACAGCGAAAAGGCTGGCACATCGTCCGGTGCCTGACAGTGATACCATTTGTAACGACCCAAGCCCACCGCTAGTAGATATTGTCCTCTTTGGGCTTTCCCTTTCAGGTTTTCTCACCCTAGTGTTTTGTTCTACTCCCAACCAATGTAGGACATCACAACCACCCCCTTCGGGACCCAGCGTCCTCGTTGGCAATCATTCCTTTCTCCAATCAACGTGGGACCACCACCAAATCCACCCCTTTGGGACCAGCGTCCTTACTGGCACACCGCCTCGTGTCTACCCCCCTTCGGGGAACAGTGAGAAGGCTGACACATCGTCCGGTGTCTGGCGCTGATACCATTTGTAACGACCCAGGCCCACCGCTAGTAAATATTGTCCTCTTTGAGCTTTCCCTTTCAGGTTTTCTCACCGTTATAAAGAGTGTTTTGTTCTCCTCCCCAACCAATGTAGGACATCACAGTATATAACTCATTCTTATCTAATCCAACAACCCTTCCTCGTACACGTTAAATGAATCCATGTAATGTTATCATTTCTGTATTTTTTTCGTCACGTTCTTTTATCTCTATAACTTTTTTCAATTGTTGTTTATTTATTTTTTTCTAAGACTAGTTTCCCACGGCTTTGTTTCTTGTCAATCTCTTGCTTTAATGTTGTGTGATATCTTTCCTTCCATGTTCGGTCTAAAATATGTCCCCCACCCAAAAAGAGAGTATACCTCAATTATAAAAGAAGCAAAATATAAGTTTCTTTTTTCACTGGAATCCACTAGCTTTTGAGATGATAAGTAAAAGGGTTGATTTAACTCGTAAAGATCTTACTCTTTCACGGTCAATCAATTACTGGTCTGGTAATCTTCCAATCTGTCCTTTTGGTGTTATGAAGATCGGGTCTCATTATGTAATGACTTGTGTCCAGGATTTGGAATTTGGATTCAACACCTGATGGTCACATTACTTATTGTTCACTTCTAAGCATGAAGACTATTCCCACAAACCAACATAAATTCTTCTAGCATGCTTTGTCTTCAGACACGTCCATAGGATTGTTACAAACAAAGCATACTTAATCATGGAGTTCTTATGATTGAGTCACCTAAAAATAAGGTGCACTTTGTTGGTATAGGTAGTAACTTTCATTTCCTTTAAGCCTTTCCGAGTCATCCTATGATCAGGATCGCTTTAACTTGGGTATGGTCTCGGTTCATTCATGTACTCCTCCTTTAATCTATTACATGCTCATAAGTTTCCGCCTTGGTTCTTCTCTGAACCACATCTTATTGGGAGAGGTATCGCTCTTATACAATTTGGAACGATCCATGCACAAGATTTAGTTCAGGATTCGGCACCTGATGGTCCTGACATTTGCTATATCCTTTGCAAGATTGTCACGTTACTCGTTCCTCGCTTCTAAGAGTGAAGAAAATTTCCACATACCAATATGAGTTCTTTCGGCATGTTTTGTCTTAATTCATATGGAGTTCACCCAACATAAAATTGATCCAAGCAAAGCACGTTTAACCATGGAATTCCTATGATTGAACCACTAAAAAAGACGTCAAATCTCACATTTATTGGAAAGAGAAACAAAGCATTCCTTATAAAGGGTGTGAAAACCTCTCCTTGGTAGATGTGTTTTAAAACCGTGAGACTGACGGCGATATGTAACGGACAAAAGCGAACAATATCTGCTAACGATGAGCTTGGGCTATTACAAATTATATCAGAGCCAGACATCGAGTGGTCTGCCAGTGAGAATGTTGGACCTATAAAGAGGAGTGGATTGTGAGATCCCACAACAGTTGGAGAGGAGAATGAAGCATTCCTTATAAGAGTGTGGAAACTTATGCCTAACAGACACGTTTTAAAACCGTGAGGTTGACAGCGATATGTAACGGGCCAAAGCAGACAATATCTGCTAGTGGTGAGCTTGGACTCTTACAAATGGCATTAGAGAATTTCTTAAACCCTAAACTTTATAAGGGTGTGAAACCTCTCCCAAGTAGACACATTTTAAAACCATGAGGCTGGCGTCGATACGTAATGGGCCAAAGCGGATAATATCTGCTAGCAGTGGGCTCGACTGTTACAAATGATATTAGAGCCAAGCATCGAGTGGTATACCAATGAGGATGCTGGCCCCTAAGGGGGTTGATTGTGAGATCTCACATCAATTGGGATTGTGTGATCTCACAGTGCTTGGAGAGGGGAACAAAAGCATTCCTTATGAGGGTGTGGTTGTGAGATCTCATATCGGTTGGAGAGTGAAACGAAACATTTCTTTTAAGGGTGTGCAAACCTCTCCTTAGTAGACGCGTTTTAAAACCATGAGGCTGACGGCGATACGTAACAGGGCAAAGTGGACAAATAGTGGGCTTGGGCTATTACACAGTTACACCTTGTTGATATAAGTAGTAACTTTCATTTCAAGTCTTTTTTAGTCATCGTATCCTCAAAATCCTTTCATTTTGATGTAGTGCCATATTGCATCATGTCAATAGGCCGACATAAGACACAACCCAAAGAGCATGAAAATGATATTATATAAATATTCAACAAGCATGTGTTACCTAATGTAACAAAGAGATAGACTAGAGGGTTGTGTTAGAAGAGATGATAAGATGAAAATTAGAGGGACCTCATGCATGTTGTATGTTCATAAGCATATGGATACTTTCCCTCGAGATGATGAGTACGGATGCGCACAATATGATGATGAGGGTGTTGATGGGGAGAATAACATTTGGGGTTCTGCTGACCTCCGGACGTCGTTACAAAGTAGCTTGACCAGAGAGGGTCCAGGGGATGTGCGAACCCCCTAGAGATTCACATTCGCACGTGTGGGGTCGTGTGTAGGGAAGTACTACACATCCATAGTAGTCCAAGACTGGAGACCACCCTTAAATGAGATATAGGTCCCAAAAGCATAATTGCATATATTTGCATTTGCATGACCTCTTATAGTGGAGTCACTTACTGAATATTCTTTGAAATACTTAAAGTTATGTGCCATATCATTTTTCAGGTAAAGGCAGGCACATGTACAAATGACGGTGGCATCGCGAGCAAAAACTATAGCACGTGCATATGCTATATTCATAAACGAGGTTACTTTTAAGACTTATGTTTCCACATAAGAGATGAGCATGAGACGTTAGTAACGACTCTGAGTATTAGAAATTTAGGATCGTTACAAATTGTGAGGATAGGGACAGGGAAGGTTTCCGGTCCCGTGACATCTCTAGTTATAATCAATCATCATCATCAGAAAAGAATAATAATAATAAAAATAAACCATACTTATCGCATCAAAGCATGTATTGATTCCATCATTTTAATTACATTAAACTTTGGCCTAACATTTTAATATATAGTTTTGGACATATAATTTTAACCTAATGTTTCATTAATTTCACGTCCATGAGCTTAGAAAACCCAGAATCTAGCAGAAATCAAACCCGAAAACAAAGCACACACTTCTTAATTCACATATATCAGCTGTTTATTTATTAGGGAACGAAGCTGAGGACGACCTAGGTAGCAGCGGGCGGCGGAGGCGGAGCATGTTCCGGCGGAGAACGATATGGGAGGGATCCGGCGAGTGCAGTGGCCACGTAGGATGCTGAGATGGCTAAATCCTCGCCAATTTTAGCCATGATTCGACCCCTTCTTGGTGGGTTATTTGGGATTCGCCGAGTTGGGGTAGCAGAAGGCATATCCAAGATACCCACAAAAAATGATGTCGGATTTGGGTAAGTTCCTTTTAATAGTATAAAAAAAATATTTATTTATTTATTTATTTCCAAAATTATTAATACAAAAATTTCGATATAAAATTAGAAAGAATATAAATTTAGCAGTTAAACCATTTAAAGTTCAAAAAATAAATAAATAAATTATACTATTTAAAAAATAAGAATGCTTGTGGGGCCACAGGCGGCTGGACTTATAGTTCAAGTCTTCGTGTGGGGCCCACCTCCACGTGGGCTTGTATCGTTCACATTCAAAATTTTCCCTTCTACTCTATTTTTCCTTTTTTTAAATAAAAAATTATATTAAAAAAAAATGAAAACTTTAAAATAACTATTTTTTAAAAAAATAAATAAACTGATAACAATTACACGTGGGTTACCTATAAATTATATTCCCGCCACAATCCGTATCTAAGTTTTCGTGGAACTATGGAATGAAATAGGTAGTGAGAATAGGGAAGACTTATTTACACGATGGTTAATTATGACTATACATAGTGACTAATTATGGTCATAAAATATACCGTAACTCCTAGACGGAGTTTTTATTTTGAAACTATAAAATCATGTATTTATCTCTAAAAAAATGCAATAAAATGAGTGTTTGTGCTTTTCTTTAGCAATGACTAAGTTTATTAACAATTTTTAGGTTATTCAAGCTTCACTGGATCAATCCTACTTGTGGAGTGATTTGAATCTCAAACAAGTGTTCTTGACTTGAGATATTTGATCAACAAGATAATCTGAATTTTACTTTCCCATGCAGTGATTCTTTATTATTAGAGCTAAGTTTATATTGCATGTTTAGAGTATTTCAAGTGGTATTGATCAAACCTCGTGTAGAGTGATTTGAATCACGAGTTTTCTTTACTCTCGATCTTGATCATCAAAATAATCCGTTCCAAAACTTTCCCTTTTATGTCAAATACAGACAAACAACACCACAAAACAAAATCAATCATACCTTTCGTTCAAATTATATATATATTATAATTAAAATATTTGAATTTCAAAATTAAAAAAAAAAAAAAAAACCATTGATAGTAATTATTTTTTAAAAATAAAGAAATATTTTCAAAATACTATATTATTATTTTTCTTAAAAAAGGAACAAATTCAAATTTACGATGTTTGATCAATATTAACATTATTATTGTCGTAATTATCATTTATTTTTTTTAAAAAAAAAATTAAATTTATGACAGGTCATTATTACTTTATTATTATATAATTATTTTACATTTGAAAAAAGAAAAAGAATTCAGCCAAATTTACGACGAATATGGAAATACTTTTAACGATTTATGACGTGCCTCATTCTGATTGGCTAATAAGTCGCACAGCCAATCAAATTCGAGGGTGATAGAACATAACAAAATTGACCAAGTGATGTTATCATTTCCCACTAATGGAATCTTTGGATCAACCTCGTGTTCACACACACAAAATAAATAAATAAATAAATAAAAATAAAAAATAATTATAACACTAATTTTGGAAAATTTTAAAGTGTTCCAAGTTCTTCAATAACCCATTATTTTTATTTATAAAAATTTAAATATTATATATAATAAAATAAGTCATTATAGTTTTAATTTAAAATGTTAGAACCCTATAAATTGGTGAATTTATAAAATTGGAATTTTATTAAATATAAAATAGAGAATTAAGGAATAATGTTTCAAATTTAGATATTTATTATATCACTATGAACAAAATTTATAATTTATTATTTAAGAACAAATTTCTTCCCATGAAATAATTTATTAATTTCATACTAAGATTAAAAAATTCAAATAACATCATTTTAAAATATATTATTATTATGAAAAGAAATAATGCAATTATACAACCACTGTTTATATTTATATTATTAAAAAAAAAAAAAAGCTAAATAATACTTTTAAACATTTAAAAAATCTAAAAAATACTTTAAAGGGAAACGACTAATATTTTATTTAAATTCTCGTAACTTTAAAAAATGTATAAAACATACTTTTAGATTTTTCAAAATTTTCATTATTACTTGAACTTTTTTAAATTTAAAAAAATATTTTATAAATTAAAAAAAATTAAAAACACTTTTAAACTTTTTAATAAAATGAAAAAATATCCTTCCAAATTAAAAAAAAAAATTAAAAGTACCATTAATATATTTAGAGATAATCTATGAAGTGTTGATATACATTTTTCTGTCTATATATTTGATAATAAGAATTTTTTTATCTATATATTGAAAATGGTATATTTAAAATACTATCCAAAGTTCGGTAATTTAAAAATAAAGTATTGACTATTTCCCTTTAAAATTAAATATTTTTTTAAAATTTTTAAAAAGTTTTAAGGTAATATTTAAAAAAAAAAAAAAAAAAAAAAAAAAAACGTGTTTTGGGCACGTGGAAATCAAAGAACGAATGTCCAATAAGGACAACTCAATAACTGTCGGAAGAAGGGTACGTTCGTCATTTCCTTATTCGCCGGTCCATTCCATTTCTTTTGGTCCGGTTTTTTCTCCGAATAAATCCACAAAAATAAATCCTAGTCACCGCCTTTGTTTCCAAATCCAATCCTGACCGTCCAATTTCAGGTAGCTCCAATATCTGACGGCCAGAACTCACCCTCCAGAACTCTCTTGTTTTCTCTACTGCCATTATTTATATCTCTGCCTCCCAATGAGCTGCTCGTGTACGACTCGTGCCCGAATCGCCTCTTCTTTGTCCATTTCTTCCAAGGTATTCTTCTTTTTATGATTTTTGATTGTGGGTTCGCTTCAATTTCGTTCAAATTTGGTATTGATATCAGTTTCTAAGTGAATTTTAGCTGTTTTTGGTTTGTGGGTATTGATTTGTTGGGTTTTAGTGTCATCATCATGGTGAAGTGCTACCCATCTGTGAGTGAGGAGTATCAGAAAGCCATTGAAAAGGCGAAGAGGAAACTCAGGGGATTCATTGCTGAGAAGAATTGTGCTCCTTTGATTCTTCGTCTTGCGTATGTTCTTCTTGTTCTTTGATTTCCCTTTTGTTTTTGTTGTTTGTGAGCGATTGTTTAGGGATTTGCTTGTTCTTGTGGGGTTTTTTTTAGATGGCACTCTGCTGGAACCTTTGATAAGAAATCTAGGACTGGTGGTCCGTTTGGAACTATTAGGTTCCCTAATGAGCTCGCTCATGGTGCCAATAATGGCCTTGACATTGCTGTTAGGCTCTTGGAGCCCATCAAGGAACAGTTCCCTATCCTTTCATATGCTGACTTTTACCAGGTGATTAGTTTGTTTGATCATATCTGTTTTTGGGATTTGTTTTGTTTTGATTGTATTGTTCTCTTTAAGTTTGTGCGTTTTAAGGTTTTCCCATACAACCGATGTGAGATCTCATAATTCACCTCCTTTGGGATCCCGTGTCTTCATTGACACTCATTCCGTTCTCCAATCGATGTGGGGTCCCCCAATCTACCCCTTTGGAGCTCCTTGTTGACAAAGTGCCTAGGGAGAAGTTTTCACACCCTTATAAAGAATGTTCCTCCAATTCATCCCTTTATGAGCTCCTTCCTCGCATACCGTCTCGTGTCCATTCCCTTTGGGGCTCAGCCTCCTTGCTAGCACATTGTCTGGTGTTTGACTCTATACCATTTGTAATAGTCCAAACTAGATATTGTCTGTTGGATGATGGAAGTCCCACATCGGCTAATTTAGGGAATGATCATGGGTTTATAAGTGAGGAATACTAACTCCATTGGAATGAGGCCTTTTGGGGAAGCCCAAAGCAAAGCCATGAGAGCTTATGCTCAAAGTGGACAATATCATACCATTGTGGAGAGTCGTGTTCGTCTAACATGGTATCAGAGCCATGCCCTAAACTTAGTCGTGCCAATAAATTGGTAAATCCTCAAATATCGAACAAAGAACTCCTAAAGAAAAGGAGTCAAGCCCCTCCTCGAAGGCAGTCAAAAATGACTAAGACTCCAAAGGAGTCGAGCCTCGATTAAGGGGAGGCGCACTTTGTTCGAGGGGAGGTGTTGGATGATGGAAGTCCCACATCGGCTAATTTAGGGAATGATCATGGGTTTATAAGTGAGGAATACTAACTCCATTGGAATGAGGCCTTTTGGGGAAGCCCAAAGCAAAGCCATGAGAGCTTATGCTCAAAGTGGACAATATCATACCATTGTGGAGAGTCGTGTTCGTCTAACATTGTCATCTTTGAGCTTTCTTTTTTGGGCTTCTCTTTACGGTTTTTAAAAGGTGTTTATTAGGGATAGGTTTCCACATCCTTATAACAAATGTTTCGTTCTCCTCTCCAACCGATGTGGATCTCACAATTCACTCCCTTTGGGGCCAGCGTCCTTGCTGGCACTCGTTCCTTTCTCCAATCAATGTGGGACTTCCAATCCACCACTTTTGGAGTATAACGTCTTTGCTAGTACACCGCCTCATGTTCACCCCCTTTGGGGCTCAGCCTCCTCGTTGTCATATCGCCCGGTGTTTGGCTAATATCATTTGTAACAGCTCAAGCCCACCGTTAGTAGATATTGTCCTTTTTGAACTTTCTCTTTCGAGCTTTCCCTCAAGGTTTTTAAAACGCGTCTATTAGATAGAGGTTTCTACACTCTTATAAAGAATGTTTCGTTCTCCTCCCCAATCGACATGGGATCTCACGTTGTTTAACTTTTTGGGTTTGTGGGTTTGTTTTGTTGTAGTTGGCTGGTGTTGTTGCTGTTGAGATTACTGGAGGGCCTGAGATTCCTTTTCACCCTGGTAGAGAGGTCAGTAAAGAAGACTAATCTTAGTTTAACCCTTTATTAACTTACAAAATGATCAGACATTGAAAATTGTTGGTCTCTGTTCTTCAGGACAAGCCTGAGCCACCCCCAGAAGGTCGCTTGCCTGATGCTACCAAGGGTTGGTCTCCATGACAATCTTGTTCTTTTCATATTCTGAGCTAGAAAATGAACTGATGAGTTGTGTTCTGTTCAGGTTCTGATCACCTGAGGGATGTTTTCTACACCATGGGCCTTTCCGACCAGGATATTGTCGCCCTCTCCGGTGGTCACACACTGGTTCGTTCCGTCTCTTCCTTATAAGTATGTTTAAATTTGAATCTCGAGCTTCACCCCAAGTGCATATGTAACGGCTCAAACCTACCGCTAGCAGATAGTGTCATCTTTAGTCTTTTTCCTTGTGTGCTTTCCCTCGAGGTTAGGTTTTAAAATGCGATTGCTAGAGAGACGTTTCCACACTCTTATAAAGAATGTTTCGTTCTCCTCTCCAACCGATGTGGATCTTACAATCTACTCACTTTTGGGGCCCAGCGTCCTTGCTGGCACTCGTTTCTTTTTCTAATCAATGTAGGATTGTCCAGTCCACCCCTCTTTAGGGTCCAGCGTCCTTACTGATACACCGCCCCATGTCCACCCCCTTTGGGGCACAATCTCCTAGCTGACACATTGCCTGGTGTCTAGCTCTGATACCATTTGTAATAGCCCAAGCCTACCTGTTAAAGATATTTAGTAATAAATTATAGTTTACCATATATATTATATTTGATATTTTATTACAAGGCAAATATCTAATATTTGTCTTATTACCATAGATATTTTTCCATTTATTGTTATTTCCACTTATTACTATTTCTATATACTTCTAATTTATTTGATTATAAATAAGATAACTTTCACACCATTTAGGTGTGGTGGATTAAGGAAACATTCACGTGGTATTAGAGCCAATTTGGTTTAGCAACCCTGATCCTTTGTTTTCAATGGCTTCTGAATCATCTACTATTCTTCTCCGCCACCCCTGCTGGCTTTGATGCCGCAGGCGCAGTCTCCATGGCTGCCGCAGGCAGAGCCGAGAGCCGATTGATTACTCTTCGGCTCCTTTCTTTTGACCTTCAAATCACCCTTCGCCATACTCTGTACATACAACCTCACTTTTTCCAAACATAGCCTCTCTCATTTTCTTCCCAATTTTCCATTCATCCTTCATCCTTCACAGAAACCCTAATCTTAGAATCTTCATCAACATTCCTCTTTAGAAATATATAGAATCTTGATAAGCCCATCGACCTTAGGCAGAGATTTACCTTTGGAATTGGGCGCCGCACTGGCCTCTTCGCCAACCAAGTTGCCGCCGTCCTTCTCGCCAAAATTAGCTCCTTCGCCCAATGTGGCGACTCTTCCGACTTCAACATTGTCTTTGTCCCTTGCTCTAGGTTTCCCCTTCTACTTCTTGGGGTTAGACATATTCTCACTAGAGCCAAGGTAGCATCATCGCTAAGCGACAATCCCTCTTCATGGGTTAGACATATTCTCGTCGAAGCCAAGGCAGCGTCGCCGCTGAGCGGCGATCCCTCTGCAATTTTCGATGGCCAAGAAAGTGTTTCTCTACGCCTCCTCTGAACCAGGTTGTTGACATCTTCACGAAAAGTATTTCTCAACCACTTTGAATTTTTCAGATCCAAGCTTCACGTTCGTTCAAATCCGACGCTCAGCTTGCGGTGGGGTGTTAAGGATATTTTGTAATAAATTATAGTTTACCATATATATTATATTTGATATTTTATTATAAGGTAAATATCTAATATTTGCCTTATTACCATAGATATCTTTCCATTTATTGTTATTTCTATTTATTACTATTTCCATATCCTTGTAATTTATTTGATTATAAATAAGATAACTTTCACACCATTTAGGTGTGGTGGATTAAGGAAACATTCATTTGACCAGTCCACCCCTCTTTAGGGTCCAGCGTCCTTATTGATACACCGCCCCATGCCCACCCCTTTGGGGCACAGTCTCCTAGCTGACACATTGCCTGGTGTCTAGCTCTGATACCATTTGTAATAGCCCAAGCCTACCATTAGCCGATATTGTTCTCTTTGGGCTTTTTCCTTAAAACACGTCGGTTGATTTAACAACATAAGTAATAAGAAGGGCTAAATAATGAATCAAGGAAGCTTAATTCACTATAGTCAAGAAGTTCGAGTTTTTATAGATGATGTTGATTTAACTCGACAGGGTAGAGCACACAAGGAACGATCCGGTTTCGAGGGGCCATGGACTTCGAACCCTCTCATCTTCGACAATTCGTACTTCAAGTGAGTTAGAACCATTTTATACTATGATAGTTTATTGATGATGTGATGTAATATTAAAAGATCCATTGGTTTCAACAGGGAACTCTTGGCCGGGGAGAAGGAAGGTCTTCTGCAGTTAGTATCAGACAAGGCACTCCTTAGCGATCCCGTCTTCCGTCCCCTTGTCGAGAAATACGCTGCGGTACGGTTTCCAATCTCGGGATCAATAGGATTTATGATTGTACACAAAAGGACTATCTTTGCTGATGATGAATGGTTATGTTCACATTTCACAGGATGAGGATGCTTTCTTTGCTGATTATGCTGAAGCTCACCAGAAGCTTTCCGAGCTAGGGTAAGATTTTCCGACCTCTGTGTTCGTGTTTTCTCGTATCGGTCATCGCTAAGGATCGTTTCATAACCTGTTGTATTGTGCAGATTTGCTGATGCTTGAGCTAGTGGCATGGGGAGATGAGGGTGCTGGCTATTGTTTATGTTGGCTTTGATTTGTAATGAAATGGGTTGGTGGGGTTGGGTGGCTGTTTTTTTGGGACATGTTTGAATTTGGGCTGTCTTGTTGGAAAACTTTGAGCAGAATGTAATGTTTGGTCTCCCTGTCTCTTTGGACTTGAATAATTTTGCTGGAAAACTTATGAAATTTTCGTGTTTTTTATAGGTCAATCATCAAGTGCCAAGATTTTAACCTATCGATATTTCTATCAACATAATTAAGAGTAGACATAAAATGACCAAAATGCCTCTAAAATTATGTACTACTGGCTCATCGAGTGCCAAAATTTTGACCTATCGATATTTTATCAACATAATTAAGAGTAGACATAAAATGACCAAAATGCCCCTAAAATTATGTACTACTGGCTCATCGAGTGCCAAGATTTTAACCTATCGATATTTTATCAACATAATTAAGAGTAGACATAAAATGACCAAAATGCCCCTAAAATTATGTACTATTATGACCAAAGTGATCTCTAAAAGTTGCAAGACCATTGGAATATGTCGAGGATTTAAATCAAGATTTTGGGTGGTAAATGACCAATATACCCTTATAGGAATTCTGAGATGTTTTCAAAATTCTAGAAGACCCAGTGTTAATAAATTTTTTATGGACTCATTTATGACTTTAATTAGTGACTTCAACTTAAGTTATAGGTAAGTGACTTCACTATTGTTTGTATTGGATGAATTGTTTGAAGCATGAGCAGCACGTGTCTTGTGGTCTTTACATGCGTCGTACCTTGTAATTGTTATGTTTGCTTAAATGTTATGGCGTGCTGCTATGATGAGAAGTGTCATATTATGGATTGTCATGTTTACTCGATATGCTAATTGATGAATGTGACATATTATGAAAGTATGGTACTTTATAGTAAATTTACCTTATGTAATGATATGAAATGATTTGTAATGTACGAAAAGAACAAAGATATGTATTGCACCACAAATACATGTCATGATTTGAAATTATGGGACCTCATGCATACTATGTGTTCACAAGCATTAGGATACTTCCCTTTATGATCGGTACGAACACGTACCTTACAATGTTTATGTTCAACATGATGTTATGATACGGTATTATATACACTATGATACTATGTGTGCTCCCTTCCTTTCATGGTAGACCAGTAGGATGAGTGTATGCTAGCTAAAGGTCATGTCTCTAAGGGGTATATATACAAGTTCGCCTCGGTCCATGTGCTCATGTATGGGCAGTGTGTAGAGAAGTACTACATACCTAATGTTGTTCGGACTGGAAGTTGAGGCTCATGCCATGAAATGATGTTTCATGATAGGTCCAAAACACGATTGCATGTGATAGCATTTCTTGAACTCAGTCAACAAAATACTCCAGTCACGTGCTACTCTTACTTTTCAAATAAAGGTAAGGTACCTCTACACGGATAACGACGTCATGGTGATGGCCATGAGATTGAAACTAAGGTAAAAGTATTCATGTTATTTGTAGCCCTTAAATTAGATCCGGACATTGTTTAAACATCACACGTTTTCGATTGTAATGGGTAAAAAATATTATTTTTTTGTTAATGGTTTTCATCAATTGTGTTATTCAACTCCTAAATCCTTCCATCCACAATAATTGAGCTATTGGCTATGTTCTTCTTACAATGAGTACACAATTCAAGAACGTTGCTTGATGATGAAATACTGAAACCACTTGGCTTATCCTTTACGAACAATCTTCAAATGCTGCGCGTGATAATAATGTTACTTGTACTCAAAGCATAAATTGAGAGAGAGAGAAGAACATATCTAACTTTTGGTGAAAAAAACAATAAATCTAGTCAAAGATTTCCAATTAGCTTTTGATTTGTCCCTTAGTTTTGTTTTTTAGTTGTCATATCTACACGTGCTTGTGCATATGTTCGGTAACAAAACCTCGAACATCAGCCTTTAAGTCCATGATAATACGTCTGACCTTCTTTGATTTTGTTTCTACTATCTCTGAGTTGAAATCGAACAAGCGTATGATCCCTCTCGTACTCGTCAATAGTCCTGTTTCTCTATTGAACTTGCAAAAACTTCGAACTATTTTATATACTATGGTACTAGTGATTGATTTGTTACTAGGGTTATTGGACCTCGAACCAAAAAGTCGCTAATGCTTTGCGATTCTTTGAGTTGTTCATGTCGAGGATTGCATCTGTTACTAGGGTTATTGATGTGAAGTCTTTTGGGGAAGCTCAAAGCAAACCTAGGAGAGCTTATGCTCAAAGTGGACAATATCATACCATTGTGGAGAGTCCTGATTCCTAGCATGGTATCAAATTCATGCCCTTAACTTAGCCATGTCAATAGAATCCTCAAGTGTCGGACAAAGAAGTTGCTAGCTTCGAAGGTGTAGTCAAAAGTAACTCAAGTATTGAACAAAGAGTGTTACTTTGTCCGAGGGCTCGAGAGAAAGGAGTTGAGCCTCGATTAAAGGGAGGAGGTCTTTTGCTAATTCCTAATAGTTCATACGTGAAATATTTTATGCTAGTCTGATTCCTAACCGTTCATATGATGAAATATTTTCTTTACTACAAACAACAATAATTCACCTACTACCACGTCTTTCGATAACTTGTCGAGTAGTTGAGGGTCCCTCTTAGATTGTGCACCAATGATTGCAAGGCTCCCATAGACGTGGATATGTCTGAATTCGTGTTGAAAGGCTACTTTATAGTGGAGTGTAACGACCCTATTTTTCGATTAAAAATAAGATCGTTAATGTATGCATAACATGACGATTACTTAAAATATTTTATAAGCAATGCTATGGATTTAAACATTTAACATAGTGGAAAACCAATAATGTGAAGATTAAATAAAAGTGAAAATAAAATAATGTCCGATCTAATCTAAGAATTACAAACAATATGAACACATCTACTCTAGCTTCAATCTCATGATCGTCACTGTGACATCATTATTCATAACAGAGGTGTCTTACCTTTACCTAAAAAATAAGATTAACACTTAGTTTGACGGCCATTAGACTAAAGTTAGGGCAGAAGCATTCATGTTGTTTTTCTTTCGTAGCCTTTAAGTTTGATCAAGACAAATACTTTACCCTCTTTATTTTATTTAAATTTTTGTTTATTTATTTTCTGTCACATTGTTTTAATGACTTAATTGTAAATCTATAACCTCGTAATGAAATGCTTTAAATGAATTTTTCGTACCTCGAGAAAATAAAGTTGTGGCTATGCAAGCTTAGTAAGTACGAGAAAATAAAGTTGGCTCACCTCAAGATGAGATGAACAACTTCCAGAACCGCAATAGGGTCTATGACATATAAGAGAACCGTTCAAAATTCCAAAGCCTTCCCAGAAGCTCAGATAGTCGTAGAATCAGGGTAAAACTTCCTAAAACCCATAGAAAAATTCATGGTAACTTACTGGGATTGGATCTGATAAGAACCTACAAGTAGACTACTTATTAAGTATTTTATACTCACCCCTTTACTTTTTTCAATGTTCACATGCTACCGATCGAGATGGAAGAGCGTTCAAGAGTTACGTAGAAATAGAGAAGGTCATCCCAAAGCGTCAGCTCGTCTATGAATTCTAGGGTCTCGCATATTTTATTTTGAAATTTGTATTCTAAACTGTTTTCCCATTTGTAATAAACTTGAACGACACCGATTTGTACTATTAGTATTCGTCTTGTTTTTTAAATGATAGTGCTATTTGTTTATCTTAATTCCATTTTAATAAACTTAATGAAGAGTTATTAGGTTATGAATGATGACAAAATTGACAAAAGAAAACACCATAAATCCATAGGCTTTAGTATAAGTATAGAGAAGCTGCCTTCCAGCCTTGGCAGTTGACTTCTTACATTTCTCTAAGCTCACGAACATGGAAAGAAGAGGAGACAGAGAAGAAGCTCAAAGTCCGAGGAAACATGGTGGTTGGATCACCTTCCCCTTCATCATAGGTTCATTGTTTTTCTCTCTCTTCTTTGGTTGTTTTTATGATGAGATGAGAGCAATTTTGTTGATGAAAATGGTGAATAAAAACAGGATCTTTTGGTTGCACGTCGCTGGCCAGTGGTGGATGGCTTACAAACTTGGTGGTGTATTTGATTCAAGAGTACAACGTTAAGAACATCGATGCCACTTTGATTTCCAACGTTGTTAGTGGCTGTTTCAGTGTGTTTCCTGTCGTGGGAGCTGTTATTGCTGACTCTTTCTTGGGATCTTTCTCTGTTGTAGCTATTTCCACTTCCATTTCTCTTTTGGTAATTTCTTCATCTCATACAACTTTTTTTTTCATGAGTTCATGCTTTGAAGTTTATGCCAAGAACTTCATTTCTTTATGTTCATGATAATTATTTAGTTTGTTTTTTTTATAGAAATTAAAATATTAGGTTGGTCTCCTACTTTTTATTTTTTAATTGGAGGATGCTTCATTTAGACATAAAACATGTTTTTGTCTATGTTTGGTTGAATATTTTATTGTTAAGTTTATGGTTTTTTGTGTTCCATTCCTACTTCCATGGTTTGATGGATATTTTTTGAGGTGTTACATTGGTTGGAGAAGGAAATTAAATATTCTTTATAAGAGTATAGAAACATCTTTCTAGGAGATACGTTTTAAAATCGTGAGGCTGACGGCAATACGTAACGGGTCAAAGTGGACAATATCGGTTAGTGGTGGGGTTGGATTGTTACAAATGATATTAGAGCTAGCCATTAGACGGTGTGAGGAACTGGTCGGAGTAGAGCTAGATCCTCTCCATAGTAGATGCGTTTTAAAATCGTGAGGCTGATGACGATATATAACGGGTGAAAGCAGACAATATCTGCTAGTGGTGGGCTTGGTTTGTTACAAATGGTATCAGAGTTAGCCACCGGACAGTGTGAGACACTAGTTGGAGTAGGTCTAGACCTCTTCATAGTAGACGCGTTTTAAAATCATAAGGCTGACGACGATCTGTAACGGGCCAAAGCAGACAATATCGACTAGCGGTGGGCTTGGGTTGTTACGAATAGTATTAGAGCCAGCCATCGGACAGTGCAAGGCACTGATCGGAATAGAGCTAGACCCTCTCCATAGTAGACGCATTTTAAAACCGTGAGGCTTACGACAATACGTAACGGGCCAAAACGGACAATATCTACTAGCAGTGGGCTTGGGCTGTTACAAATTGTATCAAAGCCAGCCACCGGCGGTGCAAGGCACTGGTCAGAATAGGGCTAGACCCTCTCCATAGTAGACGCATTTTAAAACCATGAGGCTTACGACAATACGTAACGGGCCAAAACGGACAATATCTACTAGCAGTGGGCTTGGGCTTTTACAAATGGTATTAGAGCCAACCACCGGACGGTGCGAGGCACTAGTCGAAGTATAGGGCTATACCCTCTCCATAGTAGACGTGTTTTAAAACCGAGAGCCTTACGACAATACGTAACGGTTCAAAACAAACAATATCTGTTAGCGGTGAGTTTTACATACTTATTTAGAGATTCAACGTATACCCATGTTGGTAATTTTGCATCATTATTAACTTGATTATGATCTTATTTAGACAAGCATCAAAGTTCTTGTTTTTTTATTTCAAATGATAAAATATGATTGGGTTTTGCAGGGCATGATTTCACTAACATTAACATCAACAATCCAATCTCTAAGGCCTCAACCATGCGACCACAACAATGCCATAATCCCATGTTCTTCATCACCTTCAAAGCTCCAATACTCAATTCTATACTTAAGCCTTATCCTCGCAGCTCTTGGAGCTGGTGGCTCTCGTTACACCACAGCAACCTTAGGAGCAAACCAACACGACAACATTAAAGACCAAAACATTTTCTTCAATTGGTTTTTCGTCACTCTCTACGGTGCGTTTCTAGTTAGCTCCACCGCCATTGTCTACATTCAGGACAATATCAGCTGGGGATGGGGCTTCGGCATCTCCCTTGCATCTAACGCCATTGGCCTAGCCATTTTCTTGCTCGGAACTCGCTTCTATCGCCTCGATAAGCCGAGAGGAAGCCCCTTCACCACGCTCGCTCGAGTTCTTGTCGCCGCCTCTCGGAAAAGGCTGACGACACCGCTCTCGACCACCGCGGGGAATGATGATGGTTACTATTATGGTGAGGAGCATCATGTGGGGAAGGTGGTTGTGGATGGAGTGCTCACAAAGAGTTTTAGGTATGTCAAAGCTTCAATCACTTCACTTTTCTTTTTTATTTGGATTGTGGGCCTAGTTTACAAAAAGAATAATAATGAATAATAACTACAAAAATAATAAAAATAATAATAATACAATTAGATATGTTTATCGGGCGGGGGCGGGGACGAGGACGCTCCTTTGTTCATGTCCCTATTACCTGTTTCATTCTCTTACGTTAAATTCTCTATTTATTTCTCGGGAAAACTTTATTCATTTTTTTATTTTTCTATTAAAAATGTAAAATATTCTAATAAATTCAATAATATTTCAAAATAAAAATATAATATTAAGTTCTACCAAAGGAATAGAAACAAGAAACACGTACGTATGTATGTTTTGTGTCTTTATGAAATTTGATGGGGACAATGAATATAATCTTCGTGCTCGACCTCGTTTAACTAATAGGAAGAAATTTCCCCCCCTTTTTCCGTTTCCTGTTTAAATAAGAATTTTCCACGAACCTGACCTCGAACCTGACCCCACAGATTAAATAGATTATCTGTAGAGATCTCGAAAACTTTATTATTGGAGTTAGAATCGACAACCAAAATTAACTAATCTTGTCCCATTAGGAAAAGGAGAAAAAAAAAAGTGTTCGTGATTTCGAGTCAACTTCATAGAAACGCCAATGGATCAATAATTGAATTGGTTGCATAAATGAAATGTGAATAGATTGATGAGTGCCAACCACTATCAATAGCATATATTAAAGTAGGAATGTGTCACATGTTATGATTAATATATATATATATTCTTATAAATATCTGGTATATTTTGTATTTTATTTAATAATTAATTCTTATCGATGATTCAGTTTTTTTACTGTTGTAACACATAGTTAAGTTCTACGTGTCGAGAGAAGAAGCGTAGAGCTTAGCTTTGATATAATTTTTCACTAACGAAAAGCTTTGATAGGTGTTTGAATCGAGCGGCTCTAATAACTGATGGGGATGTTCATTTGGATGGCTCGATTGCAAAACCTTGGAGGTTATGTAAAGTAAAAGAGGTGGAAGACTTCAAAACCCTACTTAGAATCTTCCCTCTATGGTCAACGAGTATTTTCCTCTCGGTCCCTATAGTAATGCAAGGAAGCTTAACCATCCTTCAAGCCCTAACCATGGACCGTCACCTCGGCCCGAGCTTCAAAATCCCTGCTGGGTCTTTCATTGTCGTCGTCTTCATCTCCACCACTGTCTTTCTAGCCATAATCGATCGGTTTCTCTACCCGATTTGGCAGAAGTTGGTCGGACGACTTCCCCGACCCCTCCAACGAGTCGGTCTCGGTCATGTTTTCAATTTTGGTGGGATGATGGTATCAGCATTGGTAGAATCCAAGAGGCTAAAAGTTGCCCATGCCCATGCACACCACCTTGATGGCCAGCCTGAGGCTATAGTGCCAATGTCAGCCTTGTGGCTTTTCCCACAGCTAGTTTTGGTTGGCATTGGAGAAGCTTTTCATTTTCCGGGTCAAGTTGGATTGTACTATCAAGAATTCCCGACGTCGTTGCGTAGCACGGCCACGGCAATGATCTCGTTGGTGATCGCCATTTCGTATTATCTTGGCACGGCTTTGATTGATCTACTTCATAAGGTTACGAAATGGTTGCCTGATGATATCAATCAAGGGAGACTTGACAATGTTTATTGGCTCGTATCTGTGATTGGTGTCATTAATTTTGGGTATTATTTAGTTTGTGCTACGTGGTATAAGTATCAAAATGTTGAAATCGCTGTGGAGGATGATTCTATAACTGAAGACTAAGAGCACGGGTTTGTGTCGAAGAATCGAGATCTAAGTTAAATTTATAAGAATAAAGTACCTGGTTTGTGGCAATATGTAATTGTTATTACTCTTTTACCCTTACTCGTTATATATGAAATGCACTTCGTTGAAAATTTTTCTTCGATAACATGTGTTAGAAATTATGAACATCTAAAATGATATGATATTGTCCACTTTGAGCGGTCTAATACCAACACATCAATAACATCGGTTACAAATGTTAAATATTTTTGTATTTTCATAATAATTTTAAGAGTAGCGACCAAAAAAAATATCAACTTGAATTGTGATGTCCCACATTGGTTGGAGAGGAGAACAAACCACCATTTATAAGGGTATGGAAACTTTTCCCTAGCAGACGCGTTTTAAAGCCTTGGGGGAAAGCTCGAAAGGGAGAGTCCAAAGAGGACAATATCTGCTAGCGGTGGATCTGGGTCGTTATAAATGGTATTAGAGCCAGACACCGGACGATGTGTCAGCCTTCTCGCTGTTCCCCGAAGGGGGGTTGACACGAGGTGGTGTGCCAGTAAGGACACTGGCCCCAAAAGGGTGGATTTGGGGGCGGTCCCACGTCGATTGGAGGAAGGAAAGAGTGCCAACGAGGACGCTGGGCCCCGATGGGTGGTGGATTGTGATGTCCCACATTGATTGGGGAGGAGAACAAACCACCATAAACCACCATTTATAAGGGTGTGGAAACCTTTCCCTAGCAGACGCGTTTTAGCTAGAAAAAAAGCTCGAAAGGGAGAGCCCAAAGAGGACAATATATGCTAGCGGTAGCTCGAAAGGGAGAGCCCAAAGAGGACAATATATGCTAGCGGTGGATCTGGTATCTGGGTCGTTCAGTTATATGAACTGATCCAGATTTTTTATTTTTCACAAATTCAACCAACCTAAAAAAAAAAAAAAAATCTAACCCAACCCAATCTTACCTTTGTGATTTAGGTTGGTTCGCTGGGTTAAATTGTGTTCTCGAGTTATATGAACACCTTTCCGAGTTATAACACCATCTAGTGAGAGCATTATAGGGCCGAAGTAGCAAAAAAAAAAAAAAAAAGCCCAAAATTTGAACCCCTCAAAACAAGCCATTTTGAGTCCAACCAAGCCTAAATTTGAGGCCCACCTCGATGGTCAATTAAACATGTCATAGCAAGCCTAACAAGGTTGACCAAAACGTGGCATGATTCTAGTGCTAGAGTGTTGCACCTTATCTTGTTAGTGCCTCTCTCTACCACGTCTTGTCTATATGTTTTAGTCCTTCTCCTTCTCCCGAGCTTAGGGCCCTCTTCCTAGCTTATTCTTCTCTTTCGTTCGAAAGCAGTAAACACGAGCCTTGAAGGCTAGACTTGTTGAAAATTGTTGGTTATTCCTTAGTTAGAAGATGCTAGCTCGGTCTTTCTTTCTTACTTAGTAATGCTCTTGTTCTTGTCTCACCCTTATCCACTCTGCTTTGTCCGATATAGTACTGTAGTGACTTCTGTGGAAAGACAGAAAGAAAGTCAGATAGAATACTCTCTTTTCTTCTGTCTAGAGCTGGTATTGAAATATAGAATGACAGTAATAATGCTCCGCCTGAGACTTTCCGAACTTACTTAGTGCTTGCTTCTGCTTGTTGAGCAGCCTCATTTCATTCATGCATGGGCCTTCCCCAAACGAAAGCGACCCAATTCCTTCCTTTCCTTTAACGGCTGTTACTAACGGATGTCAATAGCTCGACCATTGATTTGACCCCAAAATTCGACGTAGACCTAATGATGGGTTAAAACTTAAACACGTCAATGTTAGCCTAAAGCACAACGTGACCTATGCGTAACTCCTTATAAGTTTAAGAACCCAAGCCCAAACGTAGGGGTGTACATGGTCCGGGTTGGGTTCCCCAACTCGAAAATTTTTTAGTTTTGGGTTGTCAAAAAAATTAAAATTTTTATTTATCTACAATTTATGATTATTAGGATATAATCTTAGGTAAAATATATTTGAAGTTCACAATCAAATACAAATAAATAAAAAAACAAGTTAAAACATTCAACGTTGTCATAAAATTAAAGACAACGTTTTAATTGAAATATGTTTACTTTAAGAATTCTCTACGTATTAATATAGTTCAACATTGTCATAGAATTAAATACAGCATTTTAATTGAAATATGCTTACTTCAAGAATGAGTAATGTATTTTATATATTTTTATTTTGTTATGCGAAGGTTTTGTCCCACGAACCCGAAATCGAACCGATTAAGTTCGGGTTCAGAAAAATAAACTCAATCCTATCCGAAATGCTAATTCAACACAACTCAATCCTTACAGTTCGGGTTGGGTTGGTCTAGGTTGTTGGGTTGAATATACACCCCTACCCAAAAGTTAGTTGAAATTAGATAATGAGTAATTCATTCATCGTTCATATCAACTATTGAACTTCGAGATAACAGTAGTAAGTGTTAGATGACAAGAAGGGCTAGAAAAGAAGGGAAAAAAGAGAGAGCAAGTTGATGAAGAAGATGACCGACCACGTGAACGGTCCAAATAAGTAAAATTGTCACATCATTCTATTGTAGCGATATTAGTATGTTATTGTGTAACATTCCAAACTCATAGCTAGTAGATATTTGTCCATTTGGCCCGTTATGTATCACCATCAATCTCACAAATTTAAAAAACGTGTCTATTAGGGAGAGGTTTCCACACCCTTCAGGACCCATCGTCCTCATTGGCACATCGCTCGGTGTCTAACTCTTATACCATTTGTAATAGCCGAAGCCCATTGCTACCAGATGTTGTTCGTTTTGATCCGCTCGTATTGTAGTCAATCTCACGGTTTTAAAATATGTCTGGTAGGGAGAAATTTTCCACACCCTTATAAAGATATCCGACCAAGAGTGGAATCTCTCTAAATATGGTAATTAAGGTGTGATTTTGTCACATTAAAACTAAATAGTACATTGTATCCAAAAAAAAAAAAAAAAAAAAAAAAAAAAAAAATTCTATACCTTTGTCCAAGCTGGTCAATTCGGGGGTAAAAGAGTCATTTCAGGAATAGACACGTGGTGGCATTTGATTGGAGATACCCGCTCCAACTCCGCTGTCGCGCATGACCGCCATCATGATATTGTGGAAAAAGTAAAGCCACCGCTTACCAAGAGAGCAAGAATCGAAGGGGAGAGAGAGAGAGAGAGAGAGAGAGAGAAGAATATCTCAAAAACATTTCGCGATTTCTTTTCTACCCATCTCACAGCTAAAGATTGTTCTTCCTCTTCTTCCGTTTCTCTTCCTAGATCTTCTGATTCAATTTCCCTACTCAAGCTTCAGCCATGGTAAGCCGCTTTTCACTGATTCCTGTTCTTTTGCTGATTTCTACTTCATTTGTTTCTTGATTTTGTACTCGATTTCTTTTCTTTTTGCTTGATTTTGATCTCTGATGCTTGTGGATGTGCTTTTAGGACCTGCTTGCTGTGGATCTATATTCTGTTCTTGTTTTGATCTAGATTGTTTGAGTTTTTTTGTCCGATTTGCCTCGGGATCGGATTTGGTTGATTTTAAATTTGTTTAGGATTGATTTCAGTATCATCGGAAGTACTTGGATGTGATCGTGACTGATCTCTGATTACCGTGGTTTAGTAGTCTCTCAAAATTGATCGTTTGTGTTTTAATCGGGCTGGGAGCTGGGTTTCGGTGTCTTGTTGTGCTTGGTTCTGTGGATTTAGATGTTTTGGTGATTGAGATGATGTTTTGGTAGTTGGTGGAAAGATGGTGATACTTCGCGTATATCATCAGGATGGTAATCTTGTGAAGTGAATGGAGTGCGTGTATTACTGTTTGATAATCAGGTACATGATAATTTCTCGGCTGGGGCGGAGCGGGGTGCCCTCAAATGAGTCCCTAACAGACTCTGAGAAATAGAGGGAAGAATTGGGAATGAAATGGATTTTTTATATTTAATCATGATGATGCTCACTTTCAATTTTCAGTATTGCTTCAAATTTGAAAGTTTATACTGCTCTCTTGAGAGTGAAAATGTAACGCTATAGCCAATAAGCTGTTGAACACAACTCTTTGTGGGAAACACTCGCACTCTTTATTAATATCAATCGAGAAGAGATTACAATACACTCGGTAAAATACTACACTTTGCTTTAATTGAGACTGCTTGGGTTTGGATTGCCTATGGATATTTATAGGCAACTACTCGGTTATGCCAAAAACAATGAATGTTATCTCAATGATTGTGAGAATAGACTCTAAAGAACCATGTGGAGATCATACTGGTAACCAAGCAGATTCTATAAATATCCAACTCTAAGGGGAATTTTACTAAAAGTGATGAAGGGAAGTTTGAATTACTCATTCAGACATTTGATTTTGCATACTTTTCAGAGCTTTGGCTCATTGCCCTTAATTTATATTTTCAATTACTTACATTTTTTTTCCTGCAGGCTAACGCGGCATCGGGTATGGCTGTGCACGATGACTGTAAGCTTAAGTTCTTGGAGTTGAAGACCAAGAGAACTTACAGATTCATTGTATATAAGATTGAAGAGAAGCAGAAGCAAGTCATTGTGGAAAAGGTTGGCGAGCCAGGTCAAAGCTATGAAGATTTCACAGCCTGCCTTCCTGCTGATGAATGCCGATATGCGGTTTATGATTTTGACTTTCTGACTAAGGAGAATGTTCAGAAGAGCAGAATTTTCTTCATTGCTTGGTAATGTCATGATAAATGAAAAAACAAGCAAATTCTGTGTTATTCTCTGTTCCTCACCGGACCCGACCGCGTATTAAACTTCCATCACTAATCATCATTATTCTCTTTTCTTGTTGCAAAGGTCTCCCGACGTGTCGAAGGTAAGAAGCAAGATGATCTATGCAAGCTCAAAGGACAAGTTTAGAAGAGAATTGGATGGCATTCAAATTGAGCTGCAAGCTACTGACCCATCTGAAATGGATCTCGATGTTTTTAAGAGCCGTGCGAAATAAGAAGCTTCTTCGTTATGAACTTCTTGTGGTGTCTGTTTTACATTGTGAAATGATGTTATTAATTGCTGGGTTTATGAATGTGCTTTGATTACATATTGGGTTGTTTTCTAAGTTTTGTCTTATAGAATTATGTCCATCTGGAACAATCTTCGGTCATTTTTCCCCCCCCCCACCTTATATTCTATGATTTATCGTGTGGAATTAATGCAATATCTCCTTATGTAACGCTACATGATTTTGGTCTGGATTTACATCTTTTATCATGCACAGCACATTTAAAGATAATGTTGACCTTTTTTTTTCTAGATCCAAGGATGCTTCTGAGCTGAATGGTTGCAATGTCAACGCTTGCTAGACGGCACAGCAGCATAGGCTTTCTAACCGGGTTGACTCGATTCTCATTTGGTAGCTCCTCTCTTCTTTGATCCTTATTATCAAAATTATTGAAGAATTTAGATTTCATTAGCATTTTGCAACAGTGAAGTAGAAGAATCCATGATATTCTAGGACTACAATAAAGATTGATCCATCTTCTTTAGAAGGCTATGATCTATTTGATATCTTTTTTTTTCTTTTTTTTCTTTTTTTGGGCAATAGGGTTTAACCATTTCTACAATATGCCTCTATTTTCCCAGCTTCTAGTGTTGGATTTGAAGGTTTATTCAGTTTGGCCAAGCTTCAAACCTTTTTTAAAGGATCAAATAATGGAAGATAGGCTAAATTGTAGGTATATATGTTTGAGAAGTGTTCACATGGAAATCCAGGTGTTCAAATAGGCCTTTGCGAAGTGTTCACATGGAAATCCAGGTGTTCAAATAGGCCTCCAACACATCTCTAGCCAAGTTTAGGCTTCATAAACCTTGAATCTTTCACTTAGGAGACTATATAATGGCCTTCTGTTAGGAACTACGGACCTTTACAAATGATATGATATTGTCCACTTTGAGCATAAGCTCTCGTGATTTTGCTTTTGGATTCCCCGAAAGATCTCGTACCATAAAGATAGCGTTCCTTTTTTATAAATTCGTGATCTTCCTCTTAATTAGCTAATGTGAGACTACTCATCTCAATAATCTGCACCACTTTCACGTTTGAGTTTAAACGTGGTATCTTGTCTTCTGGGTGAACTCCAAAATTTTATCTATAAATTTGGGCAACTTGCAAAGTATCTGTGGATAAGGATTATCATCAGCTATATGCCCAAGGTTGAGCAATTTGTGTGAGCTTGTCTTCTATACACGAAAGGCACTGCCCACATATTCCCACTTCATCTGATGTTCAACATCTTATTCCTTAACAACCAATTGCACTTCTGAAGATTCTCTGCTAGTGACTTGATTTTCGAGTTCAATTTGTTGTCTAGCTTCATTATAAGAAATGTTGCGTAAGAAAAAGGAGGTATTAAGAAACTTATCGAACAATAGTGGCATTTAAGTTCGATTGTTTTGATCTTGTTTTGTTTCGTCTCTTCTCTCTCATTTGTTCACGTCTTAACCATGATTTTTGTCAATTAACCGTGAGAGGAGGATGCTCAAAATGTTGTTCACCGTCCCATATGTTGTGGTTTGCTTACCCCTTCGAAAATTTTGTTTCTTCTGAATTATTTTGATATTTTGTTCTAACTCGAATAGCATCATTTTGAATGTAATTAGATTTGTTAGACAAAATTTATTATTTTCTCACATTTTTAACTTTGTGTTATTGTAGAAATTTGATAGTAAAGACTATTTCAAAACAATTTTAAAATTTAAAATGATGCCCTTAATGATAAAAGTTTATTCGTCTAGCTCAAAATGCGATTTATTAGATATGGGGTATAAGAGCCTCCACCTATTCATTGTGTAGATGGCACGAGAGAATAAGGAAACTTTCCTTGTCCTTATCTCTAACTTCCTTTAGCTAATTGAGAGGAATTACTAACACTTCTGTTCTTATTCTCTATTTAAATGACAACTTTTTGCTTTGTTTTGGATCAATATTTGCTAGATTTGGCTCTACGGGTTAAACGAACATCTCTAGTTTATCGTATAAATTAATATGTAAGCATTATAGACCCACCAAGTGAAATCGATAACTTTTTTATCACGACTAGCTAAAGTTCCATTAATGAGTGACTACGTTAAGTAAAATCTCCTCAAGAAATATAAGGTTTTTATGAATCTAATTTTGAGTTGTCATTCATTCAACCACGAATACCTTTAATGTTTCAAATTTAAAATATTTCATTGCATGAACTGCGTAAGAAACAAATTCATTGGCTTGTAGGTTCAAAACTATATCAACTACCCCCGGAGTAATAATCCATAAACCAGTTACTACTCTCGGTTGTACTAGATTCTCCAAATGTACTTGTTCTCCCTTCTTCCTTGCTGTGGAAAGTTTTTGTAAAATAACTCAGATGGGAAGAAAGAATAGGGCATTAAGAGATTCTCGTAGCCCAACTTGGATACGATCCTTCCATCACCCTAGAATGAAAGGGGCAATCTCGTAACTTTTTGGTATGTGAAGATATGTTCGGCTCTATGTACTATTTTTTTCATTAAGACGAGCACCTCAAATTGTGCTCTTGAGAGATAGTTGTCCATATAATGATAAGGGATGTATGGATTCTCGAAAATGGAGAAATCGAGGTTGTCTCCCAGCTTTCATGGTTCCACGAGTCATAAAAAAGTTGGATCTCATATAAATCGTCCCATCTATTCTCGTGAGAAGATCGGTTTTTGATATTCCATGTCAACGTGTCTTTGATATTCCACACCTTAGGATTAGACACCGACGAGCCCATTGATTTATCCATCCAGTGAGACTCTGCACTGTCTATACGTGTGAGTTTCTCTAAGAAGTGCCTCAGGGGAGGAGGATCGCAATGCGGAACTTCCATCAGTGTTGGCCCCTCTTGAGCCGGCCTCAGTTGTTGATTTGCAACGACATAATTAGCAAAATAAAAACCCTCACAACTTAGACACAACGAACAAGTGACCAGATAGCTCTAATGGGTTCCCTTCACCATTCCCGTGAAGATGGTCTAAAGGGTTCAGAAATACTCATCTTACTACATCAAACATTTACTTAGCCTACATTTAGATTCCGGTCTACTCAAACTCGGCATAGTTCATAACCAAAATTTAGATTTGGATTTGGCATAAGGTTCTTGAGTCGTTAGATTGTTGCTAAATAATTTTTGAATATTCAAACCGATCTAACAAAGAAGTAATTTTAATGGGGTTTGATTTAGCATATTGCGCTGGATCTTCCTCTACCTTTGTCCATTGTTGAAACCCTAGGAATTCTCTCTCCGATCCACGACCACCACTCCTCCGCTCATCAATGGCAGAGCCTCTCGATATGAGCTTAGATGATATCATCAAGAACAACAAGAAATCCGGATCCTCGAACTTCAGGGGTCGTGGCGGAGCTTCTTCTGGACCAGGTCCCTCTCGCCGCTTTCGCAATCGCGGTCTTAATAGAGCAGCGCCCTATTCTACTGCCCAGGTGAAGGATTTGGGTTTTAACATCCCGCTTTCGATGAATCTTACTACCATCGCCATCCTCTAGCTCTTGTTGTTGTTGTTGTTGTTCTTCTTCTTCTACTACTACTACTTCTACCAGTTTCTCGTTCTTTTCAAAACGGACTTCGGGTATTTTGTTTTTAATGTTCTGAAAAACATTGGGGGTTTAGGCGCCGGAGACGGCTTGGTCACACGACATGTTTGTAGATCACGGTGCGGCATATCCTTCACAGCCTGCACGGGCCTCTGCTATCGAAACCGGCACCAAGCTTTATGTTTCTAATTTGGATTATGGTGTTTCCAACGAGGATATCAAGGTATTTCAATTTTGGATTTGAGGGCTTGAACATGAGAATTTTTTTTGTATGTATTGCTAAGATTTTATTGAAATTGTATATGCAGGAACTGTTTTCAGAAGTTGGTGATCTCAAACGATATTCTATCAATTATGATAAAAGTGGGAGGTCAAAGGTATGTTTAAAGTGTGAAGAACACAAGAGCTTTTGTTTCTTTTTAGCAATATTCTGGCTTTGGTTTGAGTTTTTGTTCTTCGTAGGGAACAGCAGAGATTGTTTTTTCACGACAAGCAGATGCGCTTGCTGCTATAAAGAGGTACAACAATGTTCAGCTAGATGGGAAGCACATGAAGTTGGAGATTGTAGGAAATAACATCGTGACACCTGCTGTTCCTGCTTCTGCAAATGGAAATTTTGGGAATCCAAATGGATTTCGAAGAGGGTATACATTTTCTCTCTTCACTTGTCCTTATTTCTGATTTTTTCCATTTGCGTTTACAATTGCAATCATCTATTAACGCAGCTAATGGTATGTGTTCAGAAGTAGATATGAATTTTATTTGCTTTATAATACTTCTGTAAGCCCATGATTGAAGTAATTGTTTTTAGAGTTGTATTGGATTTTGATGTAGATTTTTCAACATTTTCTTGTTATTCTGACTTAGTTCATAGTAAAATCATTTTTCATTGCTTTTTGACATGTCCGCTGAAAGTTTTGAGAGGATTAAATTGAACATAAAAATATTTAATTTCAACAACTCGTTAAGATATGTGTACTTAAAGGGAGGTATTTCTCGTTTGACACTATGGACATAGTAAATGGTAACCCATATGATGTTAATCGAAGAAAAATTGTTACACTTGTATGAGAAACTTAGGGATTATATATATCTAAATATCTATCTATCTATATATATATTATGATAAATGATAAGTAGCCGAACCTTCATTGAGAAAACTTGAAAGAATATTAGGGCATATAAAAGACTCACTAACGGAGGCAAAATTGTATCCATAATTTATTGTCAATTTTGTTTATGATGACAATGTGTTTCTAGGAGCAATTGCATTCAACAACTTTTATTTCTCAAATTTGCGTTTGATCGCATATAATTAGCTGCTTCCTAATGTTTATTAATATTTTTTAACAACTGTGGGTATCTGACCAAGTTTTTCACACCTTGGCTAGTATTGTCAAAAAACCACATGAACCTACTTCATTTGGTGTTGGAATGCTGGGTGTTATTTTCATTGGGTATTTGAGTGTACAAATTGTCTATTTGACCACTAACTGAATTTGTTGTAGGTTAAAGCTTACAAGATTTCTATTCAAGTTCTCCAATAAACAAACGACATTAAGGGATCCAGTTCTGCCACATTTTATGCAAGAAAAAACTTAATATGGGTTCCTTCTTTTGCGCGTCAATCCTTTTAGAAAAGAGTCTAGTTAATGATAACTTGGATAGTTTAATGACCAAGATTATTGAATTGTAGATGAAAGATTCCAAGTTGCAAGAAGTTTGTGTGTCATTGTTGAGGTGTATGTTATTATGTGGAGCCTGTGGAGCCTTTGGGGAGGGAGTAATGGCAGGCTCATTAGAGGGCTTGAGTGGTCTTTGGTTTGACCCCTTATTAGGTTCATCATCTCTTTGTGGGTCCAGAATCAGCTTATGTTTTGATCATATGATTCTGTAAGTTTTGATATTTAAGCTTTTCCATATTGATGATGAATTATATGAAAAGGGTAAACTGTTTACGAAGCCTGCCTTATTAACATTTATCACACAGATATTTTAATTGTGCGATGTTGATAGAAGCCGTTCTTTCTTTACTTTGGTACCCGTATGACTTCTGCCTGCCTCTGAACAGTTCTGGTAGTTATTTGTGTACATGATCATGCATTACGTTGTTCTTTTTATGCTTCAGTTGGTGCTTAAGTATGAGGCTGATAATTATGTTTTATGTATTTTAATTGAAATTGCTGACATCTAGACTTTTGATCTGATTTTGATTGCTATTATTGATTCTCTTAATCAGCATGCACTTAATAAATTTTCATTTGATTTTAACAGTGGACATGTACTGGGCCGAAACCGGGGTGGTGGACGAGGACGTGGTCCTGGAAGAGGAGGGCGTGGACGTGGGAGTAGCAGAGGTCGTGGGGAGAAATTATCTGCCGAAGATCTAGATGCTGATTTGGAGAAATATCATGAAGAAGCCATGCAGATCAATTAAATCATTTGGTGTGATTTCCTGGGGCTTGATATTCCCAACTTCGTTAGGTGCTTGATGATAAATGTGATAAGGATACCATTTTCTATTTTGCGAGTCATATCATGAAGCCCGACCTTGAGAGAACCACTAGACCTTGCTAGGATGTGGAGTTTGGGCTTCAATTGTTATTTGTTGCAGTAAACTACAATGAGGTGTTATATATGCTTGAATCTGTAATCTCCCGTTACTTATCTGTTTCTTAATCTTCTCCAATCCTATTTATTTTCCATGAAAGTTGCACTGGAACTGGGAAAGTCGCGCACACTCCTTGTCGACATGGAAGGATTTGGGCGCTTGACATGGGAAGTATTGGTTATAACATAATCAACCACATCTTCTGGTGTTGAGGCCAAAGTTCTGGTACACCGTTTCTAAATCATAATATTTCCTTGATGGAATGATAGATATAGCCGACAATCTATTCTGAATATGTTGATTATTGGGTTCTGACTGCAGAATTTCTACTTATATTGCTTTGCAGCGTTTGGTTTTATGAATTAAAAGTAATGTGTTAAGATCTTCTACTTGTTGGCATGGAGAGGAAGGAAAGGGTGTGGAGATGATTACCAAGTAAGTGTTCAAGGCCACCGCTAGCAGATACTGTTCACTTTAACCTGTTATGTATCATCGTCAGCCTTACAGTTTTAAAACGCATCTACTAGAAAGAGGTTTTCACACCCTTATGAGGAATGTTTCGTTCCCCTCTCCAACCGATGTGGGATCTCACACAATTGGTATGCAGTTAGAATTCAACAACACTTACATTTATTTCCGTTTATTTCAGTATTGTGTATGCCTTTTACTATCATGTGGTTGTAGTAATGACTATTATAGGCTGCAGTCTCGTTTCTTCAGCATATTTTGTTTGAAAATATTCCAGAATTTTGCATTCAATAATTAGAAGACCAGGCATATACCATGCAATAATGTTGAGTTTCTTCTGTATCTTAAGAAAGCCAAAAAAAGTAGGGGAATTATGCTACTCTGTCAAGTGTCATTTGAACTCCTAGCGTAGAAACTCGATTGCAGTTGGTCGAAGTGCACCGATATATCTGAGATTCAATTTAGATTTTACAAAACTGGTCCATTTTAGTTAGTTTTTTGCTTTCTATAACATAGTTCAGATTTGTATTTTTGCTTCTATATTATGGTTATCATTCAGATTTCTACCTTGTCACTTATGTTTGAAGCCTTTTGAAATTCAATCTTAGATTAGTTTGTTCGTAGTTGATGAAGAAATGGAGTTGATGATCGATCATTACTAGGGTCGTAATCAATCGAAAGATCAAGTCGACTTTCGTTTGCCATATCAATCATGGAGGTAAAAAATGATTTTACTCCCGGACCTTTTGCAATAGGTTTTGATTTTAGTATCAATAGGAAGGTGGAAATATTTGATACAAGCTCATATTGCATATGAAAATCGGAAGGAAAATGTTCATGCCAAATGAAACAGCTTTGTAGGAAAGGGGCTGTTTGAGAATGATAGTGCAGATGTTGGAGCGTCCTTTCATGTACACAAAGCTTGTAACAATTTCTGATAAAGCTCATCAGATCTATTTGAAGCTCTCAAGGAAGGACACTATGAGTTGGGGTTGTGTAGGGTAGACTCGTAGCTTCGTTTAGCAGAAGAGTATGACTTTCGAAACTCTTAGTCAAGTGGGAGCACCTAACCTATGGGCTTTGAAAGAATAGGAGAAGGGAATAAAATAAAGAGGGTCACTCCTTTTAGGAATATGGCTTGATATGGCTCGTTCATTCACATGAACTTGCAGCTTAGCCAAAAGTGACGAATTGAGAAGTGTAGAAGCTGTGCTGTTTTTGCAGCCTAGAAATGCCTAGAACTTCCATTTTGCGTCTCTTACAGATGGTGTAGGTAGCTGTGCCTTGTAGGAGCTTTATTTGTAGCAAGCCCCTTTTCTCCTCGTTCCACATAAACAAAAATGGAGAACGGGTGCAAACAGTTTATCACGGATGAAAAGACTCACTGAGCCAAGATTTGACTCTTAACGTTTTGTTCCATAGAGCATCAGGTGCTTCCAATGGCTTAGAACTAATTGAAGGTATTTCTTTGTTGGTTATCCATGTCTCGATGATATTAATAGTTTCACATATTGGAACTTCCTACTTTAATTGATCTTCTAGACTAATTTTTTCGTTTTGCTTTTAAGTATTACGGTTCAAATCAAGGGTACGAATGTTTTGATCATTTGGAACTTTGTAATGATCTGAATTATGAGCACGTCTTTGGATTAGAGAATTAACTCAAATATACCTCAACAGATTAAGTAATATTTGATCGAATAATTCATGTTGGGCGTATATTAAGATTAGTTGAAATTTAAATACCCAATAGAAAGTAATTATAGATTTGAAATTAAAAAAAATAAAGAAGGAAAAAAAAAATTCAACCATCAATGATTCAAACCATGGGCAATTAGAATGAGGTTATTAAATTTTTATTTGCACGAATTCAACGTCAACGTACAAGGTGATTCAATATTTACAATGAAACATAAAGAAAAATAGCAATAAATGTTAATAATATGAATAAGGAGTAATTTAATTTGTTTGAAAAAACATAAATTATTTATTTATTAATAATTTTTTTTTTTAGATATATCTATTGACATTTTATTAAATTTTTTTATTGATATTTCTAAAATTAAAACTTTTAAACCTACCTGAAAATTAATATTAAAATGTAATAAAATATGATATTCAATATTTGTATGAAAAGAAACAAATATGTAAAAAAATATCGAGATATATAACTGAACTTATACTGTCAATACAAATACAATTTAACGGTAAATTGTACTCTTTAAAAGTTAGAGATTCAAAATTTTATATCGCTACATTTATTATATTAAGAATAATAAATAAATATATAAACCGTAAATAAGTTTTAGGAGCGCACATTCGAACCATGATTAAAAAAATGTGATTTTCTATTCACTATTTTTCTCTCACAAATCACCTAGATATCATTAGTCATACCTGTTATATTTCACATTTTATTACTTTTTTAATTATTGAAATTCAACCTTTTGACCTTCAACATAATTAGAAATATTAATTTTCCTCGCAAAAAATCACCTCGTATAAATAAAAAAAAATTCCCATTTAAATAGTGAATAAGAAAAGATGCATAAAGAAATTTCTTTCAGCTAGCTAAATTAAATCCGAACGAAAATTACATATATTATATATTATGAAGACTAAAATTAAAATTTTTAAAAATTAGATTCAATAATACATTAATTTTTTTTTCCATCTAAAATAGTATTGATTATTAGGTTTTTTCTTTTTATTCTTTTAATAAAAAAATTGAAATGATTTTGTTTTAAAAAAATAGAAAAAATTCACCACAAATAACTCGATCTCCTAGAATTATGCAGACAATTCTTTCATATAAGAGAAATGCAATGATGGTGGAGATGAGAACGGAGGCCCCGTCCCCGTCCCCGTCCCCGTCCCCGTCCCCGTCCCCGTCCCCGTCCCCGTCCCCGTCCCCGTCCCCGTCCCCGTCCCCGTCCCCGTCCCCGTCCCCGTCCCCGTCCTATGGATAACTCTAAACACAACATATTATTAGTTCATCACATTACCAAGTCAAACAATGGTTTGACAACTTTTTCTGGTAGAAAGCCTAGCAAATTTATTACTCATAGTTCATCACATTACCAAGTCAACATTCAATAAGCATCAAAGACCAACTCAAACTACTCTTTTCTCTTGAATCATCTCCATGTTCAAACATTCATCATTCATTTATTGCTTCTTGTCTCGAAGACATTTTCAAGCTCTTTTTAGAACTTGATGGAGACCACACAGAAAACAGAAGCATAGATATCAACTTCATCATTTATTCTTACTTGGAAATAAGAACCCCCAAGGTAGGGGAAGGCGGAGCCATTGAAAGGTGACTAAAACACTAGAAACGACCTCTAAAAAGACCTATTCCTTGGTGTTCTAATGAAGAAATAGAACAAGGGAAATTTCCATTTAATCAAACATATGTTCTTTCTTTTCTTGTTTCCTCTGGGACACTTATCAGTGATAGTCAACACAAGACGGGTTTGAATCAGTAAAAGATACATACACACAGCCCCCAGAAAAAACGAGGGACGACAGCATGGCATGAGGGTAAAAAATGTCTTTTGTGTACATATACAAACTTAGTTTCTACGCCAATTATTTGTGCTGTTTAGGATTCTCATATCTCGAAAAGACGAACCGAAACAAGGAATGAAATACTGCCCTTATACATGATAATACAAAGTTCCAACAAGATGAAGGCCAGTACCATGGGTACAATAATCTGAAAAATAGGCTTATAAGATGCCTAGGATATCGTCCAACCTGTACCAAAAATCCTTCATCAAACTTTCTAATTTTCTTAGCATAACAATATTACTATTGTAGTGGCACCCGGCTAAGGTATCAAATTACATAAAAGGAACATGCTTAATAGTTCTTTCATTGAGCAACGACATTCGGTTTAATCGATACTTACTGGAAATAGCAAATCTAGAGCATCCCATGCAGCGTGTCGAACAGCTCTGGTTGGATACATGGGGCCACCCGGAGGGGTGAAGCTATACAAACAAGTTTTTAGCCTTGTACTTGTGGTCATTCTGAGTTCCAAACCTTATATAAATTAAAAGCATTGATTAGAACAGTTAGAATAGCAACTGTTGAATCTCAATGAGTCAGCCAATTACCTTGGAGAACAATCAGGTGTGAAAAATAATGCAGCAGTACAGGTTCCACCTTCAGCTTTTGAATCTGACCAATGTAATATTTTGATACCAATATTGAACTTGCGGATGTATTTAAGCATGAAAGTAGCAAAACAAGCTATTTCATGATATAAAAATATTACAGAAAACGATCGTAATTTAATAATATAAGTCCATCGAAACAAAATACGTGTTAATAGAACATTTTGCGATGCTACACGACAATTTACCTGATCAGTAAGTTCAATCACAAACAAGTCAGCTGGACCACCTATCAGTATGGCATTTGGGAAAGGAGGAAATTGCTTTAAAAAACTTTTAAGCTTATCATCTGAAACACAGCAGATTATTATATACAGATGGGCACCCAAGTACTAAAACCTTAGTGGGGGAAAAAGTCATCTTAAATTGAATAGATTTCCAAATGGCATTTATAGCAAAAGCTCACCTGAATCATAGAAAATTAAGAACCTTGAAAGTAAAAGAAAAAGATCTCTTTGAACCTGCAATTGAGAAAAAGATGAGGAAAAACAAAGAAAGGAGCCAATTTCAGAACAATTCTCTTGAAAATAGCTGCATTAAAGATGGTACACAAGTACAATTGTAAGACAATCTAGATTGTATAATATTCATAAAAGAATAAACATAATAGCTTACTTTAATCATGCAAAATTAAGGAAACCATTCAACTCTAACCTGTATGGGGATTTTGTTCAATCTGGCAGGTTGAAATGCAACTTCTCCAAGAAGATACTGAACATCAAGGGGATTAGCACAGGTTACTGAGAATTCACATGTCACCAAAAGAGAGGAAAATATTCTTGACTGAACTCTTACATGAAAGAGAGATTTAAATCGACTAGTGTTCGCCTGAATATCAAGCCTGAATCAGCAAACAAAGGTCATTGCAATCATACTAAAATAGCATTCTCATTATGTCTAAAATGAGGATGATCATAAATATGTAGCCAGCAGCTGTATGAAACAAGGCTAACACGCTATCTGATATACCCGTGCATAAGATGCTAATTCCAGTTTGAAAGTTTCAATTCAACTAATGATCAAATGCACCAAACGGTCATTAATCACAGTGAAGCAAATGCCCTCACACCCTTTTAAATTTCCTTTTTAATAAGATATTATCTTTTAGAAATATAACGAGTTGTTCTCGATGTTTTTCAACTATTTTGATTCACACCATATTGTCTCATTAGAGATGAGCACCTAAGTTTTTTCGTCATCTTAATCTTCTCCGCTTTTGTAAAATATTTAATAAGAGGCTATCCCCCAAGGGGCAACCCCATTCGCAAGGGCTTGAAGTCTCTCGGTCACATTGGCTTACAGGTCCCAAGTTCGAATCTTTGGGTGAGCTTAATGCCAAAAATCCTTGATGTCTCCCACGTCCACGCCTTGAGGCTAGCGTGGGTGCCCCGGTTATAGGGAAGCCAAGCTCCAACTCCCAGTTATCTTATATTTTGATGAGAGGCGTGCTGTATAGTAGTAGGCACCTAGTTTTATCTTTTTTTTTTACATTGCTTTTCATGTGAAATATCATAATCTAAAACAAATTTTCAGCATGAAATCATTGATATGTAAATTAAGATTCATCATATATATTTTAAAATATAAATATTTCAACAGACATAACGAGTATAAAATGCCTTGCATCCATGCTTCTTTTAAAATAAGATTTCAATATCATTAACCACTAAGAATGCATGAAAAAAAGTATGCAGTACATCAAGATCGGATGCTGTTCAAAAAAATTGAAAACTTCCACTTGAATGAAATGGATATTCACAACAAATTGCTAAATCCATACCAGAAGATATTGGTGGCACCTTGAACAAGAGCAGATGAATTACGGAGGTGGGCTTCATCAGAATTTTCAATTTCAATTTCAAAGAGCTGCAAGATAGATCAGCATCAGGCACCAAATATTTCTAATAAAATAGAAGAAAAAGAAGACAATAACTCCAATGGAACATACGTTTGGATAACATTCAAGAACGATCACTGCCTTCAAGACGAATTAAAAAGAAAGTTTTCTTTGCAAGTAGTAAGAAAAGTAGAATTCATTTCAACACAGAGTAGTTAGTACCCAGGAAACCAGACGATGGACGAGCAAACGCTCAGAAAATGTCAAACTATTCCATCATCAAACAACAAAGAAATAATAATAACAGTAATAGAAAGTGAAAATCATATCGGCTTTAAGAAAATGCATTGTGCAAGTTCACCCACCCATTTGTGGAATAAGAGGGTGAAAATATGACATGTAAATGATTGGCTCCACAGTTTGACAATCAAATCAAGGATTGGTTTCCCGCCTTCTGGCACCTGAACATAATAATCAGCAAGCACATCGTAAAAGCATAACGGATTATCCATTCCATGCGCCACAGGTGCAATCGCATCTTCCTCTGTGCTGAGAATTATTTCTGATTTATAAAGCAGAACATGAGTGGGTAGTTCTATAACAATATGTAACACCATCAAGTCTTCATCTGATCTAAGGCTATGTAAGAAGATGCAGCTAGTACGAGCTTTGACAAGCTAGGTGGAAGTATTCAATTAATCAACTCTAATAGAGTGACTCTATTTCATTAAAGGCGAAACAAAAGACCATTCTCCATTTTATGAATATTGATGCAAAATTATAACTTAGAGGTCTTAATAGAAACCATTAGCATAGACGATCAGGGCAAAGATTTCAAATATACCCCTATTCTATTACAAGTTAAAATATTACCTATCATAAATATTTCAAAACCATCATTGGACTCAAATCCATAGAATATAGATGGAAATTCAGACTTGGTATAGATGTGGCAATGACCTAGAATCGTGTGACAGTGTTTTGAGTCCCAGTTTTTGTTCCAAGTTATTGCCACACCGTTCCAAACCCAATTTTCATCCTACATATTAACAAATTTCTACGAAGAAGGTAGTATTAAACTGTTTTATGAAAGATGAAACATTGAGAAGAACATGGATATTTTTTAAACAAAAGCCAAAGTTCAACGGTACTTTTTGTAGTTTAGCCTTTAGCTATGGATCAAGTTAGTAAATACACATTTGATCTCAACAAGCATGAGATAATTTAATAACTTTCTAGAAATAAACAAGACTTATAAGACAAAAACATTCATCCACACGCTATTCCTGTTTGTCGAATATAAGTTTTTACATTCCGACAACTCACCTTTGGCTCGGTCATCGACTTCTAATGCTATGTCAGCAAACAATTCTCGCAGTACGTCTCGCCTCTGTGATGAAGAAGCTAATGCCTATATTTAAAAATAATAATAATGATAAATCTTAAAGGTAATGATCCAATTCACTACAGGAAAAAAACACCAAATAGTATAAGCAAGGAGAATTCTTACCTCAGCCTTACCCTACACTGTCTACTCACGCTTTACAAATTACATAATTGCAATATCCAGCCAAATGCATATTCCCTCTAGAACAGAATAATCTCTTTGAAAGTCTCACAATTTCCCTTTTCACCCTTCCTTATATATACAAGGAAGGCCCAACACTTACCCCCGAGAAATTGAGTTTTAATAGAATCTAAGGCTCCCACAAAACTTACCAAGTCCACTAAGCCTTTCCATTGAATGTGGGCCTCTTCTTCAGTATGTCGCATTCCCAATACATGATTTGTCTCAAGGTTTCATTCTGAGTCGGAATCCAGGGAACCCATCAATTGTTGGACAAAAATGTCCAGTGGTGTACTTCGCTGGTAAGCCAATAAGCATTTTATATATTCATACGAGCAGCCGATAAGGACAAAAACCTCTTCGAGAAAAATTTTATTCACCTTTTGAGCTAAGGAGAACAATATATATGGCAGAAGTTTCAAATAAACCAAATCATGTGGATTCAATCTCTCTAGGTTTACTGACCACAAGGTGCTTCATCTGAAACTATGCCCCATAATAAATAAGCCTCAAGTTCACAAAAAAGCATGGTGTCAATCTTAATTAGTTGACCTTATACCGAATTAGTGCTTGCCAATTGTCTAAACTGTACAACTGAGGAAGGTGGTGCTCATCCACATACTTTCAATCGAGAAATTAATTTTGATATTACACCATACCAACCAAAAATGTCACCATTCAGTTTGTCATAGCAGAAACAGCGCAGTTGACTTCAGATTGGTCATCCATTTATGGTAATGTGTCATACTTCCAAGGAGGGATGTCTCTTGTAACCAAACTACACCCAAATATGACCCACGGAAACTTTGTTACACTCAGATGTAATGGATCTAGCAAAGTTTCGGAGTAAGACATGATTTCAAAAGAGAGCCACCACCTTAGGAAATAAAGGGAGTTGTGATGGTATGAAATGAGTGGATTTCCTTAATCTATCCACCACCTTATGTTTTCCCAAATTTAGCAGGGATGGAAGTAGTTAAGAGGGAGCCAGCTGAGGACAAAGTTATTATTTTGTTGCCAAATCAAACATTCTTACACTAGCCTCTACACATCTTGCCGTCAATATTACTCTCATGCAATCTTCATATAAATAACCCCCAACAGTGCTGCCTGAAAAGATTTGAAGTAAGTTGATTTGAGAGGCATGACCAAAGAACAAAATACTAGGTGATCCTTTTATAACGTACAAAATACAGAAGCTAAGAATCTGGTCTACTAAAAGATTTCCAATCATGGATAGCAACCCTGTTGAGCCAAAGAGACAACTCTAGAAAGTGCATCAGTAGGTCTATTCATGCTCGATGTGGTAAGGATTTGAAGGAACATCCTGGAGCATAAGCAAGACTTAATCTCTCGGTGAAAATATCTCGCCCATTTCTCAAAGAAAATGGTGAAGAAGACCTGAGAGTTTCCCAATGGTGAAGAAGACCTGAGAGTTTCCCTGGATTTTAATAGTCGAAGTTGGAAATTTGACTCCCTTCTCGAGCTCAGTTGGTGATTAAATCTTCCACTTTTTACTTTAGATTGAAATGGGAGCAGTTTCTTTAGGTGGTGTGTCTGCAATGTACATTGAATGAAAAATTCTGTTAAGGCCAGTTTGGGAATGGAATACACTCACTATAAGAATATGTCTGACCTTTGTAAAAATCACACTTGAGGCAATTTTCCAACTATATTTTCTCTCAATTCAAGCCCTAAGACCCCTACAGAGTGCTAACATCTATTCCTGAATACCCCCTGATTCCTTACAAGGATGCATCAAATGGCTGCTAAATGCCTCTATTAATAGGAAAAAGATCTGGACATACATAAAGATACCCAAGAGATTAAAGCTAAGAGAAATTTGTATATTGCTCAAGTGTGGCGCATGGCCCTTGTGTCCCAACAAGAAAGAAAACGTTTCTACTTTCTCTTGTCATGAGTTGTAAGCCCTCACTGCCTCTCTCTTAATATTCTTCTTCTACTACAATGTGAACTCCCTAGTATTGCCCCATGTGCCATTCATAAACCTTTGTGCATGCTCAATGCCAAAGCCTAAAAACCTTCAGCCTAGGCTTTAACAGACTTTCCTCGAGCTTAAATTTTGGTCCGAGCGTGTTTGATGATTAGACCCACAATGTTGATAAAACTTTTTGTCTTAAAGCTTTATGCATCTTTGGATCAAAAGAGCCTTGCACCTCTATGAGAACACACTCAAGTGTAAATTTGTAATGTTAAAAGAATAATATTTTTAGAAAATATAAAAGTTTACTCATGTATTTAATGCTAATACATCATGAGTTTTGACTTGGGCCTCTAACGCACTGAATCTTATATCTGCCAATCCATAGCCAACAATGCCATTTCTTCCAACCTATATTCCTTGATATCTACCATGTTGATCATAGCATATCAAATCTGGTTCCTCATTCCCTTCCTATCCAAAAAATCTCTCCCATTACATTCTTCTTCATCAAAATAGCCTAAATCAAAGTAGCATATTAAGTTTCCTGTGTATCAAACAGCTAACAACATTACATGTTATGTGTTCAAATGCTCCCTTAAATCAAGAAGCCATTCAATAACTGACTTCATATTTCCACGCTGTCTAGCTTGACGGGTTCGTAGTGTTGCATCCTTTGCAGAGGTGCGAGAGTTCCTTTCTCACCTGCCTTCTTCATGAGAAGGGTTGGATTATATGGACTGTGGGGTGCTTGGTTGGACAAGAACGAGAAAGTGTTTAGCGGGGTGGAGAGGACCACGAGAATGCAGCTCTTGTTAGGTTCCATGTCTCTTTTTTGGCTAATGTTGTAAAGTTTTTTTTAGCAATTATCCTTTAGGTATCATTTTGCTTGATTGAAACCTCTTTTTGTTTCAGTTTTGCTCCTTTTGTTTGGGGTTTATCTTTTGTATCCCCTTCTCAAGGAAAATTAAGCACTTTATTCCAAAATAAAAAGACTACCTCTGCCTTTCCCTGCATTCTCTACTCACCCTTCACAAAACCCACAATTTCAACACCCTGCCAAAATGCACTCCTCATCCTTGACAAAGAACACTCTCCGCTCAAACAAACTGTACGTCCAAACAATTCACTTTTTAGCAAGTTAGTACAGCGGGAGGCCTAACATTATGATCTTGTCTTCATTCACGGTTCTTCTCTCAATCGAGAAGAACAAATGCCACTTGAATTCACAAGCTCATAAATGCCAGATTTTGTCGCAATAGCAGAACTTGGTTTAAATACATCAATTCTTAAGTTAGCAGAACAGGCAACGATGGTTTTAACGTGTAATGAGGAGGAGTGTCTATTATCTGAACAAATCACGGAACTCCACAATGGTACAATATTATCCACTTTGAACAATAGCTCTCATGACTTTACGTTTGGTTTACCCAAAAGGCCTCACACCAATGGAGATGTATTCATTACTTATAAACGATCATCCCCTTCATTAGCCAATTTGGCACTCCGTCCCAATAATCCTCAACAAACAATACACTACGGATTATCCGAATCCATTTCCAATTGTTTCCCCCATCCAGGACAATATTTCAGCAGCAACAAAACATAAGAAACATATTCAGGTATTCAAACAAAACAAAAAAAAAAAAGTGAAGAAAGACGAACCCGCTGCAGTTTCTTCTCAATCTGCAGGGACAAAGCGCTAAGATAAGCAGAGCTCCGAGGCGTCAACGTCCGCGACATTCTGATCATAAATCATACAAAATCATTCAAGAACCGAATCTCGATCAATCCGACAAATGGTAAATAAAGATGAACGAGAATACTCAGCTCGTGGATGAAGACTGGATGTCCACCAACAAGAAATGACAAGACATTGGAAAAGAATACGTGAGAAGATCCAGAGGATGCTTCGGCATGGAGAGAAATACGAGGATAAATTTGAAAGAAAGGGAAAATGGAAAGGGAAGAGAGGGGATGGTTGATTTGGCGCCCAATGGAGGCAACACCGTGGAGCTTGGACATGAAAGACCCCCAATGAGTAGCTATTTGGGTTAGTGCCACACTCCTTGCCGACACGCCCGTCTCACTCGAATGTCTCAACCTGATCCGACCCAATTCAGATACTATTTTAAAATAATATTAATAAAAGTAAATATCTAGTGACTTTCCAGCAACCTTGCGCACGAACATGTGGTTAGTACGAACATGTACCTTACGACATTTATGCTCGTCATGATGTTATGATATACGGTATTGTATACACCACAATACTATGTGCACTCCCTTCCCTTTCGTGGTATACTAACTGCGTGAGTGCATGCTAGTCGAATGCTAAGTCTAGGGAGTATACGAGCTCGCCTAGGGGTTCATGTGCACGTGCGTGGGTCGTGTGTAGAGAAATACTACACATCCAATTCTACCATGAAATGATAGTTCCCCCGCATGATTGTATTTCCTGATCCGGACAGCATAATTACTTACTGAGTATTTCTTAAAATACTCAAGTCACTGCTACTCTTACTTTTCAGTAAAGGCAAGACACCTCTGCATAGATGACAGTATCGTGGTGACGACCATGAGACTAAAGGTAGGGTAGATGCGTAACATTGTTTTGTTCTTTACAATATTTTTATTTAAATTTCACGTTGCTGTCTCCGCTATAGTTGTTTAATGATTTTTTTGAACATATAAGTCCATGGCACCGTTTTAAAATGTTTTAAATTTTTTTTTTCATTTCATATTATGTCATGTAGTAGCGACTTTATTTCAGTAGTAAAAATAGATGGTCGTTAATGTTGTTATCAGAGCTTTAGGCTGACAAATTATGTAAACTAGCTTACGATGTGGACTCAAGGTATTCCCATGGCTTTGCAGCGTATGTCCCGTCACGTTGCGAAAACACCTGTGAATTTTCAAAAATAGCATTGATACCGCTGACCTTTAAAACAAGTATTTTAAAAAATTCTTACTGTTAATACATGAATGGAAACCGTTTATCTACACCTCATAGAACAAATTATCGGAAGAAATTATCGGAACGATACAAATCAACCCAACCCAAAAGAAAATCATGGTTTGGGTCTAAATTACAATCCAAACAATTGGATTGGGTCTTAAAAATATTCCGGTCACGACCCACGCCCACGACTTAGATCAAGATTCATAATCCAGATTCGACACCGGATGTCCCCGACATTCCCTAGATAAAGCATGTAACTACTTTTTGGATCTTTTTTCAACAGTGAATTACTCCAAATAAACCAGGTTAAACCATAGGGTTCCTATGATTGAACCACTGAAGAAGAATGTGCACGTTATTGGTATAAGTAGCGACTTTCAATTCATTTAAGTTTTTCTTAGTCATTCGATCCTCAAGATCGCTCTCATTCGAATGTGGTCTCGGTTCATTCATATACTCCTCATTTATTCGGATATCACAATCTCAACCTAACGCACGGACGTCCCTAAGTCGGCTTGCTCTACATTTAAAACAATTCAATTCTAATTTGTATACATTATTATATGCAAAATATTAAACAAATGACAGCATCTCACATGTCACATTCAACCCGACATAACCTTTGGAAAAAGATATTAGTTAATAAAATATTCAGAAACCATATTATAATAATAATTATTATTAAAAGGGACAAAACAATTTGGACTAGATTCTAAAAAATAATTAAAGGTATTCTTTTATTATTATAATAATAATTATTTATTATTTAAAAATAGAAATATATCCAAGTGGGAATCTTCAAATTATTTAAACATTATGATAATAATTTATAAATACTAATTTTGCATGTCTACAAGTATTAATATGGTTATTAACCATCGAGTATTTTTTAGGGTCTCGGCCTGAGATCGGAAGAGTAATCGAGCGGACAAAAGCAGCTGTACGTGTAGTAATTCTCGATATAGCAGTAAAGGCAAGACGTGTAGGTGGATTAACTCATTAAGTTTCCACTAAAATAGGATCCACACGAGGAAGAATACTTGCCTTCATTTATTATTAAGGGCATCTCGAGCACACCCAGGTCTCACCTATGTTTTATTCTCGAGCATCAAACCAGTAGGTTCATAAACTTTAAAATTATCTAATAAATCTCTAAACTTTCAATTTTCTATGGTACGTTATCGAGCATCCTATCTTACTTTTAAGATTATTATGAAGATTAAGAATATTTGACGTTTGTTACCAATGTTAGTGATATGTTCTGACTTGTAAATGTTTGATATTTGAACTTTATAAGATTTTAGTTATTAATATAACATGTATTATAAATAACAACCCAACAACCCAATCCAACTCGAAAATAGAGGGCTGGGTTGTGAATTCTATTCGGGTTGTTCTTGTCACCAACCCAACTAACTCGAAATTTTAAGTTGATCCAAAAATTTTAAGTTGATCCGAAATTTTAATATACAAATATTTGTTAACGTCTACCAAAAAAAATTGTATCTTTTAATAAAAAGCATAAATGACGTAATTTACATCATAATTTACATAAATTAATGTAGTAGATGACGTGTACAAATTAATTATATAAATAATTTAAATGGTATTTTTTTTAATAAATCTAAAATTCTAAAAATAATTTAACCAATAAAGAAAGGAAAAAAACAATGGGTATTTCTATTTTCTATTTATTTTCCTTTATTTGTCCTTCTCAACTTTTGTCTTGGTCTCCATTTTTCTTAATAAAATAATATAATTTATTGCATGCCCACGTGTTATATTAAATTTTATATTATTTTTAATAGAAAAATAAAATAATATATTACATTATTATTTTAAAATTTTTAAATATAAATATTATTTATTATTATTATTTTTTGGGTCGGTAGATATTGGGTTTGTTGGATGAACGACTAATTTAGGGAATGATCATGAGTTTATAATCAACAAATACTCTCTCCATTGGTAGGAGACGTTTCGGGGAAGCCCGAAACAAAGTTATAAGAGCTTATGCTCAAAGTGGATTGTAAGGATTCGAATTTTTGTTTTATTTATTTTACATTTTATGCTAAGATTTTATTTTTGATGCCAAAAAACGAAAAGATATTATGCTGCATTTATTGTCGCTGGAAAAGGTATGATTTCTAGCAAGGAAATTACTGCGTTAATGGAAAAGTCATAAAGACCTTTTATATTCCCATATACAACTCTCCTCCTTCATTGAAAACAACTTTTGCTCTCCAAACGTTTAGGGTTTTCGAGGGTGTTTGAGAGTACGGAAAAATTGAGAGGGTTAGCCAGGAAAAACGTGTGAGGTGGTTCGCTGGATTTTCTTCGGTGAGTGGCCGGAGGGAGAAGCGACCGAGGCTATCGGTGTTGAATATCGTTGCGCGTCGGTCGGAATAGGCGAAGGGTGTCGTCGCGTCGTCAGAATCGGGGTTGTGACGACGTCGTTGGCGGCGCAGCGACGATTAGGGTTTTTGCGAGATTTCGGGTAAGGAAGACGAAGGAAAACGGGTTGGGTTCACGTTTGGCCTCTGGACCAGCCCACGGAACGAATGCGGGCCCTGCGTTTCGGCCCAACGCGGACGCGCGCTGCAGCCTTGGTCTCGGCTCCGCACGCGTGCTCTCGGCTCAGCTTGACGTGTACGGCGGCTCGGCTCCGTCAAAACCCGCAGCTCGGCTCCGTCAAATCCCGCAGCTCAGCTTGGCGGCTTAATTGGTCGGCTCGGCAGCTCGGCTTGGTGAATCGGTATCACTATAATATATCGATTCCAAGGTTTTTGGCCCTTCCGAAGCCGTTTCTGCCCTTAGTTTTACCATCCGAGGTCAGTATGGCTCCTAAACGTTAAAGACAGATTAGGTCGAGGGTTTATTTTGATAAATAGCATGAGGTTTAGTTAGGGTACCTTATGAAAGGTTCTAAATTTTTATGTGGTTATCATAGGACATATTTAACCGCGGGGATTAGCTCGTTGTGAGTGACTTCAACCAAGACCATCGAGGTAAGTGACCTTACTGTTGGAGTTAGCTTACTACGTGTTGTATGATGGTGCGTGTCCTGTGGGCCCTGCATGCACCATATTTTATGTGATATGTTTATGTGATGTATAGATTGTGTTGACTGTAGATTGTGTATGTTATGTGATGTATGAACTTGTGTTGACTGTTAACTGTTTATGTTATGTCATGAATGAGATGTTAGTATTGTATGCCATGAATATGTTGGTTGATGCCATAGATACACGTAGAATTATCGAGTCATGTCATGAGATGTTTATGCAACTGGAATGTTTATGTAATATGCCATGTAATGTAAGTCATGTGAGATGCCATGTGATGTAAGAAACGTAAATGCGATGTTAGCACTGCTTATGTAATGCCATGTTAAATATGTTAAGGGACCTCATGCATATATGTATGTCACGTGCATCGGGATTCTTCCCCTTTATGATACGAAAGAATGAAATACGATATTTATGTTCGCCATGATATCATGCGGGCCCTTTTCTGTTCTGTGGTGTCCGGCTACGTGTAACACGTTGTGCCCGACCAAGTCAGGCCCAGGGGGTACGTATAAGAGCTCGCCTGGTGGGTTCATGTACACGTACATGGGCCATGTGTGAAGGAGTACCACACATCCAACCCTACCCGGAATAGAAAAGCGCCCAAGGCTATGAAACGTTTATGAAAAGTTAGGTCCCGCTCATATGTTGCATGTGTTTGCATTCCTAACCCCAACAGTGGGGTGACTTACTGAGTATTTCATAAAATACTCAAGCCACGTGCTACCTACATTTTTCAGGTAAAGGCAAGGCGCCAATGTACGGTTGACGGCGGAGCTAAGGCCACCATGGAAGTTGGAGACGGGATATTTTTAGGAGTTTACTTTATTAGACTGTTTTAAGTTATAGGATTGAGTATCGTTTTATTTGGATTTATTTTGAATTCAGTATTGAAGGTTTATTTTCGGAGTTTAGGTTTTGTTTTGGATTCATGAATTTTTATGAAAGACTATTTCAAGGTTATTTATGATGAGCTTCCGCCTAATGAGATAAGTATGCATGGGTGAGGTCACTAATTAGGTTAAAGAAAATTAGGGGCGTTACAAAGTGGATAATATCATACCGTTGTGGAGAGTCGTATTCATGTAAGATGGTATCAGAGTCATGCTCTAAACTTAGCCATGTTAATAGAATCCTCAAATGTCGAACAAAGCACTCTAAAAGAAAAAGGAGTTGAGGCTCCTCGAAGGCATAGTAAAAAATGACTAAGACTCGAAAAAGGAAAGGAGTCGAGCCTCGATTAAGGGGAGGCGTATTTTGTTCGATGGGAGGTATTGGATAAACTGCTAATTTAGGGAATGATCATGAGTTTATAATCAAGAAATACTCTCTCTATTAGGATTGGTACGAGGCCTTTCACGAGAGCCCAAGAGCTTATGCTCAAAGTAAAGTAGACAATAGCATACTACTGTCAGACTTGTGTTCATTTAACACAGTTCACACAAAAAATTATTTTTCATTTATATATATATATATATATTAATATTAATTAAAAAAAATTATATTAATGAAAAACTTTCTTATAAATTCAATAATATTTTATAAACAATAATATCATCAATATTATAATATAATATTATTCGTACATTAGGAACAGGAGGGGTGGAGATTTAGCGAAGTCGGGAACGGAGAATATAATCCCTATTTCCGACCCAATTTTTTCACCTCATTCAAGACGGGTTCTTGCAGGACCAAACACATCTCTAATTTTATATTTATCGTACTTCTACTTGATTAATTATTTACGTACGTTTAAAATAATATTAATAAAATTTTAAAATAGGGATTGAAAATTTAAAATTTTATTCAAGGTATTTTAGAATTAAATTTAATGACCGTGAGTAAGTCAACAATTAAATTTAATTAATTAAATACAAAATTAATGCGAATAACATTTTATTATTATTTACTTACTCCACGCGAATTAAAATATAGAATTGGTGACCTTGAAGACAAAAAAAACAATATATTAATTTCTTCCACCTACAATAATATGACCTTTTAATTAAAAACAATATTAAAAATTTAAAAAATATTTTTAAAAAACATGGATTAATTTAATGGATTTAATAAATAAAAAAGTGGGTATGTTTTATCCATATGTCTCCGTTTTTGACCAATACGAATCGTTTTGGTCAAATAGGACAAAAATCAGCAACGGTAGGCAATTGACCCAAAAAGAAAATAATAAATAATAATAAAAATAAAGACTGAGTTGACTCGTTCGAGTTGGTTCATAAATACAAGCGAACTCAGTCAAAAGGTCAAAAGAGCTTCAATCTTGGAACCTTCCCCGTTCCTCCCCTCATTTATTCTCTCTATAAATTCCCCTACGGTTTCTCTTTGCCGCCATAGCCATTACCAAACTCGAGCTTTTTTCTTTGTCTCTTGAAGATGAGGAACCATTTCTTCAAGTCTTTAACGCCTTCGCATTCTCCTGCCAGAACCACGCCGTCTCATTCCCCTGCTAGAACCACGCCGTCGCACGGCCTCTGCGAGTCTCTAATGGAGGAGAATATTGAAGTTGCAGAAACCCTAATTACGAAATGGGACTCTGCTTCTTCGTCTTATGCCGATATCACTCCTCTGTTCCAAGATGACCGCTACGAGGCTAAACAGTACCTGAAGGCTGTCAAGGATTTGCAGACGGCGATGGATTATTTCGGCACCGAGCATACGAACTCTCAACATCTTGTTCGCGCTCAGCGTCTGATGCAGACCGCGATGAAGAGGTTGCAGAGGGAGTTCCACAGGATTTTGGCGGAGAATCGGACGCATCTGGATCCGGAATCTATTTCGAATCGGTCGTCTAGGAATTCGGTTCTCACTGGTAACTCTGATTTGGAGGATGATTCTGAGGACGATTTGCGATTTGCGAACGAGAATGTTTCCGAGGAGGAGCGGATGTCGAGATCGGCTATTGCGGATTTGAAATCGATTGCGGAAGGTATGATTTCTGCTGGTTATGGTAAAGAGTGTGTGAAGATTTATACTGTTAATCGGAAATCGATTGTTGAGGAAGGACTGTATAATCTTGGAGTTGCGAAGACGAGTTATCATCATGTTCATAGGATGGAGTGGGAGGTTTTGGAAGTGAAGATCAAGAACTGGTTGAATGCTGTTAAAATTGCTGTTAAAACTTTCTTCGAAGCGGAGAAATACCTCTGCGATCGAGTTTTTTGGAGTTCCGCTTCGATTAGAGAGTCTGTTTTCTCTGAAATTACCAAAGAGAGCGCTCTAACTCTGTTTGGCTTCCCGGAAATGGCGGTGAAATCGAAGAAATCTCCCGAGAAAATATTCCTGATTCTCGATCTGTACGAAGCGATCTTCAATCTCTGGCCGGATATCGAATCAATGTTCGCCTGCGAATCCACAGCCTCCGTCCGATCTCTAATCGACCATTCGCTAACGAAAATCGCGGAAAGCATCCGCTCCATGCTCGTCGATTTCGAATCTCACATCCAGAAAGATTCCTCCAGAACGCCAGTACCAGGCGGCGGAGTTCATCCACTCACTCGCTACGTGATGAACTACATCGCATTCCTCAGCGACTACAGCGGAATCCTCCCAGGAATAGTCGCGGATTGGCCGTTGATGCTTCACTCTCCATTGCCGGAATCCTTCTTTGGCGGAAACGATTCGGAAGAAAATCCTCTCGCCTTACGCTTGGCCTGGTTGATTTTAGTCCTCCTCTCGAAGCTCGACAGCAAAGCGGAGGTGTACCACGACGCGCCTCTGTCCTACATCTTCCTAGCGAACAACCTCGAGTACATCGTCGTGAAGGTACGAACCTCAAATCTGAAATCCGTTCTAGGAGACGAGTGGATCGAGAGCCACGAAGCGAAGGTGAAGCAGTACGCATCAAGCTACATACGGATGGGATGGAGCAGAGTGTTCTTATCACTACCGGAGAATCCGATGGCGGAGATCTCGCCGGAGAGAGCAAGAAAACACTTCCACGATTTCAATATCGCATTCGAAGAAGCCTACAAGCATCAAGCGTCATGGATCGTGATGGATTCAAAGCTGCGTGAGCACATCAAGATCACGCTGGGGAAGAAACTCGGGACGCTCTACGGTGAGTTCTACATCAACTACCGTGCGCGATTGGAGAATCTTTACGGAAATGATTCGGAGGTGAGATTTGCACCGGATGATTTGGGAAACTACTTGTCGGATTTGCTTCACGCCGATGGGAATTCGGGAGCGAGTGTTTCTTCAACGTCGTCGTTATCGTCGTCGCCGTATCACTTTCATGGTGGTCGGCGAAGTGGATGAGGCGGCGGTGGACGGCGGCAGATAAGGACAAACTTAAGAAGTGATGTGTGAGGATATAATCTTCGAGACGTGTATAAAGCAAATTTATTTTAATTTAATTTTTTTAAAAAATTATTTTGTATGGATTGGATATGAACGAAATGTAAATTCCGTTTAAACCTCAAACGTATGGGGACCACCAGGTTAGTATGTAGTCGCAGTCGCTTTTTGTTGAATCTTCGTGATCTTAATCTAAACTATCATATTGTGTTTAATCTTTTATTTTGTCATTTTTTAAACTGAATAACGGTATGAAATTATTTATTTATTTATTAACGTATTTTGATACGATAACAACAGCCTTGTCTACCGAGCTACGTTTAGATTATTGCTTAATTCTCGGGTCTATCGTTAAATCATATTTTTAACTTTTCATTTTCTACACACAATTAGAGACGTCCACGTGTGGGGGCAAGGACCGAGAAGTCATCTCCACCTCATATTTCTATTTCTATCTCAGCAAAATTCTTAGTTTATTTTTTATGAAGTTGAAGCTGGGTGCTAAGATCGGGTTTCCCACAAAATTCTTAGCTTATATATATATGTTATATAAGTTATGTAACGACTCATGCTTAAGATTTAGAATCTGGATTCTCCATCTGTTTGCTCCAGCATTTTCGTGCATCTCGAACGATATGGTCACGTTACCTATTTCTCCCTTTTTAAGAGTGAAGAATATCCTCATAAACCAATACGAGTCCTTCCAGCCAGTTTTGTCCCCACTGACATGCATCCCAAAAAAATTTCAAAAAATTATGTATAGAGTTACGTTCACATTAACTATACATATACCGCTATGAAATGAATTCTTAAGAAATGGTTCATCTATAGGCTTTAAATTTATTTATGATCAAACTAACTCTTAATAGATGAAATCAATCAAGAAAATAGGCTCCACCTAACCATAACGTCTATAAAAAATAAAAATAAAAAAGGTCGTAATTTTTTAAGATTAATAATTGTTGGGAAAAAGATTGAACTATCTGAATTTATATGATAATAGGCTTTTCTTCCACGAAGCTATTAAGATTCTCAGTTTAATTTCTATCTAACAATTATTTTTGTTAGAACGTTTGACCATTTGATTGAGATCTATATCTTAATCGTTGAACTATGTTCTCGTTCGTCACGATTTTTAATGAAATAAGAGTAAATACGATGGAAAATTCAAAGTAGCTACAACCTCCCTGTTTGAGAAGTTAAACAATTTGGATGTTTTGAAAATGAATACTCAAAAACAAGTGGGGTTTGAGTAGGTGATATTCATTATATCCCTCAATTATATGTTCCCTAATACTCAAAAACAACACTTCCATATTTTGTTCTTACCATGTGCCCATTTAATGCAAAACACCAATTCATTTCATTCGAGTAGATATGGTGTGTTTTAGCCCATATGTATGTGAAGTTCTCAATAATCATTTAAAATCTTTTGCTCGCAAATATTGTTTGCTTTGACTCGTTACATATTGTCGTCAATCTCACGTTTTAAAATACGTCTGTTAGAGAGAGGTTTCCACACCCTTAAAAAGATTGTTTTGTTCCCCTAGACTTGCAAAACACACAATGAAGCAAGAAAAAGAGAAATCTTAAGTGAATAGAAGGAGACTCAAAACTAGCAAGTTCGAGGGATATCAACATGAATCAAGGCTTATCAACATGAAATTTCACAAACGTAGTGTGTTCTACATGTGGAGTTCAAGTCAATGGTGAAACTGTAGAAACTCACGAGAGGCAATTCAACGCTCAAATGGTGTTCAATTGTGGACTGTGGACACATGATCGTGACTAGTTCGCACACAATTGATAACCAAAAACAAAGTCATGAAAGTTTATGCTCAAAGTGGACAATATCAATCATTGTGGAAGTAAGTGATTTCTAACATGGTATCAAAGTTGTGCTCTTAGTTATGTCGATAAAATCTTCAAGTGTCGAACAATCAAATTGTGAGTCTCGAATGTGTAGTAAAAAATGACACAAGTGTCGAACAAAAGGTATACTTTGTTCGAAAGCTCCAAAAAAGGAGTCAAACCTCAATTAAAGGGAGACTATACAAGAACTCCCTAGGCCTGAGAGGAAGTTCTATGGCGTACTTTGTTCAATAAGTCTTCAAGTGTCGAACAATCAAGTTGTGAGTCTCGAATGTGTAGTCAAAAGTGACACAACAAGTGTCGAACAAAAGGTATACTTTGTTCGAAAGCTCCAGAAAATGAGTCAAACCTCAATCAAAGGGAGACTATTCAAGAGCTCCATAGGCCTAAAAGAAAGTTCTATGGTGTACTTTGTCCAATAAGAGGATGATTGAAGAATCAATGAAAGGGAGTCCCACGTTGGATAACTAAGGAGGTGATCATAGGTTTATATATAAGGAACACATCTTCATTGATATATTGTAAAGGTCCGTGATTCCAAACTCACTATCTCATATCCATACAAGTCAATCAAAGATTAGCAAAATGAAGAAAAAGAATTGATGGCTAAACAATCATATAACCAGTACAAGGATTGATCATTAAGATGATGATGGGAGTGATACAGAGTGTTCAAATTCATCAGGTTTGAGCTTACATTAATAAACAACACAGAAGACGACTCTAAAAAGGCAACAAAGTACATACAAATGGGCAAAGAACAAGTCAGTTTTTCAGATTGAACAAAAGAACCTAAGCCTTTTTTGGGGATTTTGTAGCCTTAGAGGCCTTTGATGGAGATTTAGGTTCTTTAGTGGCTGCTTTTTCACTCTTCTTAGGCAACAGAACTGGGTTTATGTTTGGAAGAACACCACCATGTGCAATCGTTACGCCGGCTAGCAATTTCCCAAGCTCTTCATCGTTTCTTATGGCCAACAATACATGCCTAGGAATTATTCTGTTCTTCTTGTTGTCTCGGGCTGCATTTCCAGCCAATTCCAACACCTAATTTGCCCCCGTTCGTGATAGATTAGAGATCAAAAGCATAGGATTCGATGTTTATTTGAAATCTAAGATCTATATACCCAAGGATTCAATCATATTCATGCTCACCAAATCCAATAAGGAAATCAAGTTGAATTCAACATTCCAATCAATAATTATGTTCCAAGCTACAGCAAACACATGTCAAAAGCAATAATTAGTCAACCTAAGCTAAAATTCACGAGATATTTCATTTCAAATTCATCAGTTCTTTGAATTTCCTAATCTTTTCCTCAAATCAAATAGTTCTAATGATCTAGCAAAATTCAACGTAACAACAGCCAATCGATGAGTTAAGAATCTAGTTCCAGAATTAAATTCGAATCCCTAACTATCCACATCCAACAGAAAGAAACACAGATCTAGAAAGCAGAAGGAGTTCAGCAAGTACCTCGGCGGCGAGATATTCAAGAACGGCGGCCAAGTAGACCGGAGCTCCGGTACCGACACGTCGAGCATACCGGCCATTCTTCAAGTACCGACCAATTCTACCGACGGGGAACTGGAGACCAGCCTTAACGGAGCGGGAAACTGGCTTCTTCTTCGGACCGCCGCCCTTTCTTCCACCTGCTCCCTTCTTTAACTTGGCGCTAGAATCCATCGGAACTTGACCCTGGTCGCCGGAAAATCAAAGGCAGTTGCAGAGATTACAGGAAAACAGATTTGGATCAGTGGATATGACGATGAGAAGCTCTGAAATTGAGGTAATGTTTTTATAGAGCGGTATGAAACAACGAGCATTTGAGGATGGAGACGAACTCAGAAATGGGTGCACGTTAGACCGTACGATACAGTTCAATCGACGGGTGTGGATGAACTGTAGAGCGATCCGCGTTATTCAAAATGGACCAATTAGAAGAGAGGATATTTTTTGTTTTTCAATTTTTTTAATGTTAAAAAATGTTGATAATATGACTCACCCGAACAATCTAATAGGGGTGTACATTCAACCCGACAACCCGACAACTCGGACCAACTCAACCCGAAGGATAAGGGTTGAGTTGGATTAGCATTTTGGGTAGGGTTGTGTTCATTTTTTTTGAACCCGAATTGAATTGGTTCAGTTTCGGGTTCGTAGATAAAACCTTTGGGTTGATCTAAGCCAAATAAAATATATAAATTATATGAAGAATACGTATTAATAAGTTTTTCAGAGTGGTACCTCGGCCTCTTTAGGAATACTCATGCCCAAGTATTGATCGATTTGTGTTTGTTTGTGAACTTTTAATATATTTTATCTAAGATTGTATCCGAATAATTGAAGGGTTTAGAAAATTTACCGAAATCATTACTTATCTAGATTTCTCGATCCGTTCAATCCTAAACACAATAGAGACCGAAGATTATAACCAACAACTCAAACAGACTAGTGACGTTGAGCCCGATTTGCGATTAAGGTAGAGATTAATTGTCACGGCCTAATATTTAACATCAAGTCGTGACTTACAATGACTATAACGTGTAGTGTGTATGCAAGAAATTCAAAGAAAAACATCATTTAAAAAAAAATCAATCATTTATTTCGTAGGAAGAACGTTTCATTACAAAAAGAACATAAGTGAAAATTTTTAGACAAAGGAAGAAAACATGAAAGACAAAGTGTAGTAGAAGGTAAGACTGGACTGACGCTCCGGGACACGCTTCCTCTGTGACAATCCACATCCCTCAACGCGCTTTCTCTTGACACAACGCCTCATGTACTTGAAAAAAAAAAATATATATATATATATATATAACAAGGATAAGTATAAAAATTATACTCACTAAGCCACTCACTTGTAAGCACTTATCGCATCCTAATTTTAGTAAACTTCCACGGTCTTTTCTTTGGCTCTAGATCGCCTAGTTTCGGTCTTAGCTCCTTGGGGCTTCTTTGGTTCTTCATCCTTTCATTTAAACCATAAGAGTTTCCTTATGCCAACCTGTCTTTGACTGGTGCCCTGCGAGTAGCTACCTCGGCATGGCTATGAGACTACCTGGTGTCTTACATAGGAAGTGGGCTGCAACCCCCTAGTCCCATGGTAATCCCCCTTTATTCGGGGAGGGCTACCTCCCCCATTCCCATCCAGCTAAATGGTCCGTTACAATGTAGGTCTCCCATTTCCCATGCTAAAACGACTTTAGAGTAGACGAGTCCTGATTAGGAACCCCCTGGTCTCCCACGAAGCTGTAACCCCAATCGTACACAAGTAACCTAAGGGTACTCTAGGGATAGTTCATTTACCGTGGTAATTTCTTATGCTCCTAGGGGAGGGTTAGGTCTTCACTTAGGAACTTGTCACTCTAACCACAAAACCCTAGTTTTATCGTTAAACTGAATCATGAAAGCTAATAGAATGTACCCATTATAACTAGCATCATCGTACAACATTCATGCAACTATAAACATACATGCTCAACGGGGCGATATAACTATCAAGCTCCCGGAGCGCAGATTTCACAAGTTCCCTTCTTTCACCATGAATCAAACATATACATATAAAGCAGAAGCTTAAAACATAATTGCAACAATCAGATAATTCTCAAAATACTTCACATAATACATCCATATTCTTAACAAATAACTTACCTACATTCAAACATGGAAAGCTACCACCTAAGGTAATTAAACAAGCATGCATGCATAACGAAGCGACTCCTACAAGTATTTCTTCCTAAAGTTCCATGTGGTGACTTACTTGGTTGACGCGTACCCTTACGTTAGCGTTTCAACACAAATAGCGTGTCCAAAAGTACTGATTTTTTCCCTATTACATCCTATTTCATATAAAATAGAGTTAGGATTAGATTCAGGAGGAAAATAGGGAAAACAGGAGCCGAACGGGACGAAAACGGGCTTACACGCGCTAGCCACGCATTGGAACAAGCTCACTCGCAGGTTCCACACGCGAGTGCCACGCACGCACACTTTTGCTGTAGCCGCGGGTCGTCGGTTCGGTTCGGGTGCGGGGGTTCGAGTGGACTGCGGGTCGTTGCGGTTCATCTCATTGCACGGGTGCCGGATCGGCTGAGGAATGTGAGTCGGGTGTCGCTGCCGGGAACGTGTGTCGCTGGAAGAATGGAACCGTGTCGCTCCATACGGTGTTTGACACATGTCTAGTGGATATCGGTGCACGCGGGCCTCTTGTCGGTTGACACGTGGCGCACCGTCATCTTCTCTCTCCTCCTAGCAGAAAAGTGAGGTTTCCGACATTCTTCTCATTTTTCTATCTCTCGATTCTTAATCAAAATCGAAATGACTTTTTCACAAAGTTTTAGATCATACTACAACCTACGTGCCACTATTTTTTTTCTTAATTTTTACTTAATCATACAACGAGTTATGAGCGTCGGAAGGAGGTTCGTTAACATCCTTATCGTTCTTGGAAAGATTCTCAGATCTCAACGGTTCGTCCGATTTTCCTCACGAAATCAGCGGCGGATCTTCGCTTGATGAAGGTAGCAAACTTTAGCACTCCATTCCTAAACGAAGATCTCAGATCTGAAGAGGAACATTTTAGATCTTACCTCATGGATTTCTCTCAGATCTTGACGAAAAATGGAACCTCAACAACCGAGTCCTTTTTTTCAAGAAGAAACTTCAGCATGTAAGTCTTGGTCGAGAATGAACTTCGATGATGGTTCTCCGACGAGAAGTCCGGCAGTTTGCTTTCCCCCTCAAGTTTCTTTTCTCTCAACTTTCTTCCTCACACTTTTCTCTTTTGCAGGTGCTCTGTGTAAAATCCTCAAGACCCCTAATGGGCTGAGGGGCAAATTACCCCTTTTGCCCTTCTAACTTTGACTAACTTTCTTTTTAGCCTTACAAACTCTCCCCTCCTTAGAAACTTTCGTCTCCGAAAGTTGGTATCTCTTGAAAGAGTTCGGGATAGGCTCTCCTTACATAATCTTCCTGTTCCCAAGTCGCCTCCTCGTCTCGATGGTTACCTCATGCGACTTTCACCAAGGAATAACTTTGTTGCGCAGTCGCTAGTGTCTCAATCCAAAATTCTACTGGGTCTTTCCTCGTAGGATAGATCTTCCTGAAGAGGAAGAGTTTCGTGTTCAATCACATGAGTAGGGTATGGGGTGTACTTTCGCAACATAGACACGTAGAACACGTTGTGAACGGCAGCGAGGTTTGGTGGTAGAGCAATCCTATTGTTAGGATCGCACAACAACGTACACACTCGATCTAGATGAACACAAAGAACAGGATAGAGAAAAGTGCAAGGAGAACTCTGGCTAAAAGGATTTGTATTGATGACTTCTTCAAGTATGTACAGTAAGAGAGAATTACAGAGAATAAAAAGTACATTTCAAAGCTCTACCGCACCGGATATATATATAGTTTAGTTTACTATATATAGCTTTACCAGATTTAACCATCTACTATATATAGCTATTTACTATATATAGCTTTACCCGATTTAACCATCTACTATATATAGTTATTTACCATATATAGCTTTACCGGATATAGCTTTATCGGATATAACCGTTGACCAAGCTATAAATAAGCAGCAGGCTCCATAATCTAATAATTCTCCCACTTGGAGACTGATCTAGTCAACCAAGAATTTCATTCTCAAATGACCATGAGCATCTTCATGGCACCATATCAATTGAGGTTTTACACAACCTCAATATTCCAACATCAACACATTTTGTCAACATGTTTGTTGGATTCTTTGCACCCTCTATCTTCTCCAAACACATCACCATCTTTCACTAACCTGCAAGTGAAATGGTATAGTCTTCTGTGTTTTCTCTTTAAATGATAGACCGAGTTCCTTCGCCAACTGTATGACACTCTGACTATCTCTGTAAAGAATATCTTCGTGCTACTTCTTGCCCATTCTTCCAGATAGTCAGTCATCCATATCGTCTTCTTTCCAGCTTCAACTATTGCCACGTACTCAGCCTCAGTACAACGCATTTTTGAAGCCTAGGCGTTTCATCATCCATGGCTTGCTCCTACTTGGTTGTATCCTCCAACTGTAGGGCCTCATCAAAGGGTTGTGGTTCCCTTTCATCAACAATAGATAGTGTAATGAAGGTACATACATATCTGGTACTCTGATAGTATAGGATGATCTTCTCAACACCAGTTCAGGTGTCACTTGCTCCACTACTGATTCCTCCGCAACAACCTCAGGAGTTTGTTGAGTATCTACTACAAGATCACTTACTGATTTTCTCCGCAACTCAACCTCAACTCCCACTTGCTTTGTTGTCTTGGAACCTTGCTCCATATCTGGTTCCTCAGCAGTAGTCTCAGGAGTTTCTTGAGTATCTGCTACAACATCACTAGGTGAGTTTCCCTGAAACTCAAGCTCAACTCCCACTTGCTTCGTGGTCTTGGAACCTTGCTCCACATCTGGTTCCATTTCCAACCGCACTTTCTTCCATTCTCTAGCGGTTCTTGTGAAGCTAACTCGTTTCTGCTTGCTCATAACGTAGTTCTCACAACGACCCACATCAACAGATTTCAGACTTTCTAAAACTCCTTTCGCAGCCAGCCTCTTCATTCCTTTCGCGCTCATAAGTTCAAGTCTATTGTGCCGTAGACTTGAATTTGAAGCACTCTCAGCAACAGCAGCTATGTTCATACACCCTGCAGTGGTGTATAAGGTTCCAGATTTTGAGCCATGTGCTACCACCGTAGCACCCTTCATAATCTTCCACGAACTCTTCCCTAACTCTGTTGCATAACCTGTGCTGTCCAACTGACCAATAGAGATCAGGTTTCTTTTGAGACCAGGAATATATCTGACATCCTTTAATGTCCACTGATTTCCTGCCGGAGTTTTTATGCAGACATCTCCTTTTCCTTTAATCTCCAAATCTTTGTTGTTGGTAAGATACACCTTTCTCGAAATTTTGGTAAGTCTGTCAACAACTACCCTGATTACGTTGAAGCTCTGCTTGGTCTTGAGCAAATCCGAGATAAAATCCATACAAACTGCTTCTCATTTCCACTGGGGACTTTCAAGGGTTGTAGCAGTCCTGCTGGGCGTTGTCTCGGGGCCTTCACCTGCTGACAGGTCAAGCATCGGTTTCAAAATCTGCTATGTCCTTCTTCATCCCTGGCCACCAATAACATCCCTTAAGATCTTGATACATCTTTGTACTTCTAGGGTGGAACGTGTAAGAAGTATCATGGGCTTCCGTCATAATATCCTTCAGGATCTTCTTGTCACGGGAAACACACATGCGATTTTTCCACAATAAGTTCCCGTCTGAAGAGATAGAGTACCCCGCTGGTCTTCCTGTTTGTGTTTGACTCCACACTTTCCTAAGATGTTCATCAGACTTCCGGGCGTCAATAATTTGTTTTCGTAGGGTGGGTTGCATGGTCATCTGTGTTATCTGAGTAGTACCACCTCTAATTACAACATCGATTCTAGCCCTCTTCATCTCATCATGTATTCTTTCCTGCTTGGTGATCATTGCGGAAGTATGAACAACCTTTTTGCTCAATGCGTCCGCTACAACATTGACCTTGCCTGGATGATACAGGATCTCGATGTCATAATCCTTTACTTGTTCCAACCACCTCCTCTGACTCATATTAACCATCTTCTCTCCATATAGATAATGTCGCCATGTTTTCAGTACGAACACCACTGCTGCTAACTCAAGGTCAAGAGTGGGATAGTTTTGTTCATATTCCTTCAGCTGTCTAGAAGCGTAAGCTATTACTTTACCCTTCTGCATGAGCACGCATCCTAGAACTTTTCTTGATGCATCGCTGTACACCACTAGATTCCCTGATCCATCTGAAACTGTGAGGACTGGTGCTGTCACCAGCCTCTCCTTGAGTTCTTGGAAACTCTATTCACAAGCTGATGTCCACACAAAGGGTTTGCCCTTCTTGGTTAACTGTGTTAGCGTCGAAGATATTTTGGAGAAATCCTGGACAAACCTTCTGTAATATCCAACTAGTCCCAGAAAACTCCGTACTTCAGTGACTGTAGTCGGCCTTGACCACTTCATAACTGCCTCTATCTTAGCTGGGTCCATTGTGATTCCTCTACTTAACACCACATGACCCAAAAATGCTGCCTCAGATAGCCAAAACTCGCACTTGGAAAACTTGGCGTATAGTCGTTGGGTTCTCAATACGGTCAGAACTTTCCTCAAATGCTTTTCGTGCTCTACCTTTGACTTAGAGTATACCAGAATGTCGTCAATAAACACTATAACAAAAGTGTTCAAGAATTTCTTAAACACTCTCTTCATTAGTTCCATGAAGACAACTGGTGCATTGGTAAGCCAAAGGACATGACGAGAAACTCGTAATGTCCATAGCGACTTCTGAAGGTCGTTTTGGGTATATCTTCTTCCCTTATTCTCAATTGATGATACCCTGACCTCAAGTCAATTTTGGAGAAGATCGTTGCTCCTTGTAATTGATCAAACAAATCGTCCATTCTCGAGAGGGGGTACTTATTCTTTATGGCGACCTTGTTCAGCTCTTTATTGTCTATACACAGACGCAGGGATCCATCCTTCTTCTTGACAAACAGAAGAGGGGCTCCCCAGGGCGATACACTGGGTCGTATGAAACCCTTATCCAACAGCTTCTGTAACTGTTCCTTCAATTCCCTGAGTTCTGTAGGTGCTATTTTGTAGGGTGCCTTGGAGATCGGCGCAGTTCATGGTTCTAGGTCGATCCCGAAGTCAACTTCTCTAACTGGGGGCAAACTTGGCAAATCCTCTAGGAAAACATCAACGAATTCCCTGACAATGTGTACTGACGAGACTGTCTGTTCATTACAGCTGTCTAGGGTCACACTGGCTAAAAATGTGCTTGCACCACTACAAATCATCTTCCTAGCCTTTAGTGCTGTTGTGATGCTTGGGGTTCTTTTGGAAGTGTCTCCCTTATATGTAAAACTATCCCCTGAAGGAAGTCTGAGAGTAACTATTCGAGTTTCACAATCTATTAGAGCGCAATTCTCGCCTAGCAAATCCATACCCAAAATGACATCAAAGTCTTGCATACTTAACATTATTAAAGCAGCTTCTATGACACGTCCTGACACTGTCACACTGCCTCCCTTAACTCTATGAGTAACCATTAATAGCTCGTGAGCAAGGGTGGACACCGATGGGATGATCTTTAAGGGTTCTTTTTCTAGGTGCGTTAACTCAACGAATTCCTCAGACACAAACGAGTGGGTAGAACCTGAATCAAACAATACAAAAGTCAAATGACCAAAGATGGGTAGTGTACCTGTAACAACTGCGTCAGGCACGTCGGCTTGCCTGCCTGTGGTTGCATGGGCTACAGCCCTGCTGCTGTTGGGCACCCCGGCCTCTTTGATTCTTTATTGTAGGTTGGTTAGTATTATGATCTCTCCTATGAGAACAGTTTGCTACAAAGTGTCCTGTTTGGCCACAACTGTAGCATACATCAGTTACTTGTCGACATTCCCCCAGGTGAGGGCGCTGACACTTGAGACATGGGTCCTTGTTCTGTATTGGGGCTCTCCCTCGATCAGTAATGCCTCCACAGAGTGGTCTGCCAGTTTTGGGAAGGTTTCGGTTTATCTGTTTCCCTTGAACTGCGATGTGGGATTTTTGGGCTGACCCTGATGTAATTTGTTAATACGAGGCATATCAATGAGGATCGTCATTTTGAGGGCTTATGTATGATCTGTGGATGCCTGAGATGCCACATAACCTCTAATGTCCTCCCTTAAATCAACGATAAAACATTCAGTCTTAAGCTCTTCAGTGCTAACAAATATAGGAGATAATTTTGCCAATCTATTGAATTCCCAAATCATAATCCTCCACAGATTTGTCACCCTGCTTGAGTTCAAGGAATGCTGTCTGAAATTTTATTCTAGCAGTGACCGGATAGTATTTGTGGAAGTAAGCTTCTTTGAACTGACACCAAGTGATAGACTTTCCATGCGGTGCAATAATTTTTTGAGTACCCTTCCACTAGAAATGAGCCTATCCCTTCAACATATAAGTTCCGCAATGAACTTGATATTCCGGCGGGCAATTCATGAAAAAGAAGGTTGTTTCCATAGCCTCGACCAGGTTTCTGCTGCGACGGGATCTATTTTACCACTGTTAAAGGAAGGCGGGTTATGCCTCTGGAAGTCTTTCAGATAACAAGACTCTATATCTGATCCCTTGCAATGTTGTCTGTTGCATTGCCTGTTGCATTGTTGTCTGTTGTATTGGCTGTTGCATTGTCGCCTAGTTAGCCACAAATGTCTGCATCATCTGAGTCATCTAAGTCTGATTTTTCATAAAGGTTAACTTTAATGCCTGTAGCACATCCGTAGTGAGATTAGTTGTTGGCTGGCTAGGTGGAACCTCTATATTATTAGTGGGCACTGGTGGGAAAAGGGCGGTAGAGTCTGCGTCAGGTAAGTCTTTGGGTCGACGCTCTCCTTCAACTCATTCTTGATCTTGGTGCCCGTGGTATAGGACTCTCGAACCATTGAGGCATTTCATCAACAGGTTCAGGTTGTTCCACCTCAGGTGATGGAACATCAGTGTCCTGAGCGACTCTTCTTCTTCCCCTTCTAGGTCCAGGCCCGAGATAGGGTCCACGTCTCTTTTGTGCCATTAGCTACCACAATAGAAAAATTGTGGTTACAATTCATTCAAAGCACATCCTCTAGTAAATGTGCAACTGTAACTCAACAAACAGTCATGATAAATTCCCTACACTAACAACTTAGCTCATGACTTTGCAATTCAAATCCGTGAGATTGTCTGGTCGCGAGCGGCACGTGATTGATGGGCGTGTCATAGAGGATTCGACTCTTTAACCTAAGTGTCTACAGGACCTATGTCTTGGTGCTCTGATACCAAATTTGTCACGACCCAATATTTAACATCAAGTTGTGACTTACAATGACTATGACGTGTAGTGTGTATGCAAGAAATTCAAAGAAAAACATCATTTCAAAAAAAAAAAAAATCAATCATTTATTTCATAGGTGACTATTTTTAACAAAGAAAGAAAACATGAAGGACAAAGTGTACTAAAAGGTAAGACCGGACTGACGCCCCGGGACACGCTTCCTCTGTGACAATCCACATCCCTCAACGCGCTTTCTCTTGACACAACGCCTCATGTACTTGAAAAAAAAAAGATATAACAAGGATAAGTATAAAAATTATACTCAGTAAGCCACTCACTTGTAAGCACTTATCGCATCCTAATTTTAGTAAACTTCCACGGTCTTTTCTTTGGCTCTAGATCGCCTAGTTTCGGTCTTAGCTCCTTGGGGCTTCTTTGGTTCTTCATCCTTTCATTTAAACCATAAGAGTTCCCTTATGCCAACCTGTGTTTGACTGGTGCCTTGCGAGTAGCTATCTCGACATGACTATGAGACTACCTGGTGTCTTACATAGGAAGTGGGTTGCAACCCCCTAGTCCCATGGTAATCCCTCTTTTTTCGGGGAGGGCTACCTCCCCCATTCCCATCCAGCTAAATGGTCCGTTACAACGTGGGTCTCCTGTTTTCCATGCTAAAACGGCTTTAGAGCAGACGAGTCCTGATTAGGAACCCCCTGGTCTCCCACGAAGCTGTAAGACCAATCGCACACAAGTAACCTAAGGGTACTCTAGGGGCAGTTCGTTTACCGTGGTAATTTCTTATTCTCCTAGGGGAGGGTTAGGTCTTCACTTAGGAACTTGTCACTCTAACCATAAAACCCTAGTTTTATCGTTGAACTGAATCATGAAAGCTAATAGAGTGTAGCCATTATAACTAGCATTATCATACAACATTCATGCAACTATAAACAGACATGCTCAACGGGGAGATATAACCATCAAGCTCCCGGAACGCAGATTTCACAAGTTCCCTTCCTTCTTTCACCATGAATCAAACATATACATATAAAGCGGAAGCTTAAAACATAATTGTAACACTCAGATAATTCTCAAAATACTTCACATAATACATCCATATTCTTAACAAACAAATTACCTACATTCAAACATGGAAAGCTACCACTTAAGGTAATTAAACTAGCATGCATGCATAACCAAGCGACTCTTACAAGTATTTCTTCCTAAAGTTCCGTGTGATGACTTACTTGGTCAACGCTTGCCCTTATGTTAGCATTTCAAGACAAATAGCATGTCTAAAAGTACTGATTATTCCCCAATTAGATCCTATTTCATATAAAATAGTTAGGATTGGATTCAGGAGGAAAATAGGGAAAACAGGAGTCGAACGGGATGAAATGGGCTTACACGCGCTTCCACCCGCTGGAACAAGCTCACTCACAGGTTCCACGCGCGAGTGCCACGCGCGCACGCTTTTGCTGCAGCCGCGGGTCGTCGGTTCGATTCGGGTGGACCGCGGGTCGTTGCGGTTCGTCTCATCGCGCAAGTGCCCGATCGACTGAGTAACGCGGGTCGGGTGTCGCTGGAAGACTGGAACTACGTTGCTCCATACGGTGTTCGACGTGTGTCTGGTGGCTATCGGTGCACGCGAACCTCTTGCCGGTTGACACATGGCGCGTCGTTGCCTTCTCTCTCCGACTAGCAGAAAAATGAGGTTTCAGATTAGTTTTCTGATGTTCTTCTCATTTTTCTATCTCTCGATTTTTAATCCAAATCAAAATAACTTATTCAAGAAAGTTTTTGATCATACTACAACCTACGTGCCAATATTTTTTTCTTGATTTTTACTTAATCATACGACGAGTTATGAGTGTTGGAATTGTCCGTTCATCCTTACCGTTCTTGGAAAGATTCTCAAATCTCAACGTTTCGTGTGATTTTCCTCACGAAATCTCCTCAAGACCCGTATGGGCTGAAGGGCAGAATACCCCTTTTGCCCCTCTGACTTTGACCAACTTTTTTTTTTTAGCGTAACATTAATGTTGTGGTCAACGAGAGAAAACGACTTTTCGAAAGGTGCATACAACATTCAACTACCTTCTGTAAATAACCAAAGGTGCTAAACTCAACGAAGTAGTATGTGCTCGTACATCGTGATTTGCTGCTACAAGTCACCCACGGTGTCCAGTGATGAATTTCGTTACGATGACAGCGATCGTGGCACAACAACAACTTGAACAGACTAGTGACGTTGACCCGATTTGTGATCAACATAGAGAATGATGTCGTGGCCGACGAGAGAAAACGACTTCTGGAAAGGTGTGCGCAACATTCAACTACCTTCTATAAATTACCAAATGTGCTAAACTCAACAAAAGTAGTGTGGGCGTGTATGTTGTGATTTGTTGTAACAAGTCTCCCGTGGTGTCAGGTGATGAATTTCATCAGGACGATAACGATCGTGGTACAACAACAACTCGAACAGACTAGTGAGGTTAAACCCGATTTGCGATCAAGGTAGAGATTGATGTCGTGGTCGACAAAAGAAAACGACTTCAAGAAAGGTGCACACAACGTTCAACTACCTTCTGTAGATTACCAAAGGTGCTGAATTCAACAGAAGTAGTATGATATATCGTAATTTGCTGCGACAAGTCACCCACTAAGACAAGTGCGATCAACAAATACCTCCTTAATGCATTGTTTTAAGCTAACCCTAAATCGTCATTGACCAAATCAAACCCTCAACCTACGACCAATAAACCAAAAAAAAAAAAAATCTCCAACCCTAATTCGACAAATCCAACCTGCTCCAAAATTAACTGTTTTTTTATATTAAATGAATAAAAATTTCAAAATTGAATGAGAATACAGTCCAATTTTTTTTTAAAAAAAAAATCTCCAAACCTTTAATTTTATAAAATATTTTTTAAATTTTTATAAAAGTTAAAAAATGTGATTAAATTTTTTATTTATTTTTGAAATAGAATAATTACAAATGCATCTTATTGGAGAAAAGCCCAGCCCAAGAAGAAGGCCCAATTTGTACTCAGGGCTCGTTTAGGCCCAAGTGAGAGAGCGAGGGTTTTCGTCTCCAGGATTTATAAACTTCTTTAGCCTCAAACCCTAGCGCCCTTTCTTTCTTCTCATAGTTGAAGCTGACGGACGCCTCCTTCTGCGATTCAGGTACACCTCCTCCATCTCTTCCTCTCCTTTCAGATCAACCAGTACTGAATGAATATGTTTCTGTACTTTTTTGTTTTGTTTTTGGATTGATTAAGCTGTTGAATGATCTTCGCAATCACAAGTTCGTCGATGGGGATTCCATTTGATTGTTGAATGATTTCAAATGAAATGGTGTTTAGGTTTTAGTGGAGTGGGAGTGAGTTCTTACTGGAATTTTAATATATTTTATAGCAACCGACTGTTAGTGGATTTGAGTTTTTCGAGCTTTTGTGGTAAATTGTATGAATTTCTTTATCATAGTTGTTGATTTCGTCTGGTTTTGTCTATCTTTTTCTCTCGCCGGAAACTACAGGAAGCTTTAATTTTGAAGGATGGTCAGAATTAGTGTTTTGAACGATGCTCTTAAGAGCATGTACAATGCAGAGAAGAGGGGGAAACGACAGGTCATGATCAGGCCGTCCTCCAAAGTGATCATAAAGTTTCTGATGGTGATGCAGAAGCATGGTTCGTTTGTTTTCTTCACCTCTATGGTTTGACTTCATTTTAAACAATTTCTACGGAGGTTATCTAATTTTATCTTTTTTGCTTTAATATTTAGGATACATTGGGGAATTTGAGTATGTTGATGATCATAGATCTGGGAAAATTGTTGTTGAACTGAACGGCAGGCTGAACAAATGTGGGGTTATTAGTCCTCGTTTTGATGTCGGTGTTAAGGAAATTGAAGGCTGGACTGCTAGGCTGCTCCCATCCAGACAGGTTAGTGTTCGATCCCTGTTACTTTTGTTAAATGTGATCTTGAAGTTCGTCATTCGAAATTTACCCGTATTGAAAGTTCAGTAATTTGGTTGATGCCAATGACCGAAATTGAGTCTCTGTTTCCCTCCCTTTCCTGCTAGGGTTGGAAATCAATTCTCGTTGGGTTTCTTAAATAGTGTCAAAATCAGTGCTTTGAATCATTTTTAGTGAACCCGTACTTGTTCCATAGAAGTTGAGGCATTTCGAATTCTTTGTCGATACGGACAAAGTCAAGGGACCCTGAAACCCGCTCCTTAGCTATAACGTTCCAGAGTCATGTAGAACAGACACTAACCGTCCGAACATGAGTCATGTAGAACAGACACTAACCGTCCGAACATGGGACCTTCATTTTCTTAGATGCTAAATCAGCTACTTGTGTTGAATACATGAATAGAGTCGTAGAGCTTTTTAATATATCTTCTATTTTCACATGTGGGTATTGACTGTATAGAGATTTGTTGAGTAACGTGGCCTTCGAAAACTTGTTAATGATCTGTTTGATGAAATTGAAATCTGCAGTTTGGATTCATCGTGCTGACAACATCTGCGGGAATTATGGATCATGAAGAAGCTAGAAGGAAGAATGTTGGAGGTAAAGTTCTTGGTTTCTTCTACTGAACATGGTTTTGAGTATCCATTGTGGAGTTTTGACATAGCTTTCAAATACTACTCTACATTTTGTCGGTAAAGAATGATGTTATTCTGTAATGATTAGATTTTGGTCGTCTCTTAAGTTAATTCCAAGAGAATTTTTATTGTTTTGGTGAAGACATTTTGGTTTTTAGTTATATTGGAAGAGAACTAGTGCTTTTTTATTCCTTCTGAGTTTCTTGCTATATGGTACGCACTACTACAACTTTGATATCTCTCACTTCAATTTGAAGTTCAATAATAGATCTCTTTGAGACCAATTTTTCCTTATAAAACGAGAAATTACACTTTTTTCTCTGATTTGAAGGTTTGGGTTTCTTTTCAAGTTTGATTTTGATTTTCTTTCTATTATTTCTTTTTTGCTTCTTCCTCACTCTCTTCATCTTTCATCCTTCAACCTTCAACACCCTCCCATGGCTGCCATCGACAAATTCCCTTTTCTTTTTTCCCTTTTAATAAAATTTATGAATAATTTGTAATTCGTTCGAACTTATTTTTGTGCAACTTTATTCTATTGAAACTAATAAATGAAGATTTGTATAGTTTTTATTAGCTAAAATTAGTGAAATTTGAATGGAGAGTAGAAACTGTATTACTTATTTAAGTTTGGGGTTGAATTTGATGAAATTGCATGTTTAGGTTTGATATTGATACAATTTAACAAGTCTATGATAATGAACTTAAAGGCTGTTATTAAAATATTTTGGTTTAGATGTCCTGATAGCACCATAAAAATAACATAGTAAAAAAAAATTCCTATCAAAGTTTAGGAACAACGCAATTGATAAGTCTTGCATAAAAGTTATAACTTAAATTCAGAAATCTAGTTATGATTTGATTCCATCATCTTCTTCTCAGTGTCATTCGTGATTCGTGATGGGGCCTTTGTCCTTCGAAAAATGTTAAACATAGTTTGAGTATTTAAAAATATTTAGCATTCGGTAAATTGCGTTTACTTTGAAAATGCTTAATAAGTAACCCCGGGTGAAATGCATCTAACTAGATTTACTTTTCATGACAAATCTCCTTATGAGATGTACATACATGTGCATGGTATATCTTTCATTTTTATCATATATGACTCATCATGTGTCTTATAGGGCATAACGTGAATATGATATCATATGATATCTATGATTCATCAAGTGTCTTATAGGGCATAACGTGAACATGATATCATATGATATCATAGCAAACATAAATCAACATCAAGTTCACAATCGATGTGGGATCGCACAATCTACTCTCCTTAGGGGTCTAGTGTCCTAGTTGGCACACCATCTGGAATCTAATAGCCCAAGTCCATTGTTAGTAGATATTATCCCCTGTTACGTATTGCCATTAACTTCATGGTTTTGCAATGCATCTATTAGGGAGAGGTTTCTACGTCTTTATAAGAAATGTTTCGTTCCCTCTCCAACTAAAGTGAGATCTTATAACATCGGCACTATAGAAAGTTCATAAATATAAAATACTACAAGAAATAACACGTAGGGAAGCCACATAGCATGTGTTATCATACACTATACATCACCCAACCTATTTCGAGGACATTTCAATAATAAGCTCATTTACCTTATTAGCTTAAGAATGGTCTAAAATGATAGAACGGGGTCCAAAATGTCAATACAAAGTCGTTTAAGTCGAGTTGGAGAAGAAGGGAGTCGGCGTGTTACACTAGCTGCAGCTTGAGAGAGTGACCTATGGTTGTGTTCTCATGAGTTGATCGCATGGGTAGTCCGAGCCTGATGTGGTTTAGTTTTGAGCTTGCGATTTGGATGGTGGGGCCATCGAGGCTGAGGTTTAGAGTTTGGTTAAGTTTTCGAGCTTGAAGCCTATATTCGAGAATGATTTCTGACCTAGTTTCTTCTCCAATTTATTTTCTTTCTCCTTTGTGATTATGGCCACTTTTTAATCACGCTACTCGACTACTTTTGATGATGACTTCGAGTAAGAGGTTTCCTAATCATAGAAAGAGTTGGTACCCTCTTTAATACAATTGGGAAAAATAATAGTGAACATTGACGATGAGGGAAAAATGTGAACTGGGAAGGACTTATCACTAATGACTTCCCTGATGTATTCGTCTTTACATAAGGATGAATCTACGTACAGTTAGAGAACTTTGATTCGAAGAGGGGAAATCGATGTGAGAGGAAAATGCATTTGTAGATATTTGATATTTCCCAAAAATTTTAATGTCGAATTTCTCAGTACAATATTATCCTTCTTGAAAAAAAATGACATAACCTCTACCAAAAAATCAATTCGAGCATAACTCAGTGAATAAGTAAAAAATTACCATCCTGAATAGATGATTCGATCCCCATATTACAACAGTTAAACTTATAGCATAAACGATATGAATTACAAACGTATAATACCTTAAACCAAACGAACAAGAATGGTTTCATACTTTTACAATAACCCTACAAAGTCGGATCATAAACTAGGTTACGTTCAATAGAAAATAACCAAAAAGGTAGATGAGTAAGCATAGGTAAAAGTCCTTTTCAAAAAATTTTGTACACAAATCTAAGATTATTATAACGAAACTTCCTAGATGTATCATTATTCCACAATAAAAAGCCTCTTTCATAGGCGTTTCAAATTAGAAAAAGCTACAAAGAAATATTATAAACACAATTCCAGAATCTCTCGATATAGTAATCAAACAATTCCATCAAAACGATAGAGATTCAACTCAACGAAGAATCGTGAACATATAAATAGTTAATAAGATAAATAACAAAATGCAGAAAGTCATCTAGGAAGAAGGAAAACAAAATACCAAATCTCGGACAAAAGTAGCTTTTCTTGTACACGTTGACTTCGTTATTTTGTCGTCTGACTCATATAGTTTTCTAATATGCCAAAGAGTAGTCGTTGCCCAAAATGATGCACGTGGCTGCACCATCGTTGTGTAACGATCAGAACCCACGTTCTCGTTTCTTTACATCGTAGCTACTGATCTCCCCAAAGAAGAACGTCCGAGAAGCCACCGAGAACTCGAGCTCGGACCGAGGAAAAGGGGTCGAGGGGGAAGCCATGGATGGATTTTGAAAGGTCCCAAGAGGAAAGAGGATCTTCTAATGGGAGGTGGTGGGGGGTTGGTTTATGATGTTGTGGGAGAAGAGGATCTTCTAAGCATATGCTTCAAGCAATAACTAGTTGGTCCATTTTCTTTCCACTTTATACTAACTTTTTTGTTTATTTAATTATTAATCACATGCATTTATGTGCCTAAAGTTGTAAACCTTAACATTAAATAATTCAATAAACCCCAATTTCATAAATTAATGCATAATTATTTAGAATTATTTTGGGTTTATAACAAGCATCGAGGGTCTCGAGCTGACATTTGGTTGAGAGTATATATCCTGAGTTATTAAGCTATACTTAAGCTGACAGTTTAATCTAGGGGTATACATTCAACCCGACAACCTGGGCCAACTCAACCCGAACTATAAGGGTTGGGTTGGGTTGGGTTCATTTTTCTGAACCCAAATTGACTCAGTTCGGTTTCGGGTTCATGGGATAAAACCCTCGAGTTGATCCGAGCCAAATAACAATATATAACATATTTTTTATTTTTGTTATATATAATCATTTTTATTTTATTTTATTTTTTTAATTTTATGATCTATCTTTATATTTTTCTTGCTTTAACTCATTCTCAACCAATGTCGATATTTTAGTTGTTTTTAGTTTTATGACAATGTTGAACTATGTTAATATGTTACTATTTTCGCTCTGATTGTTTTTTTTTTTTTTTTTTTTTTTTGTGAATAATTATAGACTGATTTCTGAACTTTTAATTATCTTTTATCTAAGATTGTATCCGAATAATTATAAATTGTAGATCAATAATTTTTTTGTAAAAATAATTTTTTTTAAGACAACCCAACTCAAACCCAACCTGAAAATAGAGGTTGGCTTGAGTTGGGTTGTGAAAATTTTTGAGTTGGGTTGGGTTACTAATCCAACCAACCCGAACTTTTGGGTTGGGTCAAAAAAATCCCTCAACCCAACCCAACCCAACCCGGACCATGTACACCCCTACTTTAATCCTATGTATACAAGGACATAAGAAATAATAGTCATACAACTAAAACAACTGAGAAATTCTATCGGTCCAACCTAATTTGTACGGTTTAGGTTGAGTTATGAACTGATTTGGGTTCGATTGAGTTCAAATAAATGAAAATTTCATAGATAGGATTGGTTCATGTGTTCTCAAACTAGATTGGGTTAAACCGAGCCAACTCAAATTTATTGTTAATTTAATACATTTTTGTTTACGACAAATAATTTTTTTTATTTACTGTCATAATTATTTTTTTGGTTATTTATTTTTGACAGCTCTTAAAATAATTTTTAAATATTTAGAAGGAAATTTTTAAGGTATAAGTTGAAATTAAGCCGTAAATCTTAATTAAATGTTTGAAAATAAATAAATATATATTTTAGGAACTAGTGTTTTATTTTACTAACAAAATTGTAAACAACCCGAACAACCTAAACCAAACAATTTAAAAAATAAAAATTATTTTGATTGAAAAAATTTACAACCCGAACAATGGGGTTAGGTTTAAAAAAGTTTCAACCTGTGTTAAATTAATCCCGAAACATCCTTAAAGTGGGGTGGAGATTCAAACTCTAATATTCTAGTAAAGAATACAATGCAGTACCTTTCATACTATGTAAGTGACTTCAGTATTGCTCGAGTTGGATTAGTTGTTTGAAGCATGAGTGGCGCAATGTCCTGTAGCCGTTGTACGCGTTGTTAATTATTATGTTTGCTTAATATGTTATGATGTGTTGTTATGATGATAAATGTCATGTCACGGATTGTCATGTTTACTCATTATGTTATCATTTATGAAAGTAAGGTACCTTAGAGTATTTTTATCTTATGTAATGTATGAAAAGAACGAAGATATATATTGCACCACAAATATATGTCATGAATTTAAACTGTAGGGACCTCATGCATATTGTGTGTTTACGTGCATTGGGGATACTTTTCCATTATGATCGGTCCAGACATGTACCTTACGACATTTATGTTCGTTATGATGTTACGATATGATATATGTACACCATGATACTCTGCACGCTCCCTCCCTTCCCTCCATGGTATACCAACAGTGTGAGTGTATGCTAGCTGAAAGCTAAGTCTAGGAGTATGTATACGAGCTCATATAGAGATTCATGTGCGTGGATCGTGTTTAGAGAAGTATAACGCATTCATTACTGCCCGGACTGAAAATTGAGACAAGGCCATGAAATGATGTTTAGTGATAGATCTCAAACATGATTGTATGTGGTTGCATTTCCTAACGTCAATTTCTGTCTTATTTTAAGGTTTAGGGTTTACGGTTTGATTTGTGATGTCCGGTTAGTTAAGTAATTTTCACTATTTTCTTTGGATTCCTTTTATTAATTAATTGTTTTTAAATTCCCTTTTTGAGAAAGGTAGATGGAGAAATTTAAGGCATTAAAAGATTACAAGTGAATTAATCAATTGAAAAGTTTAGGTTGAAAATTTGATACAATAAGAGCAATTAAGCGTGTTCTTTATCTCGAGCAGGTTTTAAATTTCTTTCGATATTTTTATTTGACCATCAGTTCTGTGACAATCTAAACCTATCACTCGTGTATATTGTCTTAGTTGGGTTTTCCTGGAAGGATTTCGAGAGGTTTCCACTATAACGACCCTAAATTTTCACTTAGAGTCTACCGTCATCATCTATACTCATATGCAGAATTAAACATTTAAAAACTTCATCATGAAACATAACCTTCCTCTTAAAACACTGTCATGAACTTACGTGTTCGAAAACATCTTTTAAATGACACATGAAAAGTTAAATAAAATAAATAACGTTAAAATTAAAAGACCATATTCTAATCTAAGTTTATGAAAACAAGTACAACTACCCTATGCATGTAGCATGGTCTCGAATTAGGATGTTGTTGTCAGCCATACACGAATGTCTTGCCTTTACCTGAAAAAAAGTAGCACACGACTTGAGTATTTTAAGAAATACTTAATAAGTAACCCTATTAGGGTCAGAAAATGCAAACATGTGCAACTCATGATCTAAGCGACCTATCATTTAAGAACTATCGTAGGAGTAGCCTCCAATCCGAACAAAAATTGGATGTGTAGTACTTTCCTACACATGACCCACACGTTCGAGTGTGGACCCCCAAGCAGTTCGCACCTCCCTGGACCCATCATAGTCGAGTTAGCTTTTCGTAGTGACGTCTGGAGGTCAGCAGACCCCTTACTGTCATGCGAGGCATGATGATGATCATCATCATCATAGCGTACGCATCGATACTCATCATAAGAAATGGGGAAGTATCCCTTTTCTTTCCAGATCAGGTTGCCCAACATCTCGATTTATTTCCTCCTCTCCTTTACGGCATCGTAATACCTTATCCACATACAAAACATGAATTTTTTCCGACGTTATCGTTTTTCTTAAACCCATACTTGTCAACGCTGTTATTACACATTCCGAAATCATACTAAACTCATTGAGCTCACCCTCCTCTGCACGGAACAATGGTCATGAAATGCAAACACACGCAACTCATGAGCTCACCCTCCTCTTCACAGAACAATGGTCATGAAATGCAAACACATGCAACTCATGAGCTCACCTTCCTCTATAAGCTTGCTCATCGTTTGTTTCAAATGTGGACCTTTCGATCTCGTCGGAGATTCAGTCCTAGGGAGGGTTTCGTGGGTATTTTTCTCTATTGTGACTTCGTTGGAGGTGTTGAGAAGTGTTAACGAACGTGGGCTTTGCGCGTAGGTTGAAAATGCGAAAAATTCAGCAAATCTCCAAAAAAATTTGCATTTTTTTTATCGTTATATCCACACTTGCAAGGAATGTTTAGTTCGTTTCTCCTACCGATGTGGGATCTCACAGGTTCAAAATTGACATTTCCATCATATCTAAAAATCATCGACATTTCTCAACATTCTTATCAATATTGCTATTTTGTTCTTATCTAGTTATTCTCCATCCTCGAAGAAAAATTCCTAATAAGGCAGTGAATGTGGGCATAAAGTTTCGATCAACGGTCGAGAGAGAGCGAGCGAGCCTCGACAAGTGAGCAAGTCCCTATTCTCCACGGCTGTTGTATTTTGGTGCAAAAACTCGCACCACTTGTGAAAACAGCCACAACAATTAGCAATGCTCAATAATTTATAATAGCAAGTACATTACAAATGTCCATTTTACAAGTCACGTCTTCTCTTCTCCAATATGGCAACTGTCGGCCCTTCCACTGCCGACGCCCCTACCCTACTCGTTACCCGTGACCACCTATCACCACCTATCCTTTCCCAATTCCAACGCTCCATTGTAGCCTTGGTCAAACAAAAGTTGTCACATTGGGAGCCTTAATGCCTCTATTTCATCAACATTCATGCAAAAAATTCAACCCCCACTAACACTAAGTTGACTCTCTCTACGCAAAAAACTAAATCAAATTTCTCAGTTTACAATGCACCTTTTTTCTTGTCTGCTTTGGACGGTGCCCGGTGCGGGCGGGCGGGCGGGCGGGCGGGCCGGATGCTTGTTCTTCTTCTCCTTGTTTGATGAGATTTTCAGAAGGATTGTGTGTATTGGGTGGTCTGTCTTATTCATTGTTGTTCTGTGTGAGTCTTTTGCTTCCATGTTGTGTATTGCTGGTGGTGATGGAAGGGCCGTCGGTTATGTTGTTAGTCTCCTTCTTTGTTGCCTGGCCGGATGACCTGTGCTTTCTCGGTATGCATTTTGCACGTGCTGCTGCATCGATCTCCTTCTCCGACATTTGCAGCTGTGATGCCCTGCAATTCAAACACATGATTCGTTCACCGATTTTGAGTTTCGACTTTCTTCACCATTCCCCAATCATTCAGGGCTTCTGTAGTTACTAGCTAAAGAACATTTATAAACAACCATACAAAGCAAGCAGCAAAAGCAAAAAGTGTGAGATCCCACGTAGGTTAGGTAGGGAACGAAGCATTTTTGAAGGAGTGGAAAACTCTCACTAGCAGATGCGTTTTAAAACTGTGAGGCTGACGGTTATACACTGACGGTTATACACAACGGGCTAAAACGGACAATATCTACTAGAGGTAGGCTTGAGCTGTTACAAATGGTATCAGAGTTGTTACACACCAGAGTTGTTACACACCAGGCGGTGTGCCGGTAAGAACACTGGACCCCCAAGGGGGTGGATTGTGAGATCTCACATCGATTGGATAGGGGAAAAGAAGCATTTACAAAGGTGTGAAAACCTCTCCCTAGCAAAGGCGTTTTAAAACCATGAGGTTGACTGCTATGCGTAATGGGCTAAAGCAAACAATATCGAAGAATGGATGAAAGGCCGTATGGTGATGTTAGATTGGGAGTTGGGTATGGTATTCTTCAATCAAAGTCTCTTCTCTTTGGAATATAGAAACAAACAGATGGAAGGCAGACTCCCCTAGTTGGGTGGATTCATCTTCCTACTTAAGACCCAAAACCAAACAGAAACAGAGCATTCAATCAAATTATCAGATCATCTGTGAACTGTGGGACAGAAAATTGAATGAAATGAAATGGACTGAACGAAGGTAGATGGTGGGCAGTCTACAGTCCTTGTTTTGCTAGATGAGGAAACAAACAGTTCAAATGGGATCAAAACAGTACATTTCTGAATCAACTATAGCAGTGCTACAAACAAAATGAATGTTGATTTTAGTCTACTTTTTATCTTTTCTTTTTCCCAGTCCCGTACGAATCTTACAGGCAAATCCAATGGTGGCCCAGAAGGCCTCAGGCAGAGAATCAAAAATATTTCAGACTTGAAAAGTAATCAATCAATCACAGAAACAAGAAACAAGAAACAAGAAACCTTACCTATCTGCATTGTAAGAAGATGATCTTTTCAGAGCCGCTGGAGCGTTCTTTACTTTCTGGGTTTCGATTAGGCTTCCACTGAAGTATTCCTTGTCTTCCAACCGTACGCCGGAGAAACCCATAATTTCCGTCGATGTCGCTGCTGCTGTTTCTTTCCCGCCTATGCGAGGTACTCTGGATTTACAGTGACCAACGAGCGCAAATTCTTGATCCCCAATTGATGGTGCTGCACAGTCCTTGAACGACATCGATCCACATGAAATTAATTGCATTAGAACCGCCGATGCCCTCATCCTCCCGCTCGGAAAACTCTCCGCCGTCCGATTAGCGTTGGCGGCTTCGGAAATGATCAAACGTCCGTCGGCTTTCATCAGAGATTCTAGAGTTTCGGGGCTTGAATCCGAGAGCGGAGGAGAAATTTCTTCCGTATTGAGCTCTGTACTCGGCGTAGGGTTTGATTCACCATGAACCTCCTCTGTTTCTTTCTCTTCCTCCTTCTCTTCCTCCCTCACCGCTCGTCTCCTCCGCCGATGCTTCTCGTCAGTCTGAGTCGAAGCATCGGCAGCGGCGGCTTTAGCCGACGAGTCAAAGCTCGAATCGGTCTTATAGACTTTGTACTCATGGAAGTCGACGGAACTCCATGACTGGTTCCGTCGGCGAGAGAGGATCGGGGAATCGGACTCCTCGCCGTCGAGTTTATGAATCTCCGGCGGCCTCAAAGACCTCGAAGATTCCGAGCCTTGAACACGGCTCTCTAAAGAGGAATGAAGAATCTCCGATCCTTTGAGAACATACTCTTTACCATGCAATGGATAAATGAAATCATTCTCCGACAAATCGTGCCATACGAACCCATTCTTGTAGCTCCTAAAACCAATTAAAACCCTAGAAATCAGAATATGAACAAAATCGAAACGAAAAAAAACGAAAACCGCCATTAATTCACCTCTTAGACGACCACGAGTACGCAGTGGCCATTCCATTTCCACGAAGAAGATTGAGACGATTGATAACATCTGAAGAACAGAAACATTCGAAAAGAAAGTGAAATGTGAGAATCAAAGTCAAAGAAGCAGGAGAAATCGAAAAAACACAAAAAAACGAAAATGAAAATGAAAATGAAGAAGAGGATTGTGAACAACCTCTGAGATAGAGGCCTTCGGAGGAGGAAAGAGGAACCTCCATGAAATGAGGGTGTTGGAGGTGGCCATTTCGGGCGAGATAGTAAACGACGGGAACCTTTCTATCGGAGCGGAGCTTGGGTTCAGTCCAGACCTTGGTGCGGTCAGGGCTGGTGGCGTCTCTGTCCTTCCATAGCCTGGGGATTTGAAGGTCAGTGAGCCTGTCTCTGGAAGCGACCGCCATTGTTGAGGAGAAGGGAGGAGAATGAAGAAGAAGAAGGGGAAGGATTTTGAGTTTTATAGAGAGAGTTGAAGAGGGAAGGAGGGAGAGATCCGACGGACAAACAGCTACGTAACAAAACACCGCCGTTTTGATTTCAGGACTTGAAATGTCAATTTCTATTTTCTTTTTCTTTTTTCAAAAATTAAATTTATCATTATTATTTATTTTTAAATAAATTATTTTTATAACAAAATGTAAATACAATATTAAAAATTATTTTCTATTTATTTTTTATTTTTTATTTTTTATTTTTTATTTTAGGGTTCATAGCATCCATACCCGGACCAATTCAAACTTAACTAAGATTGAGTTAGGTTAGGTTAGATTTTTTTTTTTTTTTTTTTTTTTTGTTGTTAATTTCCTTCATGGGTTGACTTTTTTATTGGGTCAACCCAACCAGCCTGAATATTAATAATGTACCGTGACTTATAAAAGTTTAATATTTGAATTTTATGAGATTTTATTTATTAATGTAATATGTATAAGGAATAATATATTTTTTTAAAATAATAATAATAAGAATTAGAATATCCTGACATCCCAACTCGAAAAGTTGGGTTACATTGCAAACTCTATGCTAGTTGTTCGGGTTACCAACTTGATTCATCCAGTCCAAATAATTTCTCAATTCATGTCCGCTCTTAGAAAATTTATTACACAGAAAAAAAATGAAAATTTAGTAACTTTCTTAATATTTTTAAATACCATTGATCGTGACAACCTAACACGATTCGACTAATCCAAACGTGTCAAGTTGTTCGAGTCACCAACCTGACAACCCAGTTTAAAAAATTGTGTTGAATTGTGGATTCTATTGTAGTTGCTCGAGTCACCAACTCGACCGATCCTAATTCAAATGATTTGTCTATTCCAACTCTGGTATACACGTCTAATAAATTTATTCAACACAAAATTAAAAATTTAGTCCGAACTTATATGACACGTGGGTGAAATGAGAAGGGTAAATTAGTAATTTAGCTAATTTAAAATTCAAATGAAATCTGATTTTCAAAGCACCGACCTTCTCCTCCTCACGTGCCACACCCTCTCTCTCTCTAATATATATATATATATATATAATATATATAATTTAATATTTAAATGTTCAGTTATGTTTTGGTTTTAGCATAAGCTTATGATGGATCCCGTGAAATAGATTGGAGAACTTAACGGAAAAAACAAGATTCGGATATACCATTTTTAAATTCTTTTTTTTAAATAATTAAAATTCTGATTACAAAAATATTTTTTAATTTCTCTTCCTATTTTTCACATTAAATAAATCATTATTTTTTACACTTCCTTAGTTGTCAATCAGTGAATACCCCCATGTATATAAAATAATAATAAACACCTAACTCAATTCATTGCTTCCGAATACAAATGTAGAATCAAAGAAAAACGGTCTGTGTTTAAAATGTAACGACTTCGAACTCAAACAAGAACGGTCAAAGAAAATGTTGTATGTATTTAATACAAGACCTGTCCTGTGATACCCAAGTAAAAGAGGAGTAAATGAACGAACCGAGATCACGTTCCAATGAGAAACACTTGAAAGAATTGAAAGTTACTACCTATACCAAACAAGGTGCATCTTTCTTTTCGGTAGCTTGATCATATAAACTTCAAAATTAAGCTGTTTTGTTGGAAATTTTTCCAAGATGCATGTGAGTGAGGACAAAACAGGCTCAAATGACTTTGGTTGGTTTGTGGGGATAGTCTTCACTCTTAAAAAGCGAGAAGTAAATAACGTGATCATGTTGCAAGGAAATTTCAAGGCCAACAGGTGCCGAATTTAGGATTTTGTATCTTGGGTATGGGCGTTACACGTCAATAAGCTAAGTACGACATAAAGGAAGGTGACGAAATCCCCCGAGTATCCTAATTTCTTTTTATACATCTCAACCCTATTCCTTGGAGAGAGAAAAGTTGCACCGAAGACAGGTAATAACGAGATAGGTAACATTTGATAATAGATGTCTAGGAGAGAGGACGAGAACATGACAAGAAAGGTTTTCCGTCTCTATCTCTACCACAAATTTCAATATTCATTCTCGTGAAATTTTCTATTTATTTTCTAGTTGGAGTGGATTTTCTTTTTCTATTTATGTTTTTATTTTATAATTGTTATTATCGTTTTTTTTAAAAAAAATTAAGGTTAATAGTCGAACATTGTTACCATATTTATCATTATCCCGAACATATATTATTGGAAGGCATGCATGACTTAAAATCATGACCTAACACATATGTTATTGTGACACTCGGAGATATACATGAATGAAGCGAGAACTACATTCAAATGGGAATAATCTTAAGGATAAGATGACTAAGAAAGACTTAAAAGAATTGAAAGTTACTATCTATACCAACAAAGTGCACATTCATTTTCAGTAGTTTTAATCATAAGAACTTTAAAGTTAAACGTGTTTTACTTAGAGCTATGAGTGAGCAAGAACAAATCATACTGAAATTACTCGTGTTGGTCAGTGGGAATAGTTGTTCCTCTTAGAAGCAACGAGTAAGTAATATGACTATGTTGTAATGGACGTAGGAAAATGTTGGAGCCGTCAAGGTTCGGTTCGTCTTTCATCCATGTACCATTGACAACTTTATCTTGTGTTTTAAGGCAGTTTCGAGAAGCTACTTTCTCTTTCTAATATCTTAATATTTCGGTACTCGACATGTATGAGTTTAAACATGAACCAGAATTTGAAAATTTTAGTTGGGTCATTTGAAACGGGCGGAATATGAAATTAAAATTTCGAATTTTGAACGTGAGACGATGATAAATATTTATTTAATCGACAATATCGTAGAAATGTGTGTGGAAAAGGGAACTAAAAGTCTCATTGTTTTTTTTTTAAAAAAATCTAATATAGTTGAAAAAAAGAAGAAGGTGAGTTGACTAAACGGTCGTTTAATATTTGCCGTACCAAACTTTGACTAAAATAGCTAATATAGTAATCAATCATTATCATAGCCTTTAAAACCCGGTTTTCTGATCTGACAAACGTTGTACTCTTCGTGGGCCCCCACTACACACGTGGCAAGATAAATCCGACTTTTTCAAATTGGGCGTTGAAAATTGGATTGAATTCACACGTGGGAGGTGTACGTGGCAATGTGAAACGACGTCGAATTAGCCACCAAGTACGACTATTTGAGGCGCAGAGGGCCGGCAGGCGCTCCCCTATTTTTTTTTAATTTTGTTTTAATATATTTCTACCCCACCTACTTTTCCGGGGCTAAATTAATAAAAATAATCTTAAAATTTTATAAAAAATTTTACATGGACGACTCGAACCAACCTAACCAAAAAATTTATGGTTAGGTCGGATTGGGTTGAATTAAAAAAATTTATAACTCGAACAATTGAATTGGGTCTAAAAAATTGTCCCAACTCGACCCTACCCATGAACACTGTTGTTGAGAATAAGATGTACAGAAGATTGATTTGTTGAGGGTTGGTAGAATCCCACGTTGATTAACTAAGGAGAAGATCATGAGTATATAAGTGAGGGACACTGTCTTTATTGGCACGAGACTAATTGGAGAAACCAAAAAGTAAAACTACGAAAGTTTATGCTCAAAGTAAGACAATATCGTAGCAATGAGGAGGGTAGTTTATATTTGAGCTAGAAAATTGAGGAGCCCAATTATAAGCCCAACCATGTCCCATGGACAGTTTAATTCACCTTGAGATAGGCCCAAATCTGAGGTTCCCCTTGAGATAGGCCCAGCTTAATTCACCCAAGCAAGTCCCATCAAGACTCAACATAACCATGTCACATGAACCCTGGTTCAAAGTGAAGGACATGAACTCGAAAATTGAGTTGAGCCAAACACAAGGGCTTAATCTAACACGAACCTATCAAAATGAGCATGACCGTGATACATAAACACGCCTCCAAACATAAGATAACACTCCTAAACTAGACTTCGAATGTTCAACTTTGAAGAGTCAAGGGCCAAACCACGACCATCAACTTGGGAATGAAGGCCATTGTCATGGCTATACATGAATTGTATTTACACGAGAGTCCAAAGTTGACCTTGTAACGGCTCAAGCTCACCGCTAGCAGATATTGTTCTATTTGAAATTTTCTATTTGGGCTTTCCTTTTAAGATTTTTAAAATGCGTTTGCTAGGAAGAGGTTTCCATACCCTTATAAAGAATCATTCATTCTTCTCCTCAACTAATGTGGGATCTCACAATCTATCCCCTTCGTGGCCCAGCGTCCTCGCTGACACTCGTTTCCTTCTCCAATCGATGTGGGACCCTCCAATCCACTCTCCTTCTTTATAAGAGTGTGGGTCCTGAATAGAGATGAATTATGAGATCCCACATCGGTTGGGGAGGAGAACGAAACATTTTTTTCTAAGGATGTGGAAGCTTCTACCCAGCAGATATGTTTAAAGAACCTTGAGGCGAAGTCAGAAAGAGAAAGCTCAAAGAGGACAATGTTTGCTAATGATGGACTTCAGCTATTATAAATGGTATTAGAGCTAGACACTGAATGATGTGCTAGCGAGGAGGCTGAGCCCCGAAGGGGAATGGACAAGAGGGCGGTATGCCAGCGAGGATGCCGTGTCCCCAGAGGGATGGACATGAGGTGGTATGCCGACGAAGATGCTGGGACCTAAAGGTAGTGAATTGTGAGATCCTACCTCGGTTGGAGATGGGAATGAATCATTCTTTATAAAAATATGAAAACCATGAAAGTAACCCCAAAAAACCTAAAAGGAACAATATCTACTAACCGTAAACTTAAGCCGATTCATACCTTAGACAAGACCAAATAGTATGCTTCATTCTTAGAAAAACACAACAAACATAACTATTATTAGATGTCTAAAATGTTGTCTTTCAGCTAAAAAGTGGAAAGATATTACACAAAACTAGAACAGTGGCTTAGAAAGTGGGCCAAGGAAGCTCCATTGCTACACAAATCACAGCTTTCCCTTATCCTCCATCACAGCACAGCTTTATAACATAACTTGAAACTCTATTCACAAATTTAAATGAATCAAATCCTTTAGTTTCAACTTAGAGCCACACCCTCTCCATAGTCAAACACCTTGTTCTCTTCCTCAACCACCGTCCACGGCGAGTACTCCCCGTAATCCCACGGCGGCATCGACATCGGTCCACACTCGAAGTTACTTTGATCACAAACTTGGTTTATAACATTACTTTGATCATCAATGTCTCTCCAAATATCATCCATCGAATAACCGTCCTCCTCCTCCCGACGATCTAATAGTTCTTCTCCGATCTCTATGATCTGAGCCGAGGACGACGGCGATACCACTACATGATCATGACCGGCGGCTTTGGCCACTTTCCTCATGTGGGTTCGCCAAAAATTCTTTATTTCATTATCGGTTCGACCAGGAAGCTTCCTAGCAATCCTCGACCATCTGAAAATTGAAAGAGATGATGAAAACCCGAGATTGGATGAACGAGTCGAGTAGGGAGGGAAGAAGAATTGACCTGTTTCCCCACTTGGAGTGGAGGTCGAGAATGAGACGCTCCTCGTGGGGAGTAATCTTGCCACGCTTAAGACCAGGGTGGAGGTAGTTAACCCACCGGAGACGGCAGCTTTTGCCGGTTCTTTTCAAGCCTAGAAGGAGGTAAAGAGATGAGAAAGAGAGGAAAAAGGTGATGTTTTTAAGATGGTGTGTCCTAATAAGGCCTACCTAGGAGTACTTGTTATCTCCCGCCACCTTCAAACCTGATACTTTGGCGATGAAATCCCATCGCCGGTCACCGAATAAACCCACAAAGCAGACGAGTTGGAAGTCCTCTTGTTCGGTCCATGGCCCTTTTCTCATACTTTCCTCTTGCAATACCATTCTTTGTTTTTTTCTCTCTTTCTTGTTGTTAATGATGGGGGAATTTGGGTATGTAGTAGTGGCATTTATATAAGCCTTGGTGGAAAGGTGTATAGCCATAATCTCTCTCTCTCTCTCTCTCTCTCTCTCTCTCTCTCTCTCTCTCTCTCTCTCTCTCTCTCTCTCTCTCTCTCTCTCTCTCTCTCTCTCTCTCTCTCTCTCTCTCTCTCTCTCCTTGTCAATATAATAATAGTGTGGCCTTCCATATCTCTTTCTATCTTATGCTTAAAATATATATATATATTCGAGCGGATGTGTCATGGGGTTGTAGTCGTACGTGGTAGGGTTTGAGGGTGGTGGAGAGATAACATCATACCTCCTCTTATAGTACATTTTGAGATGGACACGCGTAACTTATGTGTCGTGGGGTTGTAGCTTTAGGCTGTAGGGTTCGTGGGAGGTTGAGAGATGACATCATGCCTCCTTCTATAGTAGATTTTGAGATGGACACGAGTAGCTTATGTGTCATGGGGTTGTAGTCTTAGGTTGTAGGGTTTGAGGGTGGTGGAGAGATGACATCATGCCTCCTCTTATAGTACATTTTGAGATGGACACGCGTAGCTTATGTGTCGTGGGGTTGTAGCTTTAGGCTGTAGGGTTCGAGAGTGGTAGAGAGATGACATCATGCCAGCTTCTATAGTACATTTTGAGATGAATATGTGTAGCTTATGTGTCATGGGGTTGTAGCTTTAGGTGGTAAGGTTCGAGGGTGGTGGAGAGATGACATCATGCCTCCTCTTATAGTACATTTTGAGACAGACAAGCGTAGCTTGTGGGTCGTGGGGTTGTAGCTTTAGGCTGTAGGGTTCGAGGGTGGTGGAGAGATGACATCATGCCTTCTCTTATAGTACATTTTGAGATGGACACGCGTAGCTTATGTGTCGTGGGGTTGTAGCTTTAGGCGGTAGGGTTCGAAGGTGGTGGAGAGATGATATCATGCCTCCTAATATAGTACATTTTGAGACGGAAACGCGTAGCTTATGTGTCGTGGGGTTGTAGCTTTAGACTGTAGGGTTCCAGGGTGGTAGAGAGATGACATCATGCCTCATTCTATAGTACATTTTGAGATGGACACGTGTAGCTTATGTGTCATGGGGTTATCGTCTTAGGTTGTAGGGTTTGAGGGTGGCAGAGAGGTGACACCATGACTTCTTCTGTAGTATATTTTCTTAGTTTCTACCTGAGTTGTGTCTGATTCGTTAAGGCTTGAGTTCCTGTTAAGGCTTGTTATGAGTAAATCAAGATCATAATGTGCACGGTTGAAAAATAAAGAGGGAGAAAGAGATCGTGTTTCTTTATTTCAAGAAAAAATGAACCAACCATGGACTTTCAAAATTTCATTAATACCCTTAAAATTTTTAAAATCTACATAATATCCTTTTTAACTTTTTCTATAAGTAAAAAAAAGCATTTACCAATATATAGACGAAATTGTTCCTACTATTTCAAAGATATTCATAAACAAAGTATAAACGTTTTCATCTAAAAGTAACAGTAATGGTATTTGTGAGATCCCACATCGATTGAATAGGAGAACAAAGCATTCTTTATATGGTGTGGAAACCTCTCCCTAGTAGACGTGTTTTAAAACTATAAGGCTGACAGTGATACGTAACGGGCTATAATAGATGATACTTGCTAGCAGTGGGCTTGAACTGTTACAAATGGTATCAGATTCAGACACGAGCAGTGTGCTAGCGAGGACGTTGGGACTCTAAGAGAGATGGATTGTGAGATCCCATATCGATTGGAGAGGAGAACAAAACATTCTTTATATGGTGTGGAACCCTCTCCCTAGTAGATCATTTTAAAACTGTGAGACTGACAGTGATACATAACGAGCTATAATAGATAATATCGGTTAGTAGTGGGCTTGGACGGTTTACATAGCGAGGACGCTAGGTCTCTAAGGGAGATGGATTGTGAGATCCCATATCGGTTGGAGAGAGGAACAAAACATTTCTTATCTGGGTGTAGAAACTTTTTTAAAACTGTGAGGCTGACGACAATACGTAACGGACTTTTATTATTAATTTAGCGTAGAAACGAAGCATAGGTTAAAATGAGATGGACATATGTGAGAGTGTGAAAGGAGATATCATGTTGATTAGAAGAGAGAGAGCATTGTGCTTATCTTAAACAGGTTGGAGCAATGTTTTTGTGGGATTCAATAAAAGTATATATATATCTAAAAGCATAAGGAATAAATTAATATTATGCGAAAAGGACAAACGGAATTAGCTCACCCACAATTTGGATCAAACGGAATATTTTCATAATTTAATTCATTACTTTTTTATTTATTTATTATTTTTTTAATTATAATATACAATTTACTTAGTTTCTATCTTTATTAATCAATATATGTCTTTTAGCCTTGTTGAACGGCCAATTTTAAAAGAGAGTAATGAGGTTTCTCGTTTTTGGCATAACGGGTCCTAGAATTAGTTTCTTTTCGACGGGTTGCTACTGGGTTGATCCTGGCTCAAGATGAACGTTGGTGGTAGGTCTTCCGCTGGTACTTGTGGATTCAAAGGTCTGAGAAGAGGGACACACTATTTGCCACACAAACCGCAGTAGAAAACGCTAATACACTTTTATCCTTTATGTCTCGAGCTCGTTTTGGTCTTTGGTGTTAATTTTTGAATTAATTGCTTTAAAATAGTTATGATGTGGATTTTTGAGTTAATTTTAGTAGTAATCAAATTAAGTTAGTTATTTTAAATTAATTATCAGAAAAATTAGGAATCGTCATTAACGAAAACTCAATGGTAAAAGTGTAAAATCATGAACTCCGTGGATCGAGTAGAAACTAAGTTTAAAATTCAAGGGTAAAAAATGTAATATTTTGAAATTTAAGGACCGGTTAAGAATCAGAAATAGAAATAGGATACAAGCTATCAACTAATATCTACCGATAAAAATATAAGTTAATTAAATATTAAGAATAAAATAAAATATATTATAAATCAATAAGATATAATATTTAAAATATATTTTATAAATAATATATTCCTGACTCGAAACCATGCTCAAAACTCGAACTAAAAATTATATTTTTAAAAATTATTTTTTATAACTACATTTTTTTTATGGTTAAATAAGTTGAATATAGACGAGTAATTTTATATTGTCAAGATTACTCTCATTTGGATACAGTTCAATTCATTTTGTATCCTTTATTTACTCGAGCGTCACAATACTTTAGTTTATTTGAAGTATCTCGTAATGGTATAACGTTGTCGACTTATTAGAAAAAACAGATAAAGTAGACTCAATATCACAGAAATCTACTACATCAATATCAACACAACTGAATCTTTGTGTTGTATCTGTTTCGATCTTTCCAAGTCTGGAACAAGAAATTTGTAACGAAAAAGTGCTATCTAAACTGATCAACAACTCTGCGTTTACCATTAGAATTATCGAAACTAATTTAAATTTAAACGAGAAAAAGCTTAGAAATGTCGCAATCACTTTCTATGACCTAAATTAGGATAGTAAAAAAAAAAAAAAAAAAAAATTATGGTATTTTAATTGAAATCAATTAAATATTTTGTTTTAAAAAATTAAATTAATTTAATGAACTAAAAGGAGAAATTAATTTAATTTAATGGGGATTTGGTTTTGCTTTATTAAGAATTTATTGGACCACACAGACACAGACACACCATTAATATCCAATTTAAATTAAAATTAAGACAATATTTTTAATTTAATTTTTTTTTATTTTATTTACCGCTGATTTGACTGACAACTTGAATGGGTCATATATTATAATAAAGGATATAGTGGAATTTGGCATCACATGTGTAACATCAGTTATGTTAAAATAATAATAAAAAAAAATCTACCACGAGAATTGCGAGAACTCTAACGAGGCATCGGAGTTTTCGTAACTCCAAACAACCACCCACGAGCTCCTCCCAATTTCGTGTTCTTCCTTCTCCAATCAGTGCACTCGATCCGAAACTTGACTCGCACGTGCCCTAACCCTGTTACTCGACCCGACTTGCCATCTCGACTCACGCCCTTCTCTAGTGATGGATAAGCTCAGCTCCGGCGGCTCAACTTAGGTCTGATAGCTCATTTGGCTCGAATTATTTGCTTTGAGCAACGTTCGATGTTTTTAGATCATTTCCTACCATATTTTACCCTTCAGAAATCGTTTTGACATTATTGGAAGCATTTGAAGTTAATATGACCTATGTTTTCTCAATTTAAATTATTTTTTAGCTGAAAATTGGATTATTTGATATCTTTTGGTGAGTTAAGTTCGATAACATTTTCTAATCCAATGTCGTAGACCCACGCAGGTTGAGTTAGACATTTAGGGGCAGATCCAAGCTAGCACTAAGAATAAATTAGTGACCGTGACTTAGATTAATCAAGTTATTATTGGCTTGGTTGGATGAATTGTATGACATATGATAACTCGTGCCTTGTGGCCCCTAGACGTGTTATGATTATCATTGTTATGTTATTCTATGCTATGCCATATTATGTCATGTCATGTTATAAGTTATGCTATAAAGTGATTATGTCATGTTGTAGAACCATATTTATGATATTGATAATCGATGATGCATAAATCTCCATACACCATGCAATGTAAGCTAGGTTAAGTATGAAAAATTCGACAAGAATTATGTCTACATATTTCATAGGCTCGTTATGTGATAAACGCATGAGGCTCGTTATGTTATAAATGAATGGAGGTTGATTTGTATCATTAACTTATGTCATGATTTTAAGTCATGAGAACCTCATGCATTTTTGTGTATGATATGCATCGAGATACTTCTCCGTTATGATTAGTATGGACGCGTACCTTACAGTATTTATGTTTGTCATGATATTATGCAGACCCTTTCCTTTCGTGGTGTTCGGTAGCGTGAATGTGCACTAGCCCAACGAACCACGCCTAGGAGGTACATATATGAGCCCTCTTGGTGGGAACATATGCACGTGTGTGGGGTCATGTGTAGGAAAAGTGGAGTCCAAAGCCATACCATGATGTTTTTATAAAAGAATAGGTTTCACCGTTTTGCATGTGATTGCATTTCTCGACCCCAACAGTGGAGTCACTTACTAAGTATTTTTTAAAATACTCAAGCCACGTGTTACTCTTGTTTTTTAGGTCTTAAGATGGTATAAAACCACGTCTACAGTGGAGTTACTTACTGAATCGAGATCGTAACTATAGGTTGTTGTTGGAGGACAATTCCCTTTATTTGTCTCCTAAATGGTTTTAAATCTTGGGAGCCTAAAACCCTTTGTCCACTAAAGACTTTCATTCCATGCAATTATTAGTGTCACAAAAATAAAAATATAAAGAAGAATGTGTCCAAAATATTGCATGGCCCAACAAAAGCTTGCCAAAAATTCTTGTGGTCATAACGTTACCAATGGGTACCCACTTATGAACCCTAGTGCATTACCACACAAAATAATTAATTATGATCATAATCTTTGTTTATCTTATCAAGATTCTATAAAACCAAGCTCTACTTTTGTCTTTTAGATTATATTGAATATGCATTTTTTTTGTGGTAAAAATAAATACAATTTTTGTGAGATCTCGAGAAAAGAATAAAATATTTCTTATAAGTGTATGGAAATCTCACTCTGACAGACACGTTTTAAAAACTGTGAAACTGACGACGATATGTAACGGGCCAAAGTGGACAATATCTGCTAATGGTGGTCTTGAACCATTGTAAATGGTATCAAAACCAGACATGGGCGGTGTGGTAGTGAGAACGTTGGCCCCCAAGGGGGTGGATTGTGAAATGCCACATCGGTTGGAGATGGCCACGAAACATTTCTTATAAGGGTGTGGAAACCTCTATTCGACATCTAATGGTTCTGACATTCTCCTGCAACATGGTCACATTACTTACTCTTATTCTATCCTTATGTAACTTTTAATTCTTTTAAGTTTTTCTTAGTCATCGTGTCTTAATAATCGCTCTCATTGGATGTAGTTTTTGGTTCATTCACGTACTCATTTACTCCGGTATCATAAATTAATATTCGAAATATGTGTGACATTAAAATATATTTTAATGAACGATTTGAAATATCTTATATATTTTAATTAATTTGATAAAACAATAGGCCAAACTTGCGATACTGACACATCGACAAGACCTAAAATAGCTTAATCGACTCGAAATGACTCCCTCTCGACCCTTGGAATCATTATTATATTGCTTCACCCTAATATACAAATAGGGATTTTGGAAGACTTGGATGTCTTTGTTGGTTATGGAGTAAGCACTTTGGAATAAAGCTATTTGGGTGGCTAAAGATAGAAAGAAAACAGGCCAAATTGCATCATCTTTGAAATAGACTATGAAAAAAAAAAAAAACCCTAAATCATATCTAGTGAGATTGGGAAATATTGGCTCTTATTTTAGGGGTAATGAAGGGAGTAGGATGTCTTAAGGGTTTTAGCCCACAAAATTTGGAATGATTGGCTTTCATCATTTCCCACTTTTCTTGGTGTTCTTTAACCCAAACTTGAAGGCAAAGGAACTATATCACTAATACATTATTGCATCTAGAATTACCTTTGTGAAGTGGTTCTATATATAGATTATCAACGAGTAGCCTTTGTTGGCATCGATTAATATCGTTACTATATTCAGACGTCACGAATTAAAGCTTTAAGTTCTATAGACGAGACCTTTTTAGGTAGAGTATAAAGGAAAAGAGTGGCATGAAGTGAAGATTCACAAAGTGTCGTTTCGAGGAACATTGTTATTGTAACGACCTATGTTTAGGATTCAAAATTTTGATTCGGCACCTGATGGTCTCAACATTCCCCTACATCTCATGCGACATGGTTAGGTTACTTACTCCTGCTTTTAAGATTGAAGCTGTGAGATCCCATATCGGTTGGAGAGAAAACGAAAGATTTCTTATAAGGTTGTGGAAACCTTTCCCAAACAGACGCGTTTTAAATTTGTGAGACTAACGACCAAACGTAACGGGCCAAAGCGAACATTTTCTGCTAATAGTGGGTTTGAGTTATTACAAATGATGTCAAATCCAGACATCGAGCGATGTGCCAACGATGACTATGGGTTCCCAATGGGGTAGATTGTGAAATCCCACATCAGTTGGAGAGGAAACATTCCTTATAAGGTGTGGAAACCTCTCCCTCAGAGATGCATTTTAAAAATGTGAGGCTGATAGCGATATGTAACGGGCCAAAGTGAAAAATATCTGCTAGCGGTGAGTTTGGGTTGTTATAGAAGCTATCTCCACACGCCGACATGAGTCCTTTCATCCAACATAAAATACACTTAATTTAAGAGTTTCTATTATCGAGCGATTGGTATAAGAAGTAATATTCAATTCTTTTAAACATTTCATAGTCATCCTATCTTTAAGACCTCTCTCATTCATATGTGGTATCGATTCATTCATATATCTCTCATTTACTTGACTGCCACAATTTCTACTCTGAAACATTTCAAAACATAAGTACCAAATCGAAAAGAATCTTCTTCAAATCATAACGTAATTTAGATGAAGTATATAGTAAGGATCGAGAAAGCGTCGTAATATTTGACCTAATTCATCGTTCATGAGTATGATCTAAGAGGGTGATTCAAAACAAAAAAAGGGTTATATCTTTTGAAAGGTGATAAATTAGTATATAGAAGAGGAAAGTTAAAGAATTATTAATGGAAATTGTGAAGAAGACAAAAGGAAAAGAGAATAGATATTTGAAAATGGAGACAAGAGAGAGAAGCATAAGGCAAGTGGGGAATTATAGTGGCAATGCTTACGAATGCATGAAATGTTTAGAGATAAAACGCACAATAAAATGGCGTGTGGGGACTTCTTTTCCCCATTTTCTCACCTAACTCATACTTGCTGATAATATTAATAATAATGTTGATAGGCATAAACAAGTCAACATCCTCATGAGCATGCCTCCATTAAACCATTTCAACAACGATACCATACCTGAATCTAACTGGAGTTCGTAGAGGTAGACGAACGAGATTGAAAAAAGAGAGGCATACCTAAATCTAATTAGGGTTTGTAGAGGTGGAATAACTAGATCAGAGAAAAGAGCGGCATACCTGCTAACTAGGGTTCGTCGAGGTGGAAGAACTAGATCAGGAAAAAGAGGGCATACTTGAATCTAACTAAGATTCATAGAGGTAGAACTAGATCCCAAAAAACAGGATTTTATATATATATATATATATACATATATATATATATATATATATATATATATATATATATATATATATATATATATATATATTTTTAATGGATGATCAGATCCATAAGAACTATGATTGGGAGTTGATTAATTGTTTTTCTTCGGAAACGCTCAATCAAATTGAATTTGAGACAACTATTCAAAATCTTAGTGAAAAGTTGGATTTGTTATCTCGTGTTTGATTTTTGTGCAACTAGTATACATATATATATATATATATGTAACAGCTCAAGCTCACCGTTAGCAGATTTCGTTCGCTTTGGCCCATTATGTATCGCCGTCAGCCTCACAGTTTTAAAATACGTCTACTTGGAAGAGGCCTTCGTTCCTCTCTCCAACCGATGTGAGACCTCACAGTCCACACTCCCCTTGAGCCAATGTCCTTGCTGGCATATCGCTCGGTGTGAAGAGACTTCCACACCCTTATAAGAAATGCTTCGTTCCTCTCTACAACCGATGTGAGACCTCACAATTCACACTCCCCTTGAGCCAGCTTCCTTGCTGGCATACCGTGTCTGGTTATGATATCATTTGTAATAGCCAAAGCTACCACGAGCAGATATTGTTCGCTTTGGCCCGTTACATATTACTATCAGCCTCAAGGTTTTAAAACGTGACTAATAGGGAGAGATTTCCACACTCTGGTAAGGAATGATACGTTTCCCTCTCCCACCGATGTTGGACCTCAGATATACCATTGATTCAAGAGGTTAGAAGTTCGATTTTCCTAATTTCTCCCCGTGCCGTTTTATTTATTGGGATGAAATAACTAGGTAGATAAAATTAGCACATGGGGAATTTGAATTCTATTGTTTAATAAATCATTTTAATTAGTTTCTAGAAAATGAACTTTGCCAAATGAATCATTGGTAGACGTATGTTGTATAAATAGATTGATTTCACTATTTAAAACCTAAAGTATATTTAATGTATGATTATAAAGATATTTTGATTATTTATTTCAATGAATTCTTTATTGATGAGATTCATTTGGATGGATATTAATTGTAATTATCTTTTTGATTTATATTCCAACTCCAAATTTGTAAACATATAATATGATTAATGTCTTCAATCGAGACTCGATTGGGTCCGGGCAAGCCATGGGTTGTGGTCTCTTTTATCTTAGAGTATGCAAATCCCACACCCAAGAAACCCTAATTCGTATAGCGATGTTCGGGATGTTCTAATGATAAAATTGACTTATGGGTTAGTTCTCGATAAATGTATTCGAGCGAGAAGCGAAAGTGGATGACATCTCTAGCCTTGGAATGACATCATGAAACATGAACCGTATTGTTTGAAACCATGATAACAAAATGAGATGTGACATTACATTTGAAAGAACTTCACTTAGAGTAAAGACAGGGTTGAACAGAAAAACTTAACCTAGAGTAGAGGCAAGTCAGCTAGAGCAGTAAGCAAGCGAACGTGCACGCACGAGCAGTGTGTATGGCTAAACAAGTTTAGTTTCTGCATATGTTATATTCGGTTGGCAAAAGAGAACCTTGCCTAAGATCCAAAATGGAGCTTGATTTTTTCTTTAGAGTTGTCATGAGCGTGTCAATATCATGACGTCACATGGTTAAAAATGTTCGATCATGACTCTATAATCCCTTACCTCGTTCTGCAAATCTTTGTCAATCAAGTGAGTAGGTTTTAAAACACGTCTACTAAACGTTAGCTGTAGTATTTATCAATCGATAGTTTCCCCGTCTCGATAGTTTCCCTAGTACACGTGTTTCTCTGAGTGGGCAATTGTAGTCTTTGTCAATCAGGTGAGTGGGCAATGGTGGTAAAGAGAGATAGCGACCTTTTAATGGAGTGGAATAGTTGAACTGTCCATTATGAAATGAATTTTTGTTGCTCATATTCCATTTTAAAATTCTCTCAACTTTACTTAAATTCTATTTAATTCAAGATTCTTTCCACCTCGATCGCGTCATCATTGTCATCTTTACATACATATAATAAAGATTAGTTGAATTGCACGCAAATTGATTCGAACGATGGCAGTCCATCTCAATATGTTTTGTGCGTTCGTAAAAAATTAGATTTTGGATGGTCCATCCTAAGACTCTCGAGTAATGCTTTAAGCTACGTGAGTTCAAGCGTAATAGAGGCCCATAGACTAGGACTCCATCTCGGTTGACGAGCGAGAAACTATTGGCTCCATTTTAGCTCTCCAAGAGGTAGGGAAACTATCGAGAAAGACCGGTCAACGTGGGAGAGAACAACGAGTTAAGGGACAACTCACCCAATCATGATCATACTAGTCTCGTAATGAAAGATCACAATTAGATCTAAGAAGTGTTTCTTAACCTAGATAACTTTTTAGGTTATGATTGTATGAACTACAATATCTCAATCATCTTATCGAGGGGCATTTGAAAGGCTACACCTTTAGTTCAACCATTTTCTTATGATCCAATCATATGTTAGGATATGAAGGCTACACCATGAGTTCAACTATTTTCTTATGATCCAATCATATGTTGGGATATGGAGCCTAATGCCTAGATATTTCGTAAAGATATGATAGATATATATGGTAGATATTTAGTAAAGATTTAATAGAGATATATTGGTTAGATTATATTTGGTAGGTTTAAATCTTTGGAAGCTATATTTTAACGACCCTAAATTTTACCTATTTAATTTAAGGTCATTACTCTACCTTGAAATGCGGAATATACATTAAATGGGCCATGTTCATAAATCGGACTTACACTCACCTCTTATTACCTCGTGAAAGAGAAGATGCTTACAAGGGAAAGAAGGGAAAAGAACATTATTGAAATAAAGGAAAAGGAACAAAACCGAAATGAATGTCTTATACTACCCCATGGTTTATTATGCAAATACAATTCAACCTATACTAACCTATACTAATGATAGCAAACCGAATTCAACCTAGACTATGAAATGAAAAAATAACTACCCCTACGCATGTGCCGCGGTCCCGGGGTGTACGATGCCACCGTCGATGTCACATGGGTGCCTTGCCCTTATCTGAAAAAGTAAAGTAGCACGAGGCTTGAGTATTTCTAGAATACTCTGTAAGTGACCCCTATCGGGGTTATGCAACAATCACATGCAACAAAATGATGGGATCTATCTTTCGTTTCGTTTCGTTTTTCCTACGATGTTGTCCTAACGGGTAATCGTGGACGTGTACCATATACTCTACACACAGCCCATACGTGCGAGTATGGGCTCACCAGCTAGTTCGCACACCGCTGGGCCACTTTCCTTATCCGGTGGGCATACTCTGGGAGCCCCTTATGCCGGGACCCGTTAAAACTAGTAACCGTCACAGCAGCTCTATGCAAAGCATAACGATCGTTGTCCTGCCATTGAATGTACGCGTCCGTACCCTCGTGATGGGATAGAAGTATCCCCCAGATGCATGAATACACATAATGCATGAGGTCCCCCCTACTTCTACATTTATCATTAATGAACATAACCCCCCTGTCACGTTCCATGCTTCATGTCATTCTCATTTTCAATTTACATTTCATACATATTCCTATCGAAATTATGATTCCAGACAGCTTACCGTGTTTCATGTCATACAATTCATGCTGTTTACATTCAAATATACCATACAATTATGCCATAATCATTCAAGAATAACATATCGTCACATGCATAACATATCACATCAAACTAAGCAGCATACATAGCATACATTCACGTTCACTTGAGTACGTACTTAAGCACATTAAACTAGCATACAATTTAATGACACGTACAAATCCACGGGCACGTGCCAACATACAAGAAATAACGCGTAACCTACGACGGGTGAGCCACTTACTTGGTAGTCCTTAGCCGAAGTACTCCCTAGAATATAACGTAAGCTCCTAGCTCCTCGTGAACGTTCTACGCTTCCGTTGGTGGTTGGTTCCTATTGGTTCATTCGTCACCAACGGAACCAACCACCAACGGAAGCCCGTTTGTCACCGTTTCGACCCTTCCGTTGGTGGTTGGTTCCTATTCACAAACATAATTAATTCTCAACTTGAATTTGTGAAATACGACCTTAAAATGATCTATTTTACCTTAAACAGGGCCGAAACTAAGTCCGAGAGGGTCGAAATGGTGACAAACGGGCTGGAAATAGGTTTACCGAGCCGAATAAGCCGCCGGAGTCGAGGGGAGCCGCGTTGCAGACGTGCCATGTGGCACAACCAGAGGGTGACACGTGTGTAGGGGCTCAGGTCGAGGCGCGGGTTATCGGATCGCTCTTGGGTTTCGAGCCGTTCGCGGGTGACGGGTTGTTCGCGGGTGACAGGCCGGCCCGGCTGAAGGAAAAATGCAGGTGGGCTGGGCTGGGCGTGTCGGCGTTGGACTGGGCTTACGGGTCTCGGGTCGAGCCTGTCGGGTTGGTCCGTAACTGGGCTTACACGTTTTGGGCTGAAGCAACTAGGCCGCGGGAACCGTCGGGTACTGGGCTGACCTAAGGTGATTGAGTTCGGTTCGGGTTGCGGGATCCGGCCCTCGGGTCGGACTTCGTCTTCTTCACCCAGTTGCTTGCGCGTTTTTCAGGCGACTTTCCTCTCTCCTCGTTAACGTCATTTTGATGTCCTTTTTCCCTCCTTTTTCCTCCGTTCCCGAGTCTCTTCTTCCCCCTAACCCCGTTTTTGGTATAGATCTGGTTTGTAAAGGTCTCACACTCCCGGATCTGGAGAAGTTCGAAAATTCGACGTTCCGTCTCCTTTACCGACGGTGTTCAACGTATAGGATTCGTCTAAATCTACTCCTGATGTGTGTAAAAGGTTCTGGGATTACTTTTGTTGCGTAAAATGGAGGTTTTGACGTCGATTTCGTATGGTTTGGCCACGCTGGAGTTTCGTCGGATTTTTCTGTTCCTCTTCGTTTTTCTCTATTTTTTGTTCTTTGCAGGTTGTTTTGAGGTGTCTGAAGGTTGGGGTCGAGTTCTGTGGCATCCCAGCCTTCGGCCACCCTTTGTGGGTCGTGTGCCAACGAAAACTTCGGCATTTGCCGGAGTTTTCGGTTCTGCCGACGAATTTTTTTCTTTTTTTTTTTTATCCGATCCGTTACATTTAGTAAATTGAAACCATATATATACCCATGACGTAGTGCTCTCAAAATGTACTTTTCTTCCTTCTCTATATTCTATCTTGTTGGAAGTCATCAATAATAAAACTTTTAGCCAATATTCCTCCTCGTATTTTTTCTCTCCTATTTTTTGTGTTCATCTTGATCGAGTGTGTGTGTTGTTGAGCGATTCTAACAATTGGTATAAGAGCTAACAATTGGTATCAAAGCGAGGCAAAATTCACTACGATCTGTAAAGATGAAAATTTCAAAGATTGGAATTGAAAAGTTTTATGGATCTGATTTCAGTTTCTGGAAGATGCAGATTAAAGATTGTCTGTACCAGAAAGGTCTTCACGAACCCCTGTTGGGGGTGAAGCCGGATACTATAACCACCGAGTAGTGGAAGCTCAAGGATCGTCAGGCCTTAGGATTGATCCTATTGACGCTGTCAAAAAACGTGACGTTCAATATTATCAAGGAGAAGACAAGGTCAGATTTGTTGAAGGCGCTGTCGAATATGTACGAGAAATCGTCGACTATGAATAATGTGTATTTGATGCGGAGGCTGTTTAATCTACAAATGTTTGAAGGTGGATCTGTTGTTGGTCATATAAACGAATTCAATATAATTACAAGTCAACTGAGTTCGGTGCATATTAATTTCGAAGATGAAATTGAGGCATTGATTTTGATGTTATCTTTACCCGAGTCGTGGGATACTGTTGTTGCTGTGATCAGCAGTTCACGAGGATCTAATAAAATAAAGTTCGATGAAATTCGAGATGTAGTTCTTAGCGAAAGTATTCGCAAACGAAAAATCGGAGATTCATCAGGCAATGCTCTCAGTGTTGATTGAAGAGGAAGAAGTAAATCAAAGGGTCCAAGCAATGGGTGATCAAAATCAATGAACCAAGGAAAATCTCCAAACAAACCAAATGTAGAGTGTTGGAGTTGTGGAGAAAAATGTCACTTTCGGGCAGATTGTACAAAGAGGAAGCAGAATCACAAATCAGAGAATGACGATTATTCGATACATTCAGCAGAAGACATTGGGGATGCTCTAATCCTCAGGGTGGACAATCCGATTGAATCCTGAATTTTGGATTTAGGTGCATCTTTTCATTCGTTTCCAAATAAAGAGTTGTTTCGAAATTTCAAGTCTAGAAGTTTCGAGAAGGTGTATCTTGCCAACAACAAAGATTTGAAGATCAAAGGAAAAGGGGATGTCTGCATGAAAACTCCGGCAGGAAATCAGTGGACATTAAAGAATGTCAGATATATTTCTAGTTTTAAGAAGAACCTGATCTCTATTGGTCAGTTGGATAGCACAGGTTATGCAACAATGTTTGGTAAGAGTTCGTGGAAGATTGTGAAGGGTGCTATGGTGGTAACACGTGGCACAAAATCTAGAACTTTATACACCACTGCAGGGTGTATGAACAGAGCTGCTGTTGCTAAGAATGCTTCAAATTCAAGTATATGACACAATAGACTTGGACATATGAGCGTTAAAGGAATGAAGATGCCGACTGCAGAAGGAGTTTTGGAAGGTCTGAAATCTGTTGATATGAGTCCTTGTGAGAACTGCACTATGAGTAAACAGAAATGAGTTAGCTTCACAAAGACTGCTAGAGAATTGAAGAAAAGTATCGGGACAACGAAACAAGTGGGAGTTGAGGTTGAGTTGCTAAAGGATTCACCTAGTGATGGTGTAGCAGATACTCAAGAACCTCATGAGACTGTTGCTGAGAAACTAGAAGCAGATCAAGTGACACCTGAGCAAGTGTTGAAAAGATCATCCAGAGCCATCAGAGTACCAGATAGATATGTTCCTTTACACTATCGGTTGGTGACTGATGAAGGGGAACGAAAGCCTCTTGATGAGGCCCTACAGTTGGAGGATAAAACTAAGTGGGAGCAAGCCAGGGATGATGGGACGTCTAGGCTTCAGAAATGCATTGCTCTTTCCTCTGCTGAGGCTGAGTACGTGACAATAGCTGAAGCTAGAAAGGAGATGATATGGATGACAGACTATCTAGAAGAATTAGGCAAGAAGCAGCGCAAGAAGATTCTTGAGGTAGATAGTTAGAGTGTCATGCAGTTGGCGAGGAACCCGGTCTATCATTCAAAGACAAAACACAGAAGGTGATACCATTTCACTCGGAGGTTAGTGGAAGATGGTGATATGTTTGGAGAAGATAGAGGATGCAAGGAATCCAACAAACATCTTGTGTTGATGTTGTAACATTGAGGTTGTGCAAAGCCTCGAGTGATATGGTACAGATTGAGAATAAAATTCTTGGTAGACTAGATCAGTCTCAAGTGAGAGATTGTTGGGGTTGAATGGATCAGTCTCCAATTGGGAGATTGTTGGGACATGGAGCTTGATTACAAGTGGGAGATTGTTGGGATATGGAGCTTCATGCTAGATATGGTAGAGATATATTTGGAAAATATTACGTAAAGATTTGATAGAGATATATTTGTTAGATTATATTTGGTTTAAATGAAGCTATATTTAGTAAATTGAAACCATATATATACCTCTCATTAATTATGTGGGAATGTACTTTTCTTCGTTCTCTATGTTATATCTTGTTGTACATACCTGTAGTCATTCATAATAAAACCTTTAGCCAATATTCATCTTTGTATTTTCTCTCTCCTGTTTTTTGTGTTCATCTTGATCGAGTGTGTGCGTTGTTGAGCGATTCTAACAATTAGTATTAGAGCTAACTGATATCGATCCTAACATCATATACAAATTACCTCTCTAGAAAGAGAGAGAGTGGGGTTTAGTTGTTTTAAGTTTCGAAATCAATTTGTCATGACTCAATTTTTCAAAGACAAAGACCAAAAGCAAATAAATAAAAGATAAAAATATGGTAAAATTAAATTTAAATTTAAGATCAACAAATAGCACCACATTTAAATATCAAATGAAATCCAATTACATGACGATGGTATTCAAATTTATCATTCGGTGAAACGAGTTTGAAGAGACTCAAAATACAAAAAAGGGCTAATGCTCCAGAATGACCGCTTTGTGACTATACAACTCTCAAATGTTCCCTTACCCCAACTGGTAGCCTACAGACACCTAAAAAAAAAAAGAAGAGAAAAGGGGTTAGCAGAAAAATATTCAGTAAGTTTGCACGAGCTCTTTTTTGGGCTCTAAGAAGTTTGGGTTCAGTCCAAGAATTCCCTCGACTTTTACAATGTATGATAGTGACACCTAACATGAGCTAAACAAGAAATTTATTTATACTTACAGCAGTTCCTCGTGTTATCTACTTATGTAGTCCCTCGTCCCCTGAGTTTATTCTACATAGTTGTAGTTTCTCATGTTATCTACTTATGTAGTCCGTTGTTCTCTCTTAAGGCTGGTTTATTCTATACGTAGTAGTGGTTCCTCATGTTATCTACTTATATAGTCCCTTTTCTGCTCTCAAGGTGGGTTATATTCCACAGACAATAATGGTTTCTCATGTTATTTACTTATATAGTCCCCGATCCCCTTTCAAGGCGGCTTTTATTCTAAACATTCATGCAAACTCAACGGGGTGATGACATTCATCAAACACTCAGTGCATAGATCACCCTTTCTTACACAGTCCAAAACATTAAAATAGTCGAGCAACTTAAATTCTCATCCTATGAGTATTTTAGTAATCTTCCATAACACACATATCATTCTCTACCAAATTGCCCATTCCGAGCCCTTATCATACATATTCTAACCACTTAATGTGAGATAAGTTTGCATGCTAGCTCATCCTATCGATCCCTATAAGTACTACTTGAGAAAAGTTCAAGTGGCTACTTATATGGATGATGCGTGTCTTTCCGAGCATGCTTTTTCATGTGTTAGGAGCTCCAAATTTTCTAAGATTTTCCTAGTTCAAGTCATAACAGGGTAGTATCGAAACCAAGATGAAAAATATTCAAATGGAGGTAGAACAAGGCAAAATGGGTCTTACATGTGCATGGCTCATACCCGAGTACGACACGTCTCTAGAAGTGAAGTCACGCTAATAATCTAGGTTGGGTTGAGGCATGGGTGATTGATTCGGGTTGCTAGTTCAGGTCATAGGCACAGGCGGAGTAAATGCGGTCTCGAGTTGATAGGTCGGATTGGATCGTCTTCTAACATCTTGATCTAACGGTGGAGATATGTTTGAATAAATAATCAAGTTCACGTGGAATTGGGTTTGATCTACTCCATAAAAATAAAATATCACAATCTAATGATAAAAATATGTAGACCATAGATTCTTTCTCTTCAAACTGTTTTTAACTGTTTGGTCCGAGTGATGCATTCTTTCATTTATAGTTCCCCAACTCGATTATCTTTGTTCAAGAGAGCAACCCAACCGCTTGAATTTTAGGTCGGGTCGGGTCGAGTCGAATCCACAAGGTATAAAACACCATTCTCTCCCAAAAACCCCAATTCATTCATTTCTCAATCGATGGGCTGAATAACACAAGAGAAGCAAGTTTAGCAACAACAAAATTTTGTAGAACTATATAGCCTTGAGGTTGACGGCTGAACTGAAGAGGCGTGGAGATGATGGTTAGCAAAGAGCTAGGCAACGTCGAAGATGACGGGCAACGCAACGACGACTAGCACAGCGATGGAGCGATGACAATTATCGGCCCTCGAACTCCACACGTTCACGCTCCAATAATTCTTCTGTCTTGATGTTCAACATATTCAATTCAACATATTTTCCGACACACAACACAACAGGTTTCTAAAACATTGAAATTTGTAAAAACTAATGTTTTGCTGCTTTGTCTACCCAACCCTTTGTCTAATATTAAAACTCCTATTGCTCCTCCGTTGTAGGATGAACCATTCATTGCACATATGAGATTAGCAGCTACCCAACTCCATCTGAGATAACAAACATGAACATCTCTTCCAATTATATGAATAACAAATGTCAAATAAACTTCAAAACTATTACAAACACACCCAAACAGATATAACAAAATTATCGAGGATTATAGGGAGGAATAACCCATATTGGCTAATTAAAGGAATGATTATAAGTTTATAAGTAAGGAATACTATCAATATTTTAGAAAAACTAAAACCAAAATCAAAGTCGTGAGAAATTTTGCTTAGAATGGATAATATCATACCATATTAGAGTGTCGTGGTTCCTAACATGCTATTGGAGTTGATTAAGGGGAGATTGTTCGAGGGCTCCAAAGGTCTCAGGCTCTATGGTGTACTTTGTTCGAGTGAAAGATTGTTGAGAACTATTGAGAGGAATATTCTCATATTGGCTAATTAAGGAGAGGAAGATTATGAGTTTATAAGTAAGGAACATCATCTCCATTAATTGAGGCTTTATTGATCAAGGAGTAGTCTATATAGCTAATTAAGGGGAAAGATAATGAGTTTATAAGGAACACTATCTCCATTGGTTGAAGCCGGCGAAAACTAAAAACAAAGTCACGAGAGTTTTTGCTCAGAGTAGAAAATATCATGCTATTGTGGAGGGTCGTGGTTCCTAACATAGTGGGAGAGTCATGTCCTTAACTTAGTTATGTTAATAGAATCCTCTAGTTTTGAACAAAGAAGTTGTGAGTTTTAAAGGTGTAGTCTAAAGTGACTCAAGTGTCAAATAAAAGATACGAGTGCTCTAGAGAAGGAGTCGAGTCTCCATTAAGGGAAGGTTGTTTGAAGGCTTCAGAGACTTCACACCGGAGGCTCTATAGTGTACTTTATTGGAGTGGAGGATTGTTGAGGATTATTGGGAGTAATAGTCTCATATTGGCTAATTAAGGAAAAAAATCGTGAGATTTTAAGTAAAGAACATCATTTTCATTGAATGAGACTGCTTAGGAAAACAAAAAAAAACATATCAACGACTCAATCTTCTTATTAAAAATGAAGTTTGGCATATTATGTTTCTTTTAAGTCATGAGCTTCTTTCTTTACATTTTTCGTGTTTAGATTTGCATGCTAGAGTCATTCAAGTAGTCTTGATTAAGCTATCTTGTGGAATAATTCGAATCACGAGTTTAAAAATGAATTTCCTTTACTATTGATCTTGATCATAAAGGTAATCCATTCCAAAACTTTCTCTTGTGTTGATTCCTTATCGTTTTTGGTGTTTCTAGATAATTTAGATCTAGAGGTTTCTTTCTTCTATTCCATCAAATCCCAATAATTTCTTAACATACATGGCTAGGGTGTTTTAAGAAATACTAATTAAGCAACTCCACTATTGGGGTCGGGAAATGCATACACAAGTAGTGATGGTAGGACTTATCCTTTCATAAAGACATTTCATGGCCTTCAATTCTGCTCTCTAGGCCGGGCTAAAATTAGATGTGTAGTACTTCTCCACACATGGCCATGTACGCGCACATGGACCCACTAGGCAAGTGTATACATACCTCTTGAGCCTACCTTTCACCTAGCGCATGCTCATGTTGTATTTAGATATCATCGTGTACATAGATATCGTAATGTACACGCCCGTATTCATCATAACGAAAATTATCCTGATGCACGTGAACATACAAGATGCATGAGGTCCCCATAGCTCAAAATCATGACATAAATGTATGATGCATGTCGTACATTTGCTCTTTCATAAACAAAACTTTCATGAATATATTTGTGGTGTATAAGTGTTTCATAGTCCTAAAGTAATCATGCTAACATAGTGTGCATGATGTCACAACCATACTATGAAAAGTGTCACAATCGCGGTTTCTAGGTAGCGGATTTGGTGATTGTGCAGCACCCACTCTCTACACTAAGTGAGTCAAGCCTACTTCGAGTTACGTTGCCTACGGTCGGGCAATGTGAATACAAGCCTAATTCGAGGTTTTGGAAAAAGAATTTTGAAAGAGAGAGAGAGAAAGAGAGGTGTTATATAGCATGTAAGCAAAAATGCAACAACAACGGCTTAAACAATATATAACTATTTCGGGTAGGGAGAATCTGACAACTAGTCGCATCCCCTACAGTACATTGTAAGGCATTTCGATGTCTACCAGGCGTAGCCATGACATCGCCGAAAGGCCATACTCTTAAAGAAAACAAGAAAGAAATAATACAACATGAAAGCGGTAAAAGAAAGCAATAAAGTAGTACAAGGCAAATGTTTCGGCGTGTCACGGGCATGCGGCCATGGGCGACATGCCTTGGACAAGCATGACTATGACAAAAGGAGTAGGTTGTGACCCTCATGTAGTGACAAGCAAAGGAGTGACCCTCAACTGGCGCCCATCTAGCCACGAGAGGGCCAAGATAGACAAGTGTCATAATGCAACTAAGGAGGATGGTGCATCATCTAACACACAAAGAGATGTGCAAAAGCTCCTCGATTTGTCACCATGCTCGATACCCTCCCAGTCACCTTGTGCCTGTATATTAACACGCATCTGTATCGAACTTGCTTTGTAGTTACTCTTCGTGAGTAACGGTATTGGAAAATTACACTCCCCTCCTTTCAACTCTTTATCATTGTTACATCTCCTCTGAAGACGTTTTGTGGTGACGATATTTTGTTCGGCATCCTACCTCTCATACCAATGTTGGTTTTGATTCTTGATTGAAATACACCAAAACAAATAACTGAAACAAAAATAACAACTCTGGGGAGAATATATTTTCTAAACTTTATCTATTAACAACGAGGACACTTCTCTTAAACAAAACACTTCCTATTCAATGGTTGAAACATTACTCGTAATCAATTCATTTAATAAAATCAACGCGCTAAATCAATCCCTAAGACATTAAAATTATGGGATTTGGCCGACCATGTTCATACAATAATTACAAACGTCTAGACTAAAGTTCATAATTTTGAATGGGTTAAATTACAAGTTTAGTAATCAATTTTGAGATTTGCGTTTTTTTTTATGAGAACAGAGATTGAAATATGAAATGGGGACGAAAAAACAAAAGACTTCCTTGTCCCTGTTCTATCTCGTGGACATCTCTCGTTCTTAATAGCTACATGATCATTTTAGAGCGATTCTCATCTATCCGAGTAGGTAAGATTCCAAATCGAATAAAGTTGAAGGTAAAAACGTGTAGACTATTAAACAATATTTTGTAAAACAAAAATACATTATGTAGAAAAAAAATTAAGTAATTTTTACAATAGAATATAAGCAATGATATGAACATCAATGTAATCTCTGTCTCTTCGTAGACTGAAACTGAGACCCAAAACTGTAAGAATCAGAGAAATTCATCATAGAATTCGAACATATTCTTGGACTATTATTAATCAAAACAGGCGGAGGAACAACCTTCAACGACTGCACCGGCGGCGGATTCCGCCACCGAGGTAGCGGCCCCGCCACAAGCAGCGTCTGAAGCAACGGCCCTGCCTCCATCACAGCCTGCAACAACCTCCCCTTCTCCGGCAGCTTCTTCCCCTTCACAAAATTCTCAATCACCGGATCCCCAACGCTCGAGAAATCCGGCGACGAAACGGCGGCGTCGGAGCCGCCGCCGGAGAGGCTATTAGACTCAGTAATGCCGGAATTTGCTTTATTCAACACTTTCTGAAGCTGATTCTTTGCTTCGTCTCTTTCTTTATAAGCAATTTGAAGAAGATTGAAGAGATTCTTTAGATTCTGTTTGTTTTCTGTCATTTCTTGATTGGCCGCCATTTTTACTGATTCGAGCTCAATTGTTGTGTAGAGAAGCCTCTGTTTTAGCTCATCAATGCCCTGTAGATTCAGATCAAAGAAAAACCCAGATGAAAAAAACTTGTTTTTGTTTCGAATTTGTTCGAACCCATGAACGAAAATGCAATTTAGAGACGAAAAATAGAGAGAAAAAGATGGGAAGAACCTCTTGGTAGCTCCAGAGATAGCCCAAATCTTCCATTGATGAATGCTTGAAGGAGAAATTGAAGAATGGGGAATTCTGGAATTTTCATTCATTTATAGAGCAACAAAATTAAAACATAATTATTTATTTATTTATTTATTTATAATAATCAAAGCATTTCCCTTTTTCTTGCATTTTTGTCTCATACTCAAATGGAAACAAAATTAAATAATTAATTAAAATTCGGCTGCAATTTCCTTTTTTTTTTTTTCCTCATCCTATATTGAATATTTAACGGCTACTTTTTTCCAGTTGAGTAAATTTTTTTTTTATTTTTATTTTCGGTAAATGGGTGACGCGGATTCAGGGGTGGTGAAATTACGGAAATACCCTTACAAGAGTCAAAATTTCTAGGGTTGGGGGGGTGATTGCAAATGATAAGGGTATGGTTGTGTTAATTGGACAATTTTCAACGCCTTTTCATGATTTATTTATTTATTTATTTATGTTATTATTATTTTTTGGAATTTTATATCTTTAATGATTTTTTTTTCTTTTTTTTTTTAATTTTTTTTTGTTTAAATAATTTTTGTACTTAAAATTAGTATTAAAATATTTTTATGTTCTGCTATAATTACTCTGTAAAATAGATTACTTATAAAAGTCAACTATGGAAGAACTTTTAGTAAACACACAAATAAAATATTATTATTAAAAATAAAAAAATTATTCAACCAAAATATATTTTATTTAATGTTTTTAAATAACATTTTGATTTCTTAATGTTTAAAAATACTCTCGATGATTAGCGTGGTTTTCTAACCTCGAGAGGTTCTGTTAGAAATATTTTGGGATTCAATCGTTTGGTCTTTTAAGTTAATCACGTTTTACTTAAAGTTTTGATGTTGATAAAAGAAATGAAATGATGAATTGATGACGTTTTAGAGATTGAGAAACGGAAGAAAGAGATTAAGAGCGTATTGAAGAGCTGAGGAAAAAACGTATGAGAAATATAAAAATTTTAAGTTATAGATTGGAACAAAGAGAAAAGTAATCTATAAGAGGTAGATAAACTCTTTCGAGTTTTTCAAAACATTTTAAAAAAATTAAATTAATAAAAATATTCTTATATTTTGTATTTTGTCTCAAAAGGTTTCAATAATATCTTTATATTAAAAAAAATCCTCAATAAATATTTTGTTTTAAAAATATCTTTAAATATTTAATAATATTTCAAAAAATACCTTTAAATTTTAAAATATTACTAATATCGGTTAACTTTTTTAAAAAAAAATTAAAAATATTTTTACTGTTAGTGCTCTATTTAAAAAATACGAGTGAAAATATTCAAACCATTAATATATGAACGAAACCGTTTATTTATATCTCATAAATTATTTTAAATTTTTTAATGTTATTTTTAAAAGCTCGAAAATGTAAAAAAAAAATAAAAAATAAAAAAATTATTTTTGGAGTTTAAAAAAAATTAAATGTGTTCCCTTAATTAATTAATTTTTTTTTCCTTAAAACAAACGCCCCTTAAACGTGGTTGGACTATTTGAAATACTTTTATAAAGTTTAGTTGAAATTTCAAAAAATTAAAAAACTTTAATCATTTTATTTATTTATGTACTCTTCTTTTGTTAGCAACTCAAAATTTCAACTTTTAAGGTATCAAGCTGTTAGACGAACACGACTCTCCACAATGGTATGATATTGTCCACTTTAAGCTTAAGCTCTCATGGTTTTGCTTTGAGTAAGGCCTCATACCAATGAAGTTAGTATCCCTCACTTATAAACTCATGATCATTCCCTAAATTAGCCAATGTGGAACCTTCATCATCCAACAGAAGCTATATTCTAATTCTCCAAAATCCAATTAACCACGTTTAAAAAATATATCAAATTTACACCTTTCATGTTTTTTTTTTTTTTTTTTTTTACTTTTTCTTTTTGAAATATATATTTGTGGAAGAAAATAAAAATCAAACTTTGTTTCTTACAAGTCGAGTTTGAAAAAAAAAAAAAAAAAACCTTTTGGATCAACAAAAAAATTTCGGGTTGGTTGGATTGATGATCTAATCAACCATAATAGAGTTCACAACGTTTTATTTTTTAAGTAGGGTTGGATTGGATTGTAACCCTATTTTTGGATTGGTCTTGTTCACGTAATAAAAAAAATATCAATCTGCGAACCCACCCGAATTTTCAATGTTTCATTCTCAATCCAACCCAAAAATTGAAAAAAAAAATCTAACTCGTTGAGTAGTGTGAATTAGTTGAATTCTCGAGTCATATGAACACCTCTTTTAAAAAAAAAAAAGAATGAGCGACAGAGTATAATTATATAAAATTAAATATATTTGTAAGGAGGGGTAGCCCTAGATTGCTCCTTGTGAACTGCCCAAGAAAACTGACTTCCAACCATATTATAGTTTGACTTATTATCCTATTTTTTATTCCCTCCATTTTATCCTTTCCCCAATAAATTATATTCAAATCTATTCTTTTAAATCTCGTCTTATTTTAATCCTTTAATTTATACTCTGTAAGATTGTTATTGAAAAAATGTGAAATTCTAAAAAAAATAATTGATTTATTAGATATAAATTTTTAAAAGTGAGAGGGTAATTTTGTAATTTTAGAATTTCAGAGACTAAACCGACATACAAACCTCACAATTCTGTAATTTAAAATTTTTAAAAAGGGTATTTTGGGTATATTGTTAAAGATTGTCTTGTACTTTTTTTACAGCAATGTAAAATATTTAATAGATTTTAAATTTCTAACTATATATTTAAATGACTAAAAATTTAATATATTTTTTATAAAATAATATTATAATGTTTTAATTTTATGCTTAAGAATCTGACCTATAGAAAAATAAAAATAACATTTTATTTTTTTAAAAAAAAAAGTTAAAACATTAGAGAAAACAAAAAAGGTTTGAATATTTAGAGAAATTGAGGTTTAATTTTAAGTAAATCATTTTCTTTTTCTTTGATGAAAAAACATTAAGAAAACGATTTAATTATGAAAAAAAAAAAAAAAAAAAAAAAAAAAAGTTACATGGTTTTTTCCGAATCATCCGACAGCCACAAAAACATGGGCGACTAGATTCTATTTTACCCTAATTAATTATTAAATTGAATATTTCTCTCTTTTATCTCGGACATTTATTTGAATATTATTTTAGTCTCTGTACTCATAATAATATATTTTAAATTTAAATTTAATTGTCGATGAGACGGAAACAGAGAAACATGAGACAAGGACGTAAAAGTTTTTCCATATTATAAAAATTTAAATTTCTTTCGACACTAAAATTATATATATATAAAAATTATGATAATTGAATTATTGATCTTACCGATAATAATAATTAATACCTACTAAGTTACGTACGAACAACATATAACATGAGTTTTGAGAGATTTCAAATCGATTGGAGAGGGGAACAAATCATTCTTTACAACGGTATGAAACTTTCGTTATTAGACACGGCTTAAAACTGTGAGGCTGACAACGATACTAACGAGCTAAAACAAACAATATCTGCTAACCCGTGTAGCAATGCTAATTTTTTTTTTTTATTGGAATTAACATTTACTAATGAAATGGGTTATTAATTAATTATGAAGACACCAATTAAACAATTATAAAGATTTACAAATTTTTGTGTATATATTTTAAAATTACTTTTCATGATGTTATCTACCAATGAGGCTATGATATATATATATATATGGTAAAGTGTTGTTTAATTAAAGAAAAGGGTTTGAATTAAAAATAGAATAAATACATTTGAATATAAATATTTAATTACATTATGTTATGCTTAAAATTGTGGGCTTGGTTTAGGGAATAAGTCAAAATGAAATTATGTTATGCTTAATATTATTTATTGTTGGTGGGTTAAGACAAAATGGGTAATTAAATTAAATATAGAATATGCTTTTTAGGGGTTCAATGTTCAATGAATCTAATACCTTACTATATAATATAAGCTTAGAACATGGATTGATTTCATCATCATTGGCTTTGTTTTGAAACATACTTCAATTTGTTACATAATTAAATATATTTTCTTAATATAAAGTTGTTGATTTTCAATTTTGTTACTTTATAAATATTAAAAAATATATTTTTTATTAAAAATATTTGAATTTTTAGATTCAACTAATAAATTATACTTTTCTAAATTTTTATTGTATTTCTCTCGCGCTTCCACACTCTTATAAGAAATGTTTTGTTTCCCTCTTTCACCAATGAGGGATCTCACAGTCCATCTCTTGGGAGCCTAGTGTACACTCTTAGAATAAATGTTTCGTTCCTCTCTCTAACCAATGTGGGATCTCACAATCCATCCCTTGGGAGCCTAGTGTCACAATCGCACTCTTGATGGCAGCGGACTTGCGATTGTGCCGCACTCACTTTCCAACGACAAGTGAGCTAAGCCAATTCGTTCTTACGTCTCCTACGGCCAAGTGACGTATGCTCGAGCCTCTGGCCTCGGTTTAAGAAGAATGTTTTGGAAAACAAGGGCAGAGAAAGATTTTCGAAAGAGAAATTTTGAAAGAGACGTTATATAAGCAAGTAAGAGAGTAACAACAATGGCTCACAATATATAATTTTTGGTAGGGAGAAGTTAACAACTAGTCATATCCCCCTATAGGTCTTTCATGTCTGGCAACCCTAGACATGGTTTTTCCGAAACGTCATACTTTCTAGAAATACAAAAGTAAAACACTAGAACATGGAAAGACATAAAGGGTTTGACTTGTCATGGGCATAAGGCCATAGGCAACACGCCTTGGACGAGCATGACTGTGACACCCAGCGTCTTCGTTTGTGCATCGCCTGGTGTCTGGCTTACTGGTGTTTGGATCTGATACCAATTGTAATAGTCTAAGCTCTCTTATAAGAAATGTTTCGTTCCCCTCCCCAACCAACGTGGGATTTCACAATCCATCCCTTGGGAGCCCAACATCCTCGACGGCTCACTACCTAGTGTCTGGCTTTGATATCATTTGTAACAGTCCAAGCTCATCGCTAGTAGATATTGTCTATTTTCGGCTTTTCCTTCTGGGCTTTCCCTTAAGGTTGTAAAACACGTCTGCCAAGGAGAGGTTTCCACGCCTTTACAAGGAATGTTTTGTTTCTCTCTCCAACTAATGTGGAATCTCACAACTTTTCTACAACGGAAAAAACAGAACTAATAGGCTCTTCTCGAGCTCTAGGGTAAATTTTGTTTGAAATGTTGTTGCAATATATCATATTCTAGAATTTATCATTACAAATCTCGATCGAAATTCAAATTTTATCTTTGATAAAAGAAAAGTATAGATATAATATCAATTAAGACCTAATCAAACACGAATTAAAATACCAATTCTAATAATAATTAGTGTAATTTAAAATGATAAAAAAAATTCATATAAATACAAAAGGAGAGACCAAACAAAAGTATGTATTGCAATCTATGGAAACACTTTAACCTTAAATGATTAATGATTTAAATGGAATAATGTTACAAACAATCTCACTTTATGATACATGTGTGTTTGGTTTTATTCACAATATTTTATAAATTAAGGTAGACATGTTCATGTGATCTTGATTCCCAAATGTTACTTTAAATGTTTTAATTTTTTAAGATTTGGATAATATGTAAAATTAATCATCATTTATCTTTTATTTTATACATTGGACTTTGGAGTAATGTTATTGATTATATTTGTATCATATTGTAATCGGGTTTACCTACCTTTGTTGATACCGATCGAAACGGCTTGTTTCATGCATCGATGCTTTTACTGTATAGTAAAGTATCAATTAACCCTTTCTACCGATGTTGGTTTCATAGACAGTTAAAATATTCAGATGACATTGACGATCCAAGAAAAAACTTTTGAATAAGTTATTAATTTCTACAGGTATGCAACTATAATGGGTCCTATCGAGTCAAAGCTATCAAGATTATGACAAATATCTACGATCATCGAGGGAAGATCGAGAAAGTATTACTATATTCCTAGAAAAATAGTAAAAGAAAAGAAAATGAAAAATCTCTCGTACCAATGAAAGTCATGATTCGTTTGATTCCAGCATTTCCTTCAACGTCATTCCATTGAAATGTGGGCACTTGAACAAGGGTTTCAATGCTTGAATAGTCGTTCAATTAGTTTGTCTAGACTCGATTTGGCAACCAAGATGACGAGAATCTCACCATATCTTGTCAATCACTATGGAAACTCGTCGACTTGCATCATTTTACGATTATTTAATATTTTTCTACTTCATCTTTCGTTTTTTTAGATCGATCAGTACGTGATCGAATCATTAATTTTTTTCAAATGTTTTATCTATTAAACTATGCTCGATAACATTCAAATCACTCTTGTAAGATCCTACATCAGTTGGAGAGAGAAACAAAACATTCATTATAAGAATGTAGAAATCTCTTCCTAGTAGACGCGTTTTAAAAATCATGAGACATGACGATACGTAACGGATTAAAGCGGACAATATCTGTTAACGGTGGGTTTGACCTGTTACAAATGATTTTAGAGCCAGACATCGGGCGGTGAGCCAACAAGGACGCTAGGTCCCAAAAAGGGTGGATTGTGAGATCCCACGTCGGTTGGAGAAAGAAATGAAGCATATGTGAAAGTCTCTCCCTAGAATACGCGTTCTAAAACCGTGAAGCTGACGACGATACTAAATTTCAATTTTATCTTTAAATTCTTAAGTTTGTCTATTTTGGCTCGAATTTTTAATTTGATTTTTAACAAATTAACGACATAGTTTAAAATATATATATACTAATATGTTAATACAAGCATGATTTCACGCCATAGACCATGATAATTAAACTTTAAAAAAAAAAAAAAAAAAAAAATGAACGCCACCTCAATTAAAAGCCGGTGCCACATGTCAATGCCTAAATGGAGGAGTGTGCACTTTATAATCTAAGTGGACAAAAAGAAAAATAATTAATAATAATTAAAATCACGTCTTTGTCATTTAGTTACAGCTATTATACAATGGCGGCAGAAAACCTGTGGCTTGTCTTGTCATCCAAACCGCCGAAACGCACATGGTGTGTGGACCCCACGTAGGGACCATGGGATCATCGACACGCGTACTGGGTCGCTAGCACGTGCCGCGCAACTGCTTTCTGTGCGACACGTGGGCGGTTATTCCTTGTTACGTGGCACGTGCAATTACGCCACGTCGACTACACGTGCTCTTGAAAATTTATAAATGTTCGGAATTTTTGGGCTTTTCCCTTCTTGGTTGGCAATTGGCCAAGAAAGCAGCTTTGAAACGGCACCGTCTCACATCCACATTCCCTTGACGGTGGTTTATATATATATATATATATATATATATATATATATATATATATATATATATTATTTATATATTAGCTAAGTATATAATTAATTGAATTATAAAAAATACCCGTAAATTATAGAGAGCGTTTCAACTATATTCTAAATTTAAAATTTAAAATGAATGCCACAACGAACGGTTAGTGAGACTTTAAAATAGTGAGGCTGACAATGATACGTAACATGCCAAAGTAGACAATATTTGATAGTGGTGGGCTTGAGCGGTTACAAATAGTATCAGAGTTAGACATTGGACGGTGTGTGAGCGATAACGTTAAGCTCCTAAAAGGGTGGATTGTGAGATCCCATATCGGTTGGAGAGGGGAATGAAATATTCCTTATTAGGGTGTGGAAACCCTCTTTCTAATAGACACGTTTTAAAACCGTGAGATTGATGACGATACGTAACGAGTCAAAACGGACAATGTTTACTAGTGATGGGCTTACAATGTATGTTTTTAATTGCGACTAAGCCGTTATCTATGGATGAGAAAATATGATATGATGAATTCTTTTTTCTTTAAGAATGATAAGAGAGACAAAGTAAAGGACCATCATTATTCACATTAGTGTAACTCATTTTGATAAGTCTAGAAATCTTTTTTAACGTGAAAGATTAGTCAATGTTGTAATCACATGGTATACTCATAAATTTAAGAAACTTTGAATCCAAATCATTAATACGTAACAACTCGAGTTAATATACGATACAAATAGTATTTCTAATTGGGATAATTTGAAAAAGCAATGATCTTTCTTCCCATGCACAAACGTTTCTTTTGATAGAGTTAGTATCTTCCTCGGATGATTGGTGTCACAATCATGCTCGTTCAGGGTTTGTTGTCCATGGCCGCATGCCCATGTCACGCCAAATCCTTTATTTGATTTCATATTGTATTGTCATACTTCTGTCTTTTTTGTTAATGATTGTACGGCGAAATCATATCTAGGCTTGTCAGACCTGATGTGGCTAATTGTCAATTCTTACTACTCAAGTTATATGATATTTAACATGTGGTGATTTTTTCTTTGCTTATCGCCATATAACGACTTTCAAACTATCTTTCAACCTTACTTCCAAACTCTCTTTCAAAAATTTCTCTGCTTCTTCTGTCTTCTAAAATCTTCTTCTCAAAATGGAGTCAGAGGCTTGAGCATACATCGCCCCGCCGTAGGCGATGTGAATCCAAATTGACTTGACTCACTCGGTATTGTGAATAAGTGTCGCACAATCGCAAGAGTCTGGTACAAAAAGAAAAAAAAAAGTACGATTGTGACAATTGGTAACATAATCATAGTTAAACAACAAAGAAATACGATTTAAACGTTTTTCATTATATCATTCAACTAGGGAAAGAAAAAAAGGTACCCATTTTGAACAAAGAAAATTGACCAAAGCAAAACACATGGTCTGCACAAAGATTGACCAATGAGTTTGGGAAAAGATATTTCACAAAAAAAAGAGTCAAAAGTTTGAAAAGAGAAAAGGAAAGACAAAGACAAAGGGAAAGGGATGGGGATGATATCCATTTTTTGTTGGTAAAGAGACTAAAGGCATGCATTTAATGCATTATTGAAGATTCATCACCCACATTTGAAGCATGGGGAGGCTGTTTGGTGGGTAGGTTTGTGACACCAAACTCATAATCATAATCATGTCTTTTAAAGCTATAGTTTTGTTCTTCAAATTTTTCTAATTATAAAACAAAGTTTTGGTCTATGAAAACAAATGGTATAAGATCCTATGTACGAAAATGAAATAAATCTGTAAATTTAGATATGAAAAACTAGGGAGATTATAGCGAAGAGGGTGACACAACCTATTTAGCTACTGAAAACTTAAATCGAGGAGCACGATATTCCTCCCTTTGATTCTCCAACTGACTTATTATAAGACTAGCATTACTTCAATCTAAATACTAACTTAAGCATCATCAACGTCTGGTATAACATTACACCAAAGTGAGTTACTTATAGGGCTTACTAGAGCTAGGATCATAGTCCTATGTAACTAAAACGAGGTAACCCCATTGGCGAGACTATTGCATTAATATCAACAACAATGAATGGTTAATACAGTTCTCCTGCAACTTATTTGGTCGTATACAGATTTAGAAGTTCCTTCTTGAGTCTAGGAAATAATAATCAAATCAAATACGAGAATAAGAAGTGGGTGTTGCCTAACGTCAAAAGGAAGGTTGGATGAAACGAAATAATCTGAAAACTTGTTTGATACAAAAGGAAGTTTATCCATATATTTCATAAACAAACATATATATAATATTCTACCAACATAATTTCTAAAAATTCAAATTTTAACATTACAACATAGTCTTTAGTTTAAATACTACCATTAGTGCCTCAAAATTAACTAATTTAATATATATATATATATATATATATATATTAAACGGGGCAGAGCGAGAATTTGAGTGAGGAAAGGTAATATAATCCATTCTCTGGCCTCATTTATCCAAGGGGGAAAAAATGTTTCCCACTCCCTCCCCATTCTCCGTCTAAACGGGGAATCTCCTTCCGTTTGGGGCGTATCCCTAAAAATAAAATAAACATTTCTAATTAAGAGGTGGTGGAATGGAAACGGGGGGAGGCGGGTAAAATGGCTATCAAATGCATAATAATAAGGTAACCCAGAGAACACAGAGACCATAACAGGTAATAACAACTGCTGTTCAATTCTAGTTCTTCTCCATGAAGGATAGATTTCAGATCACAAAAAATGGCATACCAAACCTGAAGTTGTAACACCAAAAAATGCAGAACAGTAGATCATTCAAAAAGTGGATTAGGCCCAGATATCAATCATGGGCATTCATTCAAAGCCCAACTTCATATTTAAAAATGACAAGTCCTCTGAACTTGGTGCTGACATGAAGCAACTTGACTAATCATAAAGGTTGTTCTCGTGAAGAAGCCCCAAATGAGATGCTGACTCAAGCAGGGATCTTGTGCAAAATAATGAATAGACCTTTTAGAGAGAGAGAGAGAGGGAGAGATTCTAATGCTGAGAAGATAGAAAGGGAAGTAAATGAGATAATAAGAAAAGCATGACAGTGGAAATGAAGATTCAAGAATAAGAAAGGTTGTGGGTATTGAGTTCAAGAAATGCATGCGTGTGGCCCTCAACAATAATGAATATAGCCCAAGTAATCCATCTACTAACACAGAGTAATGAACTTTTGCTGACCCTCAAAGCTAAGCAACCTTTATCATATCCCTTCCTATGATTTGGTTAATTAAAACTAGAGGGAAAAAGAATGTCACTTGTTAAACCACTCTTTTGGGTTGTGCATGTGAGTCAATGATGAGTAGCTTTAGCTTCACTTTGATTAACACAAAAGCTTGGGATTCAACAAAGGAGGAAGTGAATTAGCGTGTAATCAAAACTAAATATATGCGGGAACAACGCATTATCTTACTCATTGGATGTTCTATTGGAATAGAAGAAATTGAATTCTATAGGCCAGCACTCAAGTCTGGGACATAATTAGTGAGATCCCACGTTGATTGGGGAGAAGAACGAAGTATTCTTTAGACGGGTGTGGAAACTTCTCTCTAGTGGATGCGTTTTAAAAACTTTGAGAGTAAGCTCGAAAGGAAAAGCTCAATGCTAGGGGTGGACTTGGGCTATTACAAATGGTATCAGAGCCAGACACTGGACAATGTGCTAACAAGGACATTGGGCCCCTTCGGGGAATGGATTGGGGGGTCCTACATCGATTGGAAAGGGGAACGAGTGCCAGCAAGGACGCTGGGACCCGAAGGAGGGTGGATTGTGAGATCCCACATTGGTTGGGGAAGGTAACAAAGCATTCTTTGGAAGGGTGTGGAAACCTCTCCCTAGCAAACACGTTTTAAAAACTTTGAGGGGAAGCTCGAAAGGGAAAGCTCAAAGAGGACAATATCCTTTGGAAGGGTGTGGAAACCTCTCCCTAGCAAACACGTTTTAAAAATTTTGAGGGAAAGCTCGAAAGAGAAAGCTCAAAGAGGACATTATCTGTTAGCGGTGGACTTAGGCGGTTACACAATTGTTTGTGATAGGAGGTAGGAGAGGCCGAGAGGGATGGTGTCCCACCATTTTTGACCTTCCCAAGGGTGGATTAGAAACGTAGCTTCTCCACCAAGCATGTCATTTTTAGGGCAATTTGGTAAATTGACATCAATGGAAGGGAGAGACTGTCATTCTTATGATTGTGTCCCTTCCTTTTAAAACCACTTTTGTTTTTACTTCATCAACAAAATTCAAGTACAAGCAACAACCAATTCCCAAGACACTATAAATGTATTCAAAAGGAACTATAATCACAACTTACCTCTGCTTCTGCTTCTGCTTCTACTTCAAGGCACTTGGTTGAGGAATCTCGATAAACATGACTCAAATGCTTACTTTCCTGTTCTGTCTCTCTTCTTTCACATTTCTTTCCATCGCCCGAGCTGAAGGCAGAGCCCCGCACGGTTTGGTATACGAGAGCCCGGTCGCCTTCTCCCCAATGGCATATGATTTCTTCCATCCAAGCACCCAGACTCCCAATGCCAAAGATCCATGTGGTGCATCCAAATGCTCCCCACTGCCCCTTGCAGCTCAAGTGCAATCTACTCCTGCAAAAGAAAGCAAATACTCCACAACAATCCAGAAAGGCACGCACCGTGTCGGGGCTGGGGGGATTCTGGGAATTGTGTTTGGCATCACATTTGCAGTGTTTTTGGCAATGGGAGTATACTATGTACTACGTACTCGCCAAGCCAACGCAAACCGAGCTATGTCAGCACAACCTAGCGTTTGACATGTGCAAAGCCAACATGTTTATCAGATTAGACAAAACTTGGGCACATCTCTTCTTCTGTTCAGTTTCCTCTCTCTTTCTTGCTATGGCTTTACATGTTTATTATTCTGTCATGGAAGCAGAGGCTGATCTAGAGCTATCATCAAAATTCTCCCTAAAAGTTTCCTATTCATCCCTCCTCTACCCCCATGTAAAATTTAGTTTGTAAAATTTTTTGCCCCTTCCAAGTTTCTAGCTCTGGTCCAACTAATAAAGAAAACATGAACAAATGTCAAAAAAAGTTCACAACATTGCGATGAGACCTTCGAGAAATTAAAGCCGTACAATCAATGCTGCCAAAGGAATAATCAAATGAAGAAAAAGTGAAAAAAAAAAGTATATATTTACCATCACAACCAAAATGTTCGCAACAACCAAGCGATAAAAGATGAAAACAAAATGTTTCCAAATGATTTGGTCTTAAGTATTTCTCTGCATCAGACAAAGAATGCAACAAAACGGCTGTACCAAAGAAGGCATTTGTCTCAGCTAATCAAGAAAGTTGACTCCTCCATGGATAAGAAAAGTCCCCAAAGGGGTTAGGACTCGAAAAACAAGCATCCTTCCTCCCCAAGCTAAACTCAAACTCCCCGATCAAAGATCGGAGAGCTGTGATATCCATTGTTTTTTCAATTGGGCAATGAACAATGAAAACCAAACAAGAGAGCAGACAAATAGTTATGTAAAAAAAAAAAAAAAAAAAATGTACAGTAGAAAAACTCAGCTCGTGCCAACCACTGGTCCCTTGGGGAGTGCCTGTGGTACAACATCAAATATAAGTTATGAAGTCCTTATGCACCATCTTCATTCAACAATCAGTTTACAGATCATATGATATATTACTTTTAAGCTGAGTTTATAGGTAATAGGCATTTGATGAATTCTTCCCAAAATAAGCTTGTAAAAGTCTTGTCCCTATCTAAGCCAATATTAGGCAGAACGTCATGAAGGGAGATGAAAGTCATCCTCAACAAAGATCGCCCCTCCCCTTAAGATTGGTGGCCAAATGACCAATTAATGAAGTCCTACAAGGATCCTTGGAAAAACATTTGGAAAGCTAAACCGATTGTAATTTCCAAAATCTATTGGAAAGTACGCAATGGCCTTAACAATTGATTTTGTGAGGATACAGAGTTGACAACACACCCCTTTGCTCTCTCTGCCCAAACCTTTACTCTCTTTCTAGAGAAACCAATGCGACCTCTTCCAATCTGAAAGTTCTTCCCAACTAAGAAAACCCTCAATAAAGCTCTTTTGTCTACAAATCTAAATAAAATGAAGCTCTTTCGTCTACAAATCTAAATAAAATGAAGCTCTTTCGTCTACAAATCTAAATAAAATGACTGAATGGGTCTGCTACTAGAGTGAGTGTGAGATCCCACATCGATTGGGGAGGAGAACGAAACATCCTTTATAAGGGTGTGGAAATCTTTTCCTAGCAGACGCGTTTTAAAAACGTTGAACAGAAGCCCGAAAGGAGAAGCCGAAAGTGGATCCCTACCTTAAACCCTAGAAGCTACAACTTTTCCTCTCAAGTCTCAACCTGCCACTTATCAAGATAAAATAGTCAGCAGAATCAAGGCAGCCCTTGTCCAGCACCTTCAATAATATCAGAACTTCTTTGACACCATAACCACATCCAAAAAGCCTCGGTCAATCTTATAGTAGCATTTCCAAAGCCTCTCTTCAAAGGAAGCCTTCCAAATTCTAGCAAAAATACTCATCAACCTAATCAGAGTGCTTTTCAAAGAATGCATGGTGTTCATTAGCATAGATGCCCTACATTCATACATACATAATGTATAACATGATCTTAGATAGCCTAGCAAATTAAGCCAACCACTAGCCAAACAACATTAAGTAAAAAAAAAATCTGCTCTTGTTGGCTAGTAAATAGCACAACCTAAAATCCAAAAATTCCAACCTAGAAATATTAGTAATTAATAGCAGCTTTAGTATCAAATTCATAGTTGCCAATGTGAAATGGAAGTTTGAGAAATTAGATTTCTGTTCTTGACGAAACTGAAGAAGGTTAGATACTTTTTTGCACGACTGTGTTTCATCATAGCAACAAATCAGAGGTGCTAGTTAACCATCTCCTTTAAATGTTTATTATACAGTAGTAATTGGCCATCAAGTCATGAGCATTAGCATTGTATAACTGGTTGCATTTTCATTGCATCAGAATTCTTCAATCTTGATGCATCATGTAAATATGCAACGCATTGGTAAATTACTCGTGCAGATATTCCATTTTGAATACACAGATTCTAAAGAAATGCAAGACTACATAGGGGGTGAGGGGGAGGGAGAGAAGATAACTAAAGGATGGGTTCAGAGCTGGCAGTCCACAAATTTAAACACATGGCTTCTCATAGAAATACATGGGAAAAACGAAAGTACAGTTTAGCAATAAAGATAATTTGTTTTTATTGCTTTAAAGGCCTTCATACTCATGGCTTTGTTCCACAGTCATAACATCAATTCTTTGATAATCTAGAATGTTAAAAAGAGAGAATTTAAAATTCTGTTTCCTTACATGTTTTATGAATTGGTGTTTAAATACATTGCTAACGAAACCATTCTCGATGCATCACCATCCCCGTGAACTGAGAGCCTGAATCACAGGTCCAAATGTCTGGTCTACAGCGCTATTCCATAGGTGCGAAAACTCTGGACCATATTTCTTTGCTAGTACAGGTTTTCTCATCTAAAGTAGTTTCAAAGAGGATGCTATTAGATTAATGGATTAGCAGCTAGATGGAAGTATAAATTCAGAGATGATAGAACTTGCATCGACGAATTCAACATTTATTGTAATAGCCCAATCCTACCATTAGTAGATATTGTCCTCTTTGGGCTATTCCTTTCGGGCTTCCCCTCAAAGTTTTTAAAACGCGTCTACTAGGAAGAGGTTTTCATACTCTTATAAAGAATGTTTCGTTCTCCTTTCCAATCGATGTAGGATCTCACAATCCACCCCCCTTCGGGACTAGCGCCCTCGAAGGCACTCGTTCACTTCTCCAATCGATGTGGAACCCCCCTATCCATCCCCCTTCGAGGCCCAGCGTCCTTACTATCACACCACCTCATGTCCACTCCCCTTAGGCCTCAGCCTCCTCGCTGGTACATGGTCCGGTTTTTGGCTTGTTAGAAATGGTATGAGAGCCAGACACCGGGTGGTGTGTCAGCGAGGATACTGGCCCCCAAGGGGATGGATTGTGAGATCCCACATCGGTTGGAGAAAGAAACAAAACATTCCTTAGGGTGAAAATCTCTCCTTAGTAGACGCGTTTTAAAAACCTTGAGGGAAGCTCGAAACGAAAAGCCTAAAGAGGACAATATGTACTAGCTGGGTTTGGGCTGTTATTGTCGACATTTATACAAAGTTTGGATAAAATTTCAATAAATTTCAGCAATATTCCAACTTAAAAAGATAAAACTAGTTGATATACAAAGTAAAACATAAAAAATTATATAAATCAACCCATAATTAGATCAATATTATTGTCAGACATTTATAAAAGTAAAACTAATTTAGAAAAATTAGACAATTTCATTCCTCCAAATGTTCATAGATCCACATTTTCACATATATTTCAATTCAGGGCCATCGTAATTGTCTCAAAGCAATGGTCAAACACAAACAAGGAACGGTTGATCATTACAGATACAGAAAAGGAAATTTACGCTTACCGGAGATTGAGTAGTTGGTGGATAGTTTTTGGAAACGGACTCGTATAAGCTTTTCCGTTGCTCAAAAACAACAACCCCGGCGAACACGCTCCCCAATGCAGCACCAAGCAGTCGCTCCTGCAATTAAACCACCAAAAATGAAAAGAAAGTGAGATAAAACCGCACCAAAAATCGGTAAGGAAATCGAATCAGGTCTGAAAGTTCATCGGAGCAAGGAAGCTTGGCTACCTGAGCGAGAATGGAAATCATGGTGACATAAGCTTCACGGCTGAATTTCCGTCGGAAGAGAAACAAAGAGGGCTTCTTGGGGACAGATTATTAAACGAGTCGACCACAATAGGGCTGAGCAAAATGACCAAAATACCCAGAACACCGATAATATAGTTTCTCTAATGTAACATTTTATCAGGGGTAATTAGGTAAATACCCTTTTTAAGTTGGAATATTGCTGAAATTAGCTTAAACACAAATGTTTCAAAACAAAAACTTAAAAATTATAAATAAATAAATAAATAAATAAAACCTTTTATGTACCGAGAGTCGTTTCTCCCGTCGATGCTCATCGTCATCTTAGTCACCCATCTTTCTCGATACTAAGACAGTCATAATTTATCTTCATTAAATAGTGATTCGTATCAGTTTTTCAATTGCCATCATCTTAGCTTGAGCTCTAGAGTTGCTAAACGAGCAAGTTCTCTCTTTGAATTAGTTTATTATGATATTTGAGGTCCTTATCTAGTTTATCGAGAACCGAGCTTTGATATTTCATTACATTTGTTGATAAGTACTCTCCCATGACTTGGTCATTACATTGTATGAAGAATCACTCTTCTAAATTACTTTCTCACTTTTGTAATTTCCTCGATGAAATCAAACTCTGATGGTACCTTTTGGAACATTCTTCATAGCTTAAATAATGAATCTACTATCATTCTGATGATACATGAATAATCTAATACATGTATATATCAAATTGATAACTTTCATGACTCATCAATTATTAATCATGTACATGGATTTCTCATGTGCATGTATCCCTGCAAATTCATGTATCCATAAATGCATATCCCACATTCTAATCGTAAAGCATGAGTTATGCTTGGTATTTTTTCTTCTGCTTTGGAAAAAAATGAGAGAGAACCGATTGTCCAAATCAACGTTAACTCTTGTTGAGTACGACTTAAGATTATCAATCATCTCGGTAAACAAAGGATTGAGATAAGGATCCCATTTAGAACATGGAGTCCGTAAATTTTCTTTAGATTAGTCTTAAAATGGAAGTTTAGAAATGAGACAAAGAAAAATAAAAGAGCCTAGTCGATATTGAAAACAACAATATATTTATCACTTGCTATATTGTATATATACTTTCACATTCTTCTTGTGGGAATCATCGTGCAAGAACGTGTTTAGCATTTCTTATGCGAGTTTGAGGAGAAGGTTATTTGGTATTTGGACATAAAATCCCACTCTTCCAAATAGTAGTTTTGAAACGTTTATGAAAATCAAATGCAATATTGTAACTTTGAAAGAGTAAGAGTACTTTCAAAATAAATGACAGAGTTTGCAAGAGAAGTAAAGATGCTCGTCCGTACAGTGTAGTCTTTGTATTGTTTTTAGGAAATATTGAGATATTGAAATGAGAAAATAGCTTTTGAGAACTGCCCAAGAGCCGCTGACTGCACCTCGACGTCGACCGAACAAAAATTGGCTGGAGTGAAACCTTTTCTGGGTGTTGGTTGCAAATCGTACGAGTTGAAATCATCAAATTTGAACGATCCTCGCAACAATGTCAAAAAATATCGACCTTCACTTAGTTTTTCACAAGCGTGCTTCCAACAGACCAATAAGGGTTTCGGTTTTTTTTGGAAGATATAACCAACCAAACTAATATAAACCAAATCAAAATTCTTAACATCATAGGTTCCAAATTGAAACCAAACACAAGTGTGGAGAAAAATCAGTGTAATCTACAACATATCTTAGGCCAAGCTGCTTCTGGAAAAGTCAACAAGTGGAAAAAATAATAATGGATCCGTCAAGGATGTGGAAGAACATGTATATTTTTCTAAACAAAAAACACATTATCAACAGGTAAGTAGCACAAACTAGTTACTAAATTGGGGGAAAACCTGATTTCCTGCCTTCAAAAGGTATATTTCTTCTCATTTTTGCTAAGAAAAAGTGGAAGAAGAAGAAGAAGAAGAAGAAGAAAAAAATTAATGAATGCAGTACTGCCCTCAAAGACATACATGAACCTATATATATACATACAGATCGCCAGTCTCTTCTCTATTATCTTTTCAAGACATATATGAGCCTTAATTTATAGCAGTGAGAGGAAGTCTAGAGTCTCTTACTGATTGTGTGGCTTCATGTGCTCCTGCTAAATGTTTTACATCTCCATTTGATTGCTTTGAGTATTTCAAATCCCAGAATGACTTGAGAAGCTCATCAAACGCTGGTGTTCGAAGTTCTTCAATCGATGCCATGCTTGGCAAGTTGAATGGTCGCTTTCTTGGTGTTGAACATGATGGTTCATCAACCTGGTCCAGTAATTCAATATGAATGAAGTAACTAACTAAGCTGACAAAAAATGGATAGTATCAGTTTGTGATGGTTATATACCGTGTAATCTGTCAGCAGACATGTTCCTGCATGTTCTGTGATCTCTACTATCTTGTGGTAGTGGCCACCTTTCAAATCTCTTAGCTCCCCACAACAAGGAGTAATCATTGAATTGAGATTTCCACATGCTTCGTTGTCGAGTTCTAACGAATCTGCACGAGTCGACAATTCATAAGTGGATGGGATGATATAAAAAAGATGGAAGTTACTATAAAGTAGGACACTGACGATCAATAGATGAGAGGAGGTTCTTGTTTGCATTATCAACATCTTCAAGAGCAGCAGATGCAGAGGAGGAAAATCGAGAACATAGCGCTTGATTCGATTCCGTTCCATTTCTAACAAAAATAAGAAAGTAATGACTGATCTTGAACATAATACAACATTTGTTTCTTCATAGATCAATAGTGTATCGAAAAGTGTACCGAAAAATGGAGTCCACAGAAGCAACACTGTTGTTTTCCAAACTGAGTAAGGATTCTTGAGCAGTCCTCCATTGTTGAGCACCCATTTTTGCCTTGTTCAAGCTAAACAGTTCAAATAACACCTATTAACTGGAGAGGCAAACAACAAAGTATTTGCAAGCAAAATAAGTTAGCTGAATTAGATCGTACCAATTTTGAAAAACCTCCTCCATGTCTCTCTTTCCGTGTTCAACAGCAGAAGTATCTTCGTGGTAGTGTGACTCTGCTTTTTCCAGGTGCAACGCCCATTCAGTTTTCACTGAAGAAGTACACTCCTGCATGGTGGACATCTCCTGCTGCAGCATGTTGGTTTTGCTTGTAGCACTCTCCCGCAGGTCACTGATTGCTGTTTGAACCTATGAAAATGAACCATTAACCTTTTAGACCCCCAAAAGAATCTGTGTACATTCCAGCATGCAATGCAATTTATGTGAGGAATAACAACTCTCCACAATCGTATATTGTCCACTTTGAGCATCAGCTCTCATGGTTTTGGTTTGGACTTCCCCAAAAGGCCTCCTCATACCCATGGAGATATATTCCTTACTTATAAACTCATGATCATTCCCTAAGTTAGCCAACGTGGGACTCCCTCCCAACAATCCTCCCCTTGAACAAAGTACAACATAGATCCTCCCCTGAGGCTATGGAGCCCTCGAATAGTCTCCCCTTAATTGAGGCTCAACTCCTTCTTAGGAGCCCTTGAACAAAGTATACACCATTTGTTCAACACTTGAGTCACTTTTTGACTACACCTTCGAGTCTCACAACTTCTTTGTTCACATTTGAGGATTCTATTGTCATGGCTAAGTTAAGGGCATGACTATAATACCATGTTAGGAATCACAGATCTCCACAATGGTATGATATCGTCCACTTTGAGCATAAACTCTCATGGCTTTCCTTTTGGGACCTCATACCAATGGAGATGTATTCCTTACTTATAAACCCATGGTCATTCCCTAAATTAGCCAATGTGGGACTCCCTCCCAACAATCCTCGATAATTTAGTTACAGACTGAAGTTATTAAGAAATACCAATTGTTTCTTTCTCGCATTTGAACTTGCTAGCAACTCAGCCACTTTTGCCAGCAGTTGTTTTTCTTCATTGGCAGCACACTCCTGTAGATTCCAAATGATTTGAAGCTCAATACAAGACTCCAGTAAGTATTAAATCTATTATAAAGTCTTATGCATTTACCTCAAATTTCTTTTCAAGTTCGGACAATTTCTGTTCATTGACTGATTGCGCATCTTCCACAATGTGGGTGAGCTTCGACGCATGCATATCCATAGTCTCTATGAAGTTTGAGGTAATTTTGGAAACTGAGCGTGTGGTTTCCACTGCTCTAGCATGTGCCTACATGAATCCTCATAAGTCGAGCAGTTTTCAAAATATCATTAAAATTGTCGACATAAAGAAGTGTTATTTATCAAAAACCTGATGCTGCTTTTGAGCATATGCAGTCAGCTTCTCTTCCTGCTTGTGAAGGCTATTTTGAAGATCACTGAGCAATGCCTCAGCTTCTGAAGCAACACCATTGAAAAGCTGAATCGACCAAAATCAGTCCAAGGAGAAAGTTTGTTGACCAAAATAGAGGAATCAAATGCTTACGTTTTCAAGAGCAGATGAATGCTTTGAAACTTCAGAATTTATATCACCAAAGGTTGATTGAAAGTTTCCTTCAAGCTCTCCAGTTATATCATTCAGAGCTTTAACTCGAGAACCACACGTTTCTTTCAGATTCCCAATCCGTTCTCTAAGTTCTTCAGTAGCCTTCAGAAGCAGAATGAAAATTATATGGAGATAGCATGAGCAAGTCCAGTCAAGAAATGGTATTAGTCAAAGCTTACCTTAGCCTTTGTTGAAACAAAAGATTGCATGTCTTCCTCCATGTCCCTCAGTTGCTGCTCTTGTTGGGTAACTGAAGCAGCTACAGTTTTATGCAATAACTCCAGCTGCTGTGTTAATTGAAATTGGAATTTCTTGACAAGTAATTTGTTTCTATCTTCAATTTTATCCTTGCGCTCTGGATAGATCAGATGATAATCAGCATAATCATTACTTCTGAATCAACCATATGGGAAAAAAAGGGTAAGCTTAGAAGACACTAAGTGTATAACTAACCAATTTTGTCAAATAAACCCGACACATCTGATGCAGCATTTTCCAGCTCTGCTCGCAACTCAAATGCACGCTCAATAAGTGCTTTCTCTGTAGGAATTGACAAAGCACAACAGTCATACATAAAGTCAAAAAGTTAGAGACTAAGAAGTCTAACATCTATAAAGGAAATCTAAGATTAGAGAGTAGAAAGTTTGAGAAATAGAAACTTATTTCAAGAAAACCCAAATTAGACACATAAAAAAGTGCTAAGGTCAGAAAGAACTTTTCTTACCAGATTTGAGAAGATTAACTATCAGAAATTCCTTTTCTTTTATTGTTGCATTTGCTTGGCGGTGTTTCTCCTCAAGATCAAAGAAAGCATGTTCAGTTTCCTCGAGCTTTTTCTGGAGTTACAAACAACAACAGTTATGAGGACCATTTTCCAAAAAAGTGAGGCATATTGTTCTACTGAACGATGATATGATAGTCCAGCTCATGGATATACCTCTGTTCTATCTAATTTACCGCTTAATTCTTCTGTCAAAAGTTGCTGAGAATCATAAAGCTCCTGAAGCTCCATCACTTGCTGCTCACAAGTAGAAAACTATTAGGGTTCCAAATAAGCAATATGAATGGAACCTCCAGAAATAAAATCTAGCCGATTGTCAGCACACCTTGTCCTTCGATTCTGAATCGAGTTCCATTCGTTCTATTTTTTCAGCCATAGCCTGGGGTTAAAAATTTATGAACATGATATGATTAATATGAATAACACGGCCAAAAGTTTTCCTAAAATCCAAAATAGTCCAAAAACTAACCTTCTTCTCAGCTTCCTCATTAAGGTAACGATCACGTGGTATATAGATTCCATTCTTCTCCCTTGCGGCATATACCTCTGTAATATAGAAAAGTTAAGATAATTTTCAGAAGCTAAATGCCCAATAAAGGGAAAAAGGAACATAAATGTTAGATCTCACATCGGTCGGAGAGGAGAACGAAGCATTCTTTATAAGGAAAGGTGTGGAAAGAGGCAGACACATTTTAAAAACCTTGAGGGGATGCCCGAAAAACCTTGAGGGGATGCCCGAAAAACCTTGAGGGGATGCCCGAAAGGGAAAGTCCAAAGAGGACAATATTTGTTAACGGTGGGCTTGAGCCATTACAAATGGTATTAGAGCCAGACACCGGGCGATGTGCCAGCGAGGAGGCTAAGCTCCAAAGGGGGTGGACACGAGGTGGTGCGCTAAAAAGGAAGCTAGGCCCCATTGGGGGTGGATTGGGGGTCCCACATCGACTGGAGAAGGGAACGAGTGCCAGCGAGGACGTTGGCCCCGAAAGGGGTGGATTGTGAAATCCAACATCAGTTGGGGAGAAGAACGAAACATTCTTCAAGAAAGGGTGTGGAAACCTTTCCCTACCATACGATTTTAAAAACCTTGAGGGGAAGCCCGAAAGGGAATGCCTAAAGAGGACAATATTTGCTAATGGTGGGTTTGGACCATTACAATACATGACTTGTTTCAAATAATGAGAGAGAGAGAGAGATGCACAGTAAATACCTTGTTTAAGCCGATCAATTTCAGAATATAAATCTTTGATCAAAGCAGATTTCATCATCTTCTGGTTAATCTGAATGATCAGGAGCCAGTTAAAATATGCACATGAGGAAGGGAGGAAAGCAGTATGATGGATCAAACCAAAAAATGAACATAAACAACTGAAAATGTGTAAGCAACAAGTACTGAACCTCTGGTTTGTTCTTTATGTTTTTGGCACGGTGTGCATAATCAAGTGTACTGAGTGTTTCTTCCAGACAGTGGATAGAGGGTGATATTGTAGCAATGATGCAAGTCTTTGTTTTACCTCCCAACGAATCCCTCAACAATCTTGTTAATTTACTATCCCTGACATTCAATCATTCCATTAACACTGTTAACTTCATCATCCCTCCTTTCATCAAAGACAAAATGAACTAAAATAGAAACGATTCTTACCTATATGGAACATGACCCGAGTGCTCTACCAGGGCATTGATAACACGCCCAAGTGTCAGCAAACTTTTGTTTATCTCCCCAGCTTCTCTTGCTCTACCCTGCAAATATATTTGAAGTATAATCAAGAACTTGTGGAAGAACTTCTCAAGTGAAATTTCAGCTTTAATTGTACATTCAGTATCATTCATGGCCTGGTGATATAAACAAAAGTGTTAAGTACACAACACCTCTCGTGCACCAGAACGTGAAATATTCTCTGAGCCAGCAAGATCAACAAGATTGAGCTTTCCACATTTTATCATCTCCTCTCCCTCTGGAGTGCACTCTTTAATGTGAATTGTGATGGAAAATATGGAATGGGACCGACTGCTTTGTTTATTCAGAAGTGTCTCTGCCGTACGCCTTTTCGCCGATCCCCGCTCCAAGATTTTATATATTTCATTTGCAGAACAGACTATCTCTTCTTCCAAACCTCTCACAAAAACACCCCCTTTTCCATCTTCCATGAGAGCAATTGGTTTCTTGGACTTTTCATCAATGAACTTTGAAGTCTCTTCAGGGGCCAAAAGATCTGTAATCTCTTCATTGTATAGCTCCAGAAACGTAACTTTCATGTTATACTCCGCATTTTGGGATTCCAAAATATCAAAAATTTGTTTCACAGCTCTAGGAATTACACCAGCATCGCTTGGAAATTCTCCATTCTGGGTTTAGCAATAAAGTCAATTAGACATTGAAATAGAAGAAATAAAAAGAAACTTAGGTGGGCTTCAACCTTTTTCCTTGCTCCACCTTCCATGGTGTATGTTTTTCCAGTTCCTGTTTGACCATACGCGAAGATAGTACAGTTATAACCCTCAAGAACTTCATATACAATAGGAGACACAGCCAGTTCGTACAATTCCCTTTGTTGAGATGCAGGGCCAAACACCTAAACCATATAATCAAACATTAAAGGAAAGGAAATCAATGAACATTAAAAGAATTTTCAATATCAGCTGAACCCATGACAATTGAGCTTAATAAAGTAAGAACACGACCAAGGATTAGCTAGTTTAAGCATTGAAACACAAAGCTAATCTGCTAAAGAAAGTTGTTCAACAGAATGAGCAAATCCATTAATTGAAAAAGGTGAACAGGAAACCTTATCAAATGCAAATGTTCTATCAATCTGCTTGTTGGCTATAGTCTGGATTGCAGAGACTTCTCTTCTACTTTCATGGCAGGATACAACCACCGGAGTATGCAATCGACTTTCATCATCACTCAATGGCCTAAAGAGGAAACAATTCCCAAATCAGAAACAAAAAAAATTATGACAATAAATCAACAGATTCTCCGCATTAAATCACCTGCAACGCACAATAACCTGCACATTAACACCCTTTTCTTTATCATGCTTATTACTCAAATTCGAATCCCCAGATCGTAGATCTCGAGCCGCCTTGTCGTTCGAACGAGGAGTTTGAGATGGCGATATCGGCACTAATCCTCCTTTTCTCTGCTGCGATTGCGCTGATTCCATCGCAAAACAACCGTCCTTTGGATCTCAAACCTTTGAAAACCAGGAAGAACAAAGTCAGCAAAACTCGTACTAAGTTTACCAAGCATAAGACAATAATCCGATCAACCTCAAGTTGAATAGCAATGCCGATAATTATAAGTACAGAAACCCAAAATTAAGCGGAATCAGAAGCTCCACTAACTAGTGAAGCTCCACCACCATCACTTCAGCTAAACAATCTCAAACTCAACCTCCTACATTTACATTCACATTCACAATTACACAAGAACATAAACGAAAAGAACACTGTAAAAAAGTACGGCGTAGGAAAGATTACTGAAACAGAGTCGGACAAAAAAAAAATGGGGTTGAATCTGAGCTGGATTGAAAATGACGGAACGAACCCGTAAATCCTGTGATCAAATCAGAAAGAGGCGAAGAAGAAGGAAATGAAACAAAAAAGTACCCCAAAGGAAGATGAAACACAAGAGAAAAACACAGTGAATCAATGGCCGAGCAAAGGAAGAGTTGGTTCGAACGCCCAGGAGAATAAGATTCTGAATCAGTGGCGATGATTTTGGAGAGAGAAAGTGAAGAACACTGACTGAAGATGAAGAAAACGAATTGGATTTGGAGGATTCGTTCAATGGCTGAAGAGAGAGAGAGAGAGAGAGATGGGGGGAGGTGTGAGGAAGAAGAAGATGGAGTGTGGATCAGTAGTTGGATATGAAAAATTAAAAAATAATAATAATAATTATATCATTTTTTAAAAAAATAAATAAATAATGGAAATTTGGGAAAATGAAATATTTAAAAGACGTTACGAGGAGTTTGAAAATCGGCAGACGGCCGGTTTCAAAATCGGCGGACGGCATTAGACGGTGTGGCTTAACGGCGTTGAATATAAAAACTAAGAAAAAAGGCTCCGTTTTGTAATACCGTTAATTTTTGCTTCCGACCGTTAAAAACGGACAAAAATCATAAAAAGCTAAGCTTATTAATCCTTTTTTTTTTTTTTTTAGTTATTTGTTTTTATAACAAATTATTCAAACCGAAATCCCCGCCGGTATTATCCCTTGGACTTTTATGATATTACAAAATTGCCCCTTCTCCCATCTCAATTAATTCAAATATTCTCTATTTTAAAATAATTTTTTGCTAAATTATAAAAATATTCCAGATTTTGTGCTTTCTATATAATAAAAATACTTTTATTTTTTAAAAAAAAAATCATACTATTACCATTAAATTTTTATTCTATAATTTTAAAATATTTACCAAAGGATAATATTACAAAATTAAAAAAATGATAGATTTTAAACTAATCACAAAATTTTGTGGGTGTTTTTTTATATTTATTTTATAATTTAGCTTTAATTTGTTCAAATTATAATTTTTAATTTTTTTTAATTTTTCAATTCATATCTAATAGATTGAAAATTGTTTTTTTTTTCTAAATTTTTACTATTATTATGTAAGTTCTTAAACTTTAAAATTTATGTAATAATATTATACGAGATTTTAAATTTTTAAAAAATATTAAAATTCAACTTATTTGAAAGAAAGAATTTTAGTTGAAGTGATGGACTTGCCCGGATTTCTCGACCTAATATCTTGCTCATTCCGTTCATGATATCTACATCCAATTGCACTCTATCATTCACAGTAAAAATACTTAAACGTTCGAAATTCGTGAACCTTCGTTCTAAGATTTGAAAGACGTTTTATTATCTTCACAGCCTCTTAATTACGAAACAAGTTGCTTAGAATTAAAAAAAAATATTAAGTTTAGCGGTAGAAATTAGATTTTTTTTATATGAAATTAAAAATTTAGAATAAAAATAAAAAACATGAATAAAATATAATTTCATGGAAATAAATAATATAATTTTTGAAATAAATAATAATGATAAGAAATTGATTTTAAATTTGGAAAGAGGTAACTTAAGAAGCGCCATTAGAGGGAGACAGGTTACTCCCACCAACAGCTGGATGGGGCCATTGCGAAATTATCGACATTTGGGGGCAAGATTATTAATTTCCTTAAAATAATCATGGTGACGTCATATAATTATTTATTATTTATTTTCTTTTATAAAAAGAAACCAGTACATTTGAAAATGGATGGTTGTGATAGAGAGAGGTTTACACACCCTTATAACAAAAGGATTTAGTATCTCACAATCCACCCACCTTTGGGGCCAGTGTCCTTGCTGACACTCGTTCCTCTCTCCAATCGATGTGGAATCTCACTGTTCTGTGTCCATCCCCTTCTTGGCTTAGCGCCCTAGCTGGCATATTTGGCTCTGATACTATCTATAATAGTCAAAGCCCACTCCTAATAATATTAAGGTAATTAAATATATATTTAAGTTTGTAATATTGGAATACATTTTCAATTTATTTTTTATTATTTAGAAATTTTTAATTAATCCCTTATATTTTTTAGTAATTAAACATATATGAAGGAGAAAAAAATAAAAATAAATAGTGATTAAAAAAATAATATAACAAAAAGGAACGTGAAGTGGGGTTATGCATGTGTGGTAACAAACTAACCCAGCGTGACGGATGACGTGAGTTAGGCACATGCCTCACGCTGCATCTTCTATTCTATTATCTACTTTTCATTTCAATTGCATTACCCTTTCATTTTAGTTTCATCTATGTAAATTTACGCATATGCCCCTACCGTCTTTGAGATTATTCAAACAGATCAACACAATGTAATACAATCCGACCAACCTAGACTACTCAACCCAAATCATAAAAGTTGGGTTGGGTTCAATTTTCAAAAAACTAAAAACTCGGGTTCACATTTTTTTAGTCGGATCAATCATATCAACCCGAAAATAGGGTTACAGTCCAACCTAACCCTACCTTACTTTTACGATTTGTTGGGTTGCGGTGATAGTTTTCACTCTTCAAAAGCGAGGAGTAGGGTAATGCTAAGGCGATCCTGTGTCAAATTCGGATTCCCAATTTTGAGCATGGATCGTTATAAGGGTATACACAAAAATTTCCTCTTAATCCATGCAGAATATATCAATACGTATATTTGGAGTCGTATATACACAAAAATTGTTATAAGACAAAGACTTCATAGCTACAATATATATTATAATGGGGACGGGTCGTGCACGAGCCGAGTGAAATCTAATCCATACACCTCTCAGAAACAACGAAAAAGCGAGCAGAAAGTTGAAAAAGTCCCTTCTGTCGAACCCTCTCGATCCATCGTACTGGTGCAAATCGAGAAGACGATTAAAGTTATATTTTGTTTTTTCTACTACAATATCTATAAACAAAATGTTTCGTCTTAGATCAATTCTTTGCTGCTATATATATATATATATATATATATATATAGAAAAATGTCCCTATTTGGTTTATGAGAGTAAAACATGTTTACCTATGGAGTTCTTATGATTGAGCTACCAAAAAGAAAGGTACATCTTATTGGTATAAACTTTCATTTACTTTAAGTCTTTCTTAGTTATTATATTTTCAAGATCGGTCTTACATTTAAGAAGAGAAAAAAAAGAGAAGAAATCGGGGAACTTTTAGAGATTAAGAAATAAAAGAAACAAAATACTAGTAAGATCCCACATCGGTACAAGAGGGGAACAAAACATTCCTTTTAAAGATGTAGAAACATCTCTATAGTATACACGTTTTAAAAACTTTGAGCGGAAGTCAAAAGTGAATACCAAAAAAGGACAATATCTACTAGTAGTGAGCTTGAGCTATTACAAATGGTATCAGAGTCAGACACTAGGCAGTGTGCCAATGAGGATATTGGGCACAGGGTGGGTACTTAAGGGGACTGGATTGTAAGACCCCACATCGTTTTGAGAGGAGAATGAAGACCCGGGTGTTGTGCTAAGGTACTCAAGAGGGAGTGGATTGTGAGATCTCACATTGTTTGGAGAGGGAAACGAGGACCAGCAACAATACTGGACAAACACTGGACACTCGAGGAGAGTGAGTTGTGAGATCTCACATCTTTTTGGGAGGGGAACGATGGTGTGCCAAGGTGATCAAGGGGAGTAGATTCTGAGATCCCACATCGTTTAGAGAAGAGAACGGAAACGTTGGCCTCCAAAAAGGGTAAATTATAAGAATAATTTCGAAGCGGTCGATTGTTGTATTAGGTGCATATTTAAAACCTTGCTTGGGACTTACTTAATTCACATGCAACGTTTGCTTTACTTTACCCCTTTCTTCTGAAAAGTGTTTAAATTGTGAATTTTTCGCACGTGGGGGTTGCAGCTTTTTAGTTCTTCAAACCTTTACTTAGGACCCTCAACCCACCATCTCGTTTTCTACCAAATTTTAACCACTTTTTTTCGGTATTTAGCTTATTACGTATAGCCGTCAGCCTCATAATTTTAAAATGCATGCATAAAAATAGTATGCAACAATTCAAGCCTAATGTTAGCAGATATTGTCTATATTAGTCCGTTACGTATAGCTGTTAGCTTCACGGTTTTAAAACGCGTGTACTGTGGAGAGGTTTCCACTCTCTTATAAGGTCCTTCCCCTCTCCAACCAATGTGGGATTTCATAATCCACCTCTCTTGGGAGTCCAACATCCTCACTGTTTTAAAACACATCTACTGCGAAAGGTTTTCACACCCTTATAAGAAATGTTTCGTTCTCTTCTCTAATTGATGTGAGATCTCACAATCTATCCCCCCCGGGAGTCTAGCATCCTCATTGGCACACTGCTCGGTGTTTGCTTTGATACCATTTGTTAGAGTCAAAGCCCATTGCTAGCAGATATTGTCCGCTTTTGACCCGTTACGTATTGCCGTCAGCCTCACAATTCTAAAACACGTTAGTATGGAGAGGTTTTTACACCCTTATAAGAAATAACTGTTACAATTTTAAACTTGAACTCGAGATAGGTTTTCATTAAAAAACTCGTTACAAAAAAAATATTATAATATATGTTCAATAATGTAACGACCCAGATTTAAATGGTGGTTTGGTTGGGGAGGAGAACAAACCACCATTTATAAGGGTGAGAAAACTTTCCTCTAGCAGACGCGTTTTAAAGCCTTGAGGGGAAGCCCGTAAAGGAAAGCTCAAAGAGAACAATATCTGCTAGCAGTGGACCTGAATCGTTACAAATGATATCAGAGCCAGACACCGAACGATGTGCCAGCCTTCTCGCTGTTCCCCGAAGGGGGGTAGACACGAGGCGGTGTGCCAATAAGGACGCTAGACCCCAAAAGGGGGTGGATTGTGATGTCTCACATTGGTTGGGGAGGAGAACAAACCACCATTTATAAGGGTGTGGAAACTTTTCCCTAGTAGACGTGTTTTAAAGCCTTGAGGGAAAGCCCGGGCGGGAAAGTCCAAAATGGACAATATCGGCTAGCGGGGATCTCAGCATTTACAAATAAATTATAAATAACTATAGAATTGATAGAATTTTAAAGAAAAATGATATGATTAGTTAAATTTAATTTTGACTAAATTATATTATAATTAATTTTGCAATAATAAAACTTATTTATGTATAAAACATAATTTTATAGACATTTTTAGATTATTTTTTAAATTAAAATTAAGAGATAATTAAGCAAAAAACTATCTTATTTTCCTCCTCAAAATAAAAAGAAATATGATAAAGAAATAAAATCAAAGCCCAATCCCATTGCCCAATCGTCCTCTCCGTAGCTTCCGCAAGTTTCCATCGCAGCCTTCACGCGCCGCCCCTTCTCCTCCTTCGCGCTCGGTGCCGCTTCTCCTTCCTCTCTTCATGCCGCGTCGCAGCTCTGTTTCTCGTCTCTGATTTTTGTCGGCTGCCATCCTTTCGTATCAGGTATTAAATTGTGTATACTATAGTTTTAGAAGACCTGATTGTGAATTCATATGATATTTCTTTTGTTACTCAGATGAGTTAATTGGTTATTTTTACTTCAATCTTCACTTAGAAAAGATAGTTTTGAGATAAAAATTGTTTAATTTCGATATGCGTAGGAAGAAAACTGTTCATAAGCATGATTTTTGGAACAAGTTAACTCAATAGTTAAAATCGAGGGTTATTGATAAGAACTTAGGAAGGAAGAACTTTGTGATTTTCGGCATGTAGTGTTTGTTATCAATGTTGTTTCGACCATCATAGCTATGTTGCAATTATTATGTTTTGGAAATACAATTATTGAGCTTTCACTCTGCTTGAACTGGTCTGAGTTACCCAATTGTTTCCTTCTAGGAAGATGGTCCACCATTTTGGAGTATACTTCCTTGTACGACCGAACCGTCCTCCTACGACTTTTCAAATGCCTCTAGATATAGTTTGTTATAATATAACATGACTTCCATTGAGCCAAATTGTGGTCCTCATAAAGCTTGATCTGTAGTTATCCTAGTTAGTGCTAGTGATAAGATTAGATGGGCAAGATTTAGTCTCAACGATGTATACTTTCAGCCTCAAACCTTGTAGGATAGCTTCAAAAAGGTTACTTTCATATATTATGATAGATAGACAAGAGTTTAGGTGCTTATTAGAGAACAAGGCTCCTGCTTGAATCCTTATTGTTGCTTTGATAACATTGGAGGATTGAGGTGTTGCCACACGTTGCTGAATGGATGCTAATATGAGCATAACTCAACGGCATTTGATATCACATCTACCCCTTTTCTTGAGGTCAAAGGTTCATTTCTCCGTACCTGCAACATTTGTTAAAAAAAAAAGTTGTTGGGTGGCTGGTTGTTTTTCAGTATCCATGAGATAACGGCAAGGGCAAATGAACCTAAAAGTATAAGCTGATAGGTTACACTAAAATTTAATCTTTTATTCATATTCCTTAACAATCCTCTTCATTGTGGGCTTGGAAATTAGTATGAGGGCCAACGAGTGATTAACAATATTAATTGAATGGAATTAATGTTATAGTGATTTGAATATATGACTTGCTGCTCAAAATTATGTTAAATAACTATTGAACCCAAAATCTTTTCATTATAGATAGTTTTATCTTTTGTTCGTAGTTTGAATTTAGAAGTTATAATCTTATGTTCATATTTTGAATATAGAAAGTTTAATTTTTTGTTCATATTTTGAATGACCAATTGTAGTTATTTGTGTGGTATATGGGTGGGTTTCTCGTCTTCTAATTAACTTGTATATTAAGTGTTGGTTTGGTTATCCCATATTTTTATAATCTTAATTGATGAATCATCTTGTAACCTGTTAGGAATTTGGGAAGTTTCTTGGGAAACTGTAATTTTATACAAGTCCCGAAGGCTTTCATTTGTATAATTTTTTTTAATCTTTTCCTCTTATCATATTGAATGTTACATCTATGTGGTATCAAGTAAATTATGATAAGCATTTTCCTCACTAGTCATATTAATGCCATTATCACATGGATTTTTGGGCAGATAAGGATCAAAATTTGAGAGGAGAGAGCAAAGGCATGGCCCCTAGATTGCTAATTCAGCGGTTAACACCATTCTTGGTGGCACGTATTCGAGAGAATCAGAGGCTTCTTAGCTCTTCTGTTTCAGCTCATCAAGAAGCATCTTCTTTGTTGGCATCTCCATCTCCATCTTCATCTGGGCCTATTGATACCATTCAAATGACTGATAATTGCATTCGGGTATTCTATACATATAATGTTATCCTTTTTTGTACAAGTACCATATGGTATAACTTAGGAATTCTTCATCCATTTCACTGTCATCCTCTAGTTTTAGTTCTTGATTTTGGACTATTCTCTTATTGTGCACCATTTGGGACTATAGTTTCTGGGTTTAGGATGCTAATCCATTATTGTGCTCTTTGGATTCTTGAAATTTGAGTAAAGCATTTGAATTTTGAGCATTTCTCTTGTTACCACTTCAGCCTATATTGGGGTTCATAGAACTGTTTTGATTTACTTTTTTGCTTACTCTTGACATATCTTGTAGAGAATGAAAGAATTGCAAGCGCCGAAGGAAGAAAAGATGCTTCGCTTGAGTGTAGAAACTGGGGGATGTTCTGGATTTCAATATGTTTTCGATTTGGATGACAAAACCAATCCTGATGATAGGTTCAACAATTATTATCCACTTAAAGACTGTCACTGGTTTGATTTTACTTCCTAATTTTTTTTTTACTCTTCTCTCTTTTCATATTTGCAGGGTGTATGAGAAGGAGGGAGTTCGATTGGTTGTCGATAATATCTCATACGATTTTGTAAAAGGAGCAACAATTGATTATGTCGAGGAGCTGATTCGTTCTGCTTTTGTTGTAAGTGAAACTTATCTCTCATTATTGCTGGCTCACCACTTTTTCTTAGATTTGTTTATTATTTCCATAGCAGTGTGTAGACCATTGCAAATTATAGTTCTATGACATCTATTCAATCAATGGAGTCATGATAAAGAAATTGAAATACTGAAATACCAACTTCCATTAATGTCATACTTAGAATATCTATCATTTGACTGTTGCATCATGCCATTTACAGAGTCTCTTTCCCTTCATAATTACTGTTTGGTGTCCAGAGTATTATTTACGTTGAGAAGTATACTGAGAGGTGCGAATCCTTCAGCCCTGGGCTGGGAAACACTCCATACGGTAGATCCCTACCTGAAAAGACACACCATGTCCACTCCCATCTATCCTTCCCCATATGTATGCGCTTGGACTTCTAACTGTTGGAGTTGGCATTCACCATTTTACCTTTGAATATATGTGAACTATAGGGGTATAACATAGAAAGGAAAATTTACTGTGTGAACAGAGGAAGTAGATACCTTAGAATTTCTAGGAATTTTCTGTAACAACTACTGCAAGTAGATATTATCTTCTTTGTGCTTTCCCTTTCTGGCTTCCCCTCAAGGGTTTTAAAATGCGTCTGCTAGGGAGAGGTTCCACACCCTTATAAAGGGTGTTTTGTTCTTCTCCTCAACTGATGTGGGATCTCACAATCCACCTTCCTTCAGATCCCAGCGTCCTCGCTAGCACTCATTCCCTTCTCCAATTGATGTGAGACCCCCCAATCCACCCCCTTTGGGGCCTAGTGTCCTTGTTAACACACCGCCTCGTGTCCACCCCCTTCGGGGCTCAGCCTCCTTGCTGGCACATCGCCCGGTGTCTAGCTCTGATACAATTTGTAACAACTCAAGTCCACCGCTAGCAGATATTGTCCTCTTTAGGCTTTCCCTTTCAGGCTTCCCCTTGAGGTTTTTAAAACACGTCTACTAGGGAGAGGTTTTCACACCCTTCGGTGTTTCGTTCTCCTCCCCAACTGATGTGGGATCTCACATTTTTCCTCTAAGCATCATCTATAATCTATCAAAAATAAAGTGATGTACCCTTGAGCAGTAATACGCCCTACAAGCCACATTTTACCAAAAGTTTCCTATGCAATCTTAGATATCCCATCATAATAGAATAAGTAGTATTGCAGAAGTTGAATTCTTGTATTACGTGCAGGTGAGTACAAATCCAAGTGCCGTTGGTGGGTGTAGTTGTAAAAGTTCTTTCATGGTCAAACAATAATCACCTCAAAGCTTGCTTCCTATAAGGCATAGAAGTAGTTATCAAAACCTGAAGGTATGATGAGTATGTTTATCACTTGGTTGCTTCTGATAATAAGGCCATTTTATATTTTCATGTACATCTTCCACTTCTTTATCATCTGAGAACTTCAATCATTATTGCAGCGTTAAGCAAAAAATAACCTTATTGATTGTAATCGTCCTTGATCTAAAACTTTCCTCTTGTTCTGAGGATGAGTCGGCAATAATTTATTACATTGTGAAAATAGAAAATGTTCTGGATATTGGATTCATCTACTGAAAAAATCATTCCCAATTTTGTTATCACTTATAATTGTCCTATGGCCATTAGTATCACTATATTTGGGGGATAAATGACTGTATATTCTTATTTTATTCAAGAATCTTAATTAAACCCATTGTTTCTTAGAAGCTTATTAATCGAGCATTTAGTTGCTAGCATCATAGCTTCAAATCTTATATGGGTAAAATTTGGAGCAATCCTTTTACTCCAAAAGCATCAAAATATATTTTTACCTTTACCTTCATTAAAGGTTTGTCAATATTGTAATTGTTAAGAATCCCGATCCCACATTTATCTCTATTACAAGGTATGTTAATACGATGGATGTTGAATTTCTACTATTGAACAATCAATTTAGATTTCTAATGATAGGAGGTGCGGGAGCTTGTCGTTGACAATTGAATTTCTATCGTTTCTCCGTGTACTCTTCCTAGGCATCGCCTTGAGTATTTGAGTCATTAAGCAAATATTGACATTGGTATGTTTTTTTTCTATACATTAACAATGATTTGTTTTGCAAGGACAGAGAAATTTATAGGGTCCTCTGATATGAAAAGAACATGCCCTAAGGTCTGAATTTATGGACAACAAAGGTGCAAGCCATGATGGCAAAGCACATGCTGCAAAACAAAATAGTATCACATTATGAAGTTACATTAGAACTTTCACTTTCTCATTTGGTAAAAATGGGAACTTTATGGTAAGCCAGTGATATAAATGTGAGTTTGGAATTTGGGGGGGTTAATATTGATATTATATCATGAAAATGATTAATATTATCATAAAAGAGGATATCATTTCAAGCAATATACGCTGTTCTAGGTTAATTTTGAATATTATAAACATGTGTAATGACTACTTAGAAGATATTGTGAGATTATTTGGAATACCTGGTTCAATATGCCATTATTATTACATTTTGTATGGACCTTCAAATGGCATGCCTTTGCTTCTCACGATTAGATTAGCAAAAAAGTGACCTACTAAACTATATTCTCTTCTCTCATGTAGTGAAATGATTATTTTTAAGCATTCTCGAGCCTTTTTTCTTGCAAGCTTATTAGACATCAAATCATAAACTTAGCTCTTGTTTGATGGCTGGTCTAAGACACAAAATCAAAAGCTTAACTCCTGTCTTTTGTAAGTGCTTTTTCTTCTACAGCTTCTGTCGCACATTGTGATGGCGTCGGTGCATGTGTTTATAGAATACACCGGAGCTGAGTTTAACGACGTCAAAATTTGTGAGGTTCCCATTAACCCAAATGTAGAAGAGTTTCACTTTCTTTCATCGTTTTCTATTGACTTTGATAGCTACCGTTTTTTCACTATTGGAGTTTCCAACGTTTCATGACTCTCCCTTGTGCTGCCATCAAAAAAGGTATTAAATCTCCACCAACATGTATACGTACTTTTAGTGCACATTGAATCTTAAGGTAAATGTGAGGCTTTTTTTTAGTAGGATGTTAGATCAAGCACGGGTTGAGTATAGAACTTGATTACATGCATCAATTGATTATATTAGGCTTTTTTTTGTTTTCCTCACATCAATCACACAAACTTCTTATCCACTCTCATTCGATTATAGTCGATTACAGTGGAAAGCAAGTACAACTCGAGTTTAAAGAATTTACAAACCCCTAGAAATCAAAACTTGTGATACAAAAATCGCCACATAACCATGTAGGATTTGGTCAACGAGGAGTGGAAATAGTAGGATAATTATTATTTTTTAGGCATAAACTTTGAGAGGGGGCCCTTTCCCATTAATTCATTGATTTTCCCTTGTAATAGGTCTAGCTTAGCCAGGTAGTTCCCTTGTTAAATTAATATTGTATTCCACTTACCACCATGAACATGAACATGAGTATGAATATGCTTATGATGATGTCAAATCTTACCGCCCTTTTGCTTTTGATAACCAAAAACAAAGACAGGATTTGCCCCACCACCACCACTTCCCTATTAGTTTAATACATATCCCCATGTGACCCTCACATACTTCAATCATAAGTCTTAGTTTTAGATGAAGAATTTTGAAAAGATAAGTGTTTTTAAGTGAAGATTTCGATCATTTAAACCTACTCGTAAAGAAAACGTTAATGAAATCTTTGGTTTAGTTAAGTAATGAATGTTATGTTTGAGACTCCTGTTTTAAGGGCCGTAAAACCTGTGCTTAGGTGCAAGAAATCACTTTATATTGCATTGTACTTTCATAAAAAATGATGATTTTGGAGGAGAACTGTATTTTTGTGTTACTTCCGAGCCTGATTTTTTTAGAATAGTATAGGACAAAAATCTATCATGCATGGGAAATAGGAGATCATGTTTTTCCCTTGCCCTTGAATGATAGAACTCTTAGATAATCTTCGCATTTATAGTCAATCAACACGTTTGCAAACCTATTATTCTATATGATAATCACCATATGGTATTTCCACCATGACATCGATTCTCGTTATTTTTTCAAGCTCCCATGTTGATTGTAACTTCAACTTTGAGTATGATGAATGAACTAAACTTGTAATTAAAGGTTCTCTCCAAAAGTTCATTTTGGAGTACGCGTCTGTAACGATAAGAGTTCAAATCACAGAAAGCATTTTCGAATAACATAAAATGAGAGATTAGTAATGAACGATATTTAGTAATAAAATGTTAAGATGTGGTAGTGAGGAAATATCAAATCATGATGATTATCATTTGAATATACATTTGAATATAGGGTTTAAAATGAATTGATACTAATTGTATGCAAATTGGCAATGAGGTGCAAAGAGATTGGGAGGGGACCTTCAAACAGCATCTTTCCCCAACTCACTAAGTAGGCCCATCAAAATCACCTATATCACTTCAAGAACCACTTTCTAGAATTTTTTTTTTTTTTTTTTTTCAAAATTCTTAATCTTTATAATTTATAAATGTTATTTATTAATTCTCGAATTTCATTTTAAAGTAGGTCGTGCACACTTTCGCATGTGTATAAAGCTTTTTTTTAAGTGCAAGACTAACGTAAGTCAGAATGCTATCGTAGACTTTTTACAACGTTTTAAGTCAATGTTCTTGAATGTCTCTAACATGTCAAAAAGATGGTGAAACAAAAATGACCAACTAGATGAATAGGATCAACCTTCAGATGATTATGCTGGTGTCTAGACATCGTAAATATGATCGAGTATTGTAAAAAATGTTACTACTGTGGTATCTGATTTAAAATGATCGAGATCAATTATTTAGGCTCATAAAAATTACCTAAAAAAAGAAACTCCTATCCACGACCAAAAGTACATTATCTCCACGAACAAAAGAAAATGGTATCTTGTCCCAAAAATACTTGATTGGCGCCTACACCCAACTCGAGGAAAAGGTCAGAGTTATTTGTGTTCATGAGTTGGGGTTCAGTCGGATTAAGATATTTTTCCTATTCGAATAGTTTTATTAAATAATGAACCAAACTCAATTATAAAATATTGAGTCGGGCTGGGTCGGGCTCCTCAAGTCATTATTCAATTTTCTTGTAATAAAAGTAAAATGGTAATAGGTAAAATATTTATTTGTTTTCAAACCATAAATAATAATTATGAAATTGATAATCTAACTCAAACGGTATCAATTGGGTTGGGTCGATTCAATTTTTTAGGTTACTGAGTCTTTTGAACACTCGTACATATAGAAGCACATGATAACACACGTTAATCTTTGGCTAACACCGATCTAATTATCTCGAGTAATTTATCAATTTAATTTAGATCATTTTTTTTTTGGAATATTTTTAAATTAAGATAAAAAATTGAATATTGAAAATGGCAAGAATTAAAGTGAAGAGTCGTTTAAGCCTAGTCGAACCAATGAAAAGATGTTTGGAGACGTCGAGTTGAGTGCGAGGGAGGTGGCTAGGTGCAAGTCACGGTTGGAGGGAGTGCATATAAGTAAGACCCGAATAAAGTAGGAATACATGAATGAACCGAGATTACATTTGAATAAAAGAGGTTCTGAAGATAAAATGATTAAGAAATGCTTAAAGAAAATGAAGTCACTACCTATGCTAATAAGGTGCGCCTTCCTTTTCGGTGGCTCAATCATAAGAACTTCATGATTAAACGTGCTTTACTTGGAGCAATTCTATATTGAATGACCTCTTAGGAATTTTTCTGGGATGCATGTGAGTTTGGGCTAAGCATGCCGGAAGAAATCGTGTTGGTATGTGGGGATAGTTTTCACACTTAAGAAGTGAGAAGTAGGTAACGTGATCATGTTGTAAGAAAATGTCGGGGCCATCAAATATCGAATCCAGATTTCGAATCATGATCCAAATCTTGGATATGAGGCGTTATAGCGTATGTCAGGTGTCACAGTCGTACTTTTTCAACCGTACAACGTCATGATCTTGACACACTCGTGACCAACCTTAAGGAGAACCCAAGCTCCATTTTCATATTTTGCCTCAGTTTTGTGGCTTCATCTGAAATTAGGCGAGATTAGTTTTTTTCTCATTAAACATTACTTTTGCGGAATCTAAACTTGTTCGGCTCTACACGCCACCTGCACGTGCATGTTCAGTCATCTACGACACAACCGACTTGCCTCTACACTAGGCCAAGTGATACGGCTCGACCTTGCCTTTACTCGGGATCAAGGTCTCTTGTGTGCAACGTCCCATCCCATCATCTCATCTTGGTTCCCAATTAACATAGTCCATATGTCATGTCGTTGAGAACGGGTCCACGTGTCGTTCATAATCTCAGGATATTTTGAACATCCATCCATCCGAGTTCAATCGAGGCATTGGCCCTCCTGTGCCCATGTCATGTTATTTACGAATACCTTACCAAATAGTGGGTGCAAAATCCAACTTCTGACACTTGGGCTAAGGTGCAATACCGGCACACCCATGGCGTCCGATACTATTCTTGAAAGACCCATTTCAAATGAAGTCGCTCGAGACACTCGTCTCACAACACTCGCCTTTACTGTGACACACACATATGCTACAGGGTAGTTAGCTTAGGCCATAGGGCCCAGGGGTGGTGAAGAGATGACACCATGCCTCCACCTATAGTACATTTTAAGTCATTTTTAATACTCCTCCGGTAAACGTCATTTTGGCAAAGGTATCGTGGAGCATTGGTGAGCATTCATATTTCATATGGACAGACTTGACTCCAGAACTGCATTCCCAAATTCCCTCAAGATCTCTGACTTTCGAGGTTAAGGTTCGAGTCCCTACTTGACTCTTTAACAAGTCTATCTCTTAAATCTTGTCTACTCATTGCCCTTCACTTACTTATGCCTCTCTTCTCTTCAATGCCCACTTTGTATAATGTGTTAGATGATGCACCGTTCTCCTCAATCGCATCATGACACTCGTCTACACCCTTGTGTGGTCAACTAAGAGCACACACGTTCGATTTGATGCTATAGGAGAAGACTGAAGCACATACTAGGCTAGTTCGTGAACTGAGCTACAAGCATGGCTGGTGATGCTAGTTTGGTTCCAAATCTAAGGCTCGAGTGATGACTTCTTTACTAGTGATGACTTCTTTAAACAACGTTATTCCTTAACGGTCGTGTTAGATTTTATTCGTGCATGACGTTGAGTCGATGTAGTTGGACCGTTTTGAACAAATTGGATGCCAAAAGAATTGGGAAGGAAGAACCTTTTCAAGTTATATTGAAAGGGATAGAGATATTGATATTTTTTTAGAGACAATAAAGAAATTCATCACAATAAAAACGTTTAGAGAGAGAAAATTCTCTTTTATTATTTTTATTTTATTTTATATTATTGGATTCTCGAAGAAGAAATGGTCAACGCTCTCTCCAACTGATTACGTCAGCATCCATGTCATCTCTCTTTATCTCTCCCAATCCTACTTAACCCCTTCTATCTCCATCCAATTTCATTCCACAAATCAAACTCTCCTCTCTCCGCCCTCCTCCTCCGCCACCTCACCATGCACGCCTTCTCCTCCGCCACCCTCGAAGCCTCTCTCTGCCACCTCCCCGCCCCCGACCTCGCCATGTCGCCACCACTTCTTGCATCCTTCCCTCATTTCATATCTTCCCACTCCTCCTCCTCCTCCTTCTCCTCGCTCCTCGCGAGCGACCTGGCCCCGATGCTAGAGCCATCGGGGCTCTTACCCTCGGAGCTCAATTATAGTTGTAGTAGTGGACCTTGTAGTAGCTACGGGTCTCCGACATCAAAGCCTCAACGGAGTATGAGCCACGGACCAGGCATTCAGATTTCAACGTTGTTCGACTTAGAAAGTTCTGTGAGAAGGGCTTACAGCTCCAGTGATTTGCAGGTGTGCTATATGTCTCATATTTATTCGAACCAATCCAATCCAAAAAATTTATAGTCGAGTTGAATTAGGTTCATTGTTTAATAAGAAAATTTATTACTCGAGCCAGTCCAATCTAAAACATATTTTAATTCAACTCAACCTAACCTACGAGATGACAGAGAAGAACAGAAATGGCAAGCTCGAGTAAAAGCAGCTTGATAATAGAAGGAATGAGTACCAAAGCTTGTCGGTATAGTCCCGAAGAGAAAAGACAAAGAATCGAGAAGTATAAAACCAAGAGAAATCAGAGGAATTTTAATAAGAAAATTAAGGTATTTATCTTTTATTATTTATTCCACTTATTTTTTTAATTAATTATAAAAAATATATATTTAATTTCTACAAGAAGAACAAAAATTCATGTATAATATTGGTGGAGTTAAAAATGATTGTGGATAGGATTACTATTCATATGTAGCTACCACCAGTGTTCTTTATTTTTCTTTTTTTTTTTTCTTTTTTAATAAAGTTGTTTAAAAAACTAAAATACTTTACAATTTTTTTTTATTTAATTATAATTTCAATCTCTCGAGAACATGTTTGTGTCGTTAATGAACTTTAAAATAACCTAATTTGTATCGATCTCACATCGGTCGGAGAGGACCTTATAAGGGTATGAAACCCTCTCCCTAATAGACGTGTTTTAAAATCATGAGTTGACGACAATACGTAACAGAATAAAACAGACAATATCTACTAGTGGTCGACTTAAAGCTGTTATTATTATACGTCCGTAAATTTTCAAATTTGTGTCGAACTTGTTTTATTTAATACTTTTTAAATTTGGTAGTATGAACGCGGGAATATGTTTGAACTTTTTTTTTTCTTATATTATATTACATTATCTCTGTTTAGTTCAATTATGACTTGTTAATTTATCGAATGCTCGGGAATATGGTAGTATGAATGCAGGAAGACATTGGCGGATAGTAGAAGGCGAATAAGAGGGAGGTTTGCGAGAAATGAAGAAGCTGAGAATAGTAACTCGACCAGCTCGCCAACAGAGACATGGAGTTGCTACGACAATGCCACGACGGAGGAAGTCGGCCAAGACGATGGCTCATGGATCACCTTTCTTGATTCCTACTCTGTTAATTTTATTCCTTGATTTTTACTATTTACATTTATACCCTCCCAATTCTACCATAAAAAGAAAACAACTCGCTGAGGTTCAAACCTCCGTTCCACAATTATTTGAATTATACATAAGAAAGAAAATCGAGCAATCAACCTTAAAGATGATAAGAATACCTTATCCAACTTTGTAAATTAAATTCTATTTTGAATGAATTGTCATACGAACGTACATATTTGTAACATTGAGTAGTATAATTTCAGCAACTCGATTGCTTATATTATTTAAATGTGACGTGAACTTAAAACTATAAAAATATTTGTTCTAATTTTTAAATGTTTAGAAGTTTTTTTTTTTTTTTTTAATTTTTTTATTTTTAAAATGATGTAATCTCTCGATTAAACATATATTATTTGGTCCGATTAAACATATATTATTTGGTCGAATTGGTCGGTTGAAAAAGGTACAGGAGCTAGCGAGCTTAGAGATGTCCACGACAAGTGGGGCTATGTACTAGAAACGTCCACAAAGTGGTAACAGAATTCTCGAAGAATTTTTCTCTATTATTATTCTTATAAAAATAGTCGTTTAAAAAAAAACGTTTTAATGTATACTTTTCTTATTTTTCTCCCCACTCACTCTTCTTTCTCCGTCTAAGCGGGAAATCTCTACCCTATTCTGGGTAGGTCCCACGGGACTTCCACCCCAGACATCTTTATCATGGCACGTGCATTTGGGACAAAGATAGATTAGAGTCTAGGGTATGGTTCTAATACCATGTTAGACGAACACGACTCTCCACAATGGTATAATATTGTCCACTTTAAGTATAAGCTCTCATGGTTTTGCTTTGGGCTTCCCCAAAAAGTCTCATACCATGTAGTTAGTATTCCTCACTTATAACCCATGATTATTTCTTAAATTAGCCGATGTGGGACTTCCATCATCCAACAAAACCAAACGTAAATTATTTTGACGAGATTTTAAAATATTTAAATATTATATTATTTTGAGTTGTATAATGAGAATGTTTTTCTCGTTACCTTACTTATTTTAGAAGCGATTCTTAATGATCCGATGTAAAAAAAAAACATATCATTATGATTATATTACCTATTATATGTTACCACATATATTATTTTTCTGAAAATGAACGGACAAAAATGATAAACTTTGCAAATTTGGTAAAGTATCGGGATATTTACTCGACTTTTTAAAAATAAGAGTATGATTTGCAAAATAAGTAAATTAAATAAATTTAATTTTTAATTATTATATATAATTAGTGGAAAATAAATTTTAAAAAAGGAAAAAAAAAAAAAAAGGATATGAATGAAAAGAAAGTTCTTATAGTTGAGAAAGAAACAGGAAAGGGCAAAGTGGTGATGAATATATCTTCAACACTTTGAAATATAAGTGCCCTTTCATTTTCATTGCCTAACTCAACACAATAATATCTATACTCGATTCACTTCTTTCTCGAACCTTCTACTTTTAATTGTGTATTTAATAGGTTAATGAAACAAAAATTCTTTAGATATCTCGAGCTTCCGTGCTCTAAATGTCGAGCTAGAACGAAAGGTACTGTAGATCAGGGTATGGATATCTCGAGCTTCCGTACTCTAAAATTAACTTTTTGAACCAATTTAAAACGAGATTATAAATATCAAAATTGTATTTTAGATTAGAGAAATGTTGTGAATTTTGTATGTACGTAATTTTTTAACCTAAAAAATTATTACGAGAGGTAAATAGTCGGTAAACTATAACATATCTTTACGTGGGAATTGCTTCCTTCTTTCAATTTTAATTCCCGCAAAATTTTTCATTTATTTTTTATAATCAGGGTATGATTCTCATAACGTTGAATATAAAATCTAAAAGCTCAAATTTCAATATGACAACATAGCGTAACAGTTAAAGGACTACGTTAGCAAATATTGTCTTCTTTGGACTTTCACTTTCAAGCTTCCTCTCAAGGTTTTTAAAACGTATCTGCTAGTAAGAGGTTTTCACACTTGTAAAATACGTTTAGTTATTTTCTTCCACCAACGTGGGATCTCACCGTTTTTATAATAAAAATCGAGTGAGAGAGGACAGGATTGAGGATGTTAAGTATAATCCTCATTCTCAACCCCGTTTAGTTAACGTAGAGAAATATTTTTTCGTTGTCTTCCTTATTTTCCATTTAAACGGGAATTGTCAGACCTGGTTCGAGAGTGGAGTGTCATAGGTTAGCAAGGTAGAGTTGTTTATGTTAGTGCAAGTATGTGGGTAATGAAGGTAGGCTTCCACTGCATATGATGATATAAAAGTGGCATTGGTTCAAATTTGTTTGCTTTTGGGAAGTTGATGGACAATTCAACCCACTTGGAGACGGATATAAAGTAAAATAGCGACGTTCCACGAAAACAAGTTATATGCTAAGGCTCAACCTTGGGGCCAAACTGATGATATTCACAACACCAGCTTGATGGCTATAGAACTTGAGCTCGGCTTGACTACTCTCATAAAAATGATCAGCTTGCGTGTCACTTTCTCGACTTGATCTATCGAGACAACTTTTGTTTTTTCTCTTGTCGATTGTCCAATCAATTGTCTTCCATTTTCATGGTTGATATATTTTACTTGGCCTTTGATTGACGATCTCTCTCCATAACATGCATCAGACTATAGATCGTCCTACATCATTGGTTGTCTCTGTCTCTTGTCTCTTCCTCGTGTTTGCCTTCAATTAGATTTTGTTGTTCTCGTCGTTAATATAATTTAAATTGAACCCACAAATGATATAAATACTACTATTGCTTTAGCTTTACTCACATCAGTAGCATATTTCTATGCGGGTTTAGCAAAAAAGGATTAAGTTATTTCGGTAAATACACTCAACCAACTCCAATCTTTTTACCCATTAACATCTTAGAAGATTTCACAAAACCCTTATCACTTAGTTTGGAAATATATTAACGGATGAATTAGTAGCTGTTGTTCTTGTTAGTAGTTGTTGTTCTTGTTTTTTTAGCACCTTTAGTAGTTCCTATACCTGTTATGTTCCTTTACAGGCGAATCCATGGAGGGTCATCATTGATTAGTTTTCGAAATAGTCTTTTTTTTTTAGTTTAGACCAATGCAATGTATACATGGCTCAAGATAATCTAGGGAATATAAATATGAGTTCAAGTCCACCGCTAATAAATATTAACTTATTTGGTCTTTCCTTTTCGAGTTTCCCCTCAAAGTTTTTAAAACGCGTCTACTAAAGAGACTTTCACAACCTAAAGCTCAACTTCCTCACTAGCACACTCTTCCTCACCAACACACCACTCCGTGTCTGGCTTTGGTATCATTTGTTACTAATATCACATGGTATCAGAGTCGATGGTGTGAGTCAATAGAAAAAGTGAAAGTTGTTTAAAGAAATTGTAGTAATGAGGTTAGCAAGTGGGAGTGCGAATGATAAAAGAATGAAGTTCACTTGAAATAAGCAACAAAGAACCATATCCTTCAATAATATTCACTAAAATTAGAGAACTAAAAGATGTTCGAAGTATCATACTGTTTCCACAGTAAGTAATATACTCTGCCAGCTTCAAAAATATTGTTGAGTTAAAGAAATGCTAGACTCACCCATTTCTCATTTAACTTTATCAGAAAAACATCAACAACAACTCTACTCTCCACTTTTACTCCGATTTCTGCTTCGATGATCTCCTCGGGCGAGAAGTCCTCAACCCACTTGTAAGCCTTCCCACGAATTTCAGAATCTCGTCGATTATGATCACGGGCAATGCCACCGCCAGAACCAAGAGCCATTCGTTCAACGACAGCGGGACGATGCCAAAGATCTTGGCGAGGAATGGCACATACAGAATCAAGAAATGCAGGCCGAACGAAACAGACATGGCGAGGAGGAGCCAAGGGTTAACCCAAGGGGGCATTGTCAACAAGCTTCCATCCTCGGAGAGGGCATTGAGGGAATTGAACATCTCTATGGCTACCAAGACGGAGAGCGACAGGGTTGATGCTTTGATCTTGCCTGAGCGGAAGTAATCGCATGGATCCGAATCAAAGCTGAAGACTTCATCCCCAGCTGTGAAGGGCGACACCGAAAACCCGTCCCAAGATGAGCACTGACCCCAGTTAGCGAGCTGAGAGTAAGAGACCAGACTGTGGCCATCTCCAGACAGGTCGATGCCTAAGAATGATGCATGTGTATACCAAATAATAAATACTCCTACAGTTGCTACCCCTACGTAAAGTCCGATCACCTGAGAGCATCAAATGAAGCTAGGAAATTAGATTTTCATCTCATTAGGAAGTTATATTAGTTAGTTCAAGGAAGCGAAGGGGTGCAAAAAATACCAAATAGCGGAACAAAATCCAGGGTGTGATCAATGAGTCGTCGCTCTTTCTTGGCGGTTTCTTCATTATATCGTTATCAGGTGGATTAAATCCCAACGCAGTTGCCGGGGGTCCGTCTGTAACGAGATTAACCCAGAGAAGCTGAACAGGGATCATCCCTTCGGGGATACCCAGTGCTGCTGTCAAAAATATTGATGCAACTTCACCAATATTCGAGGAAATCATGTACCTACAATCAGTTGAAACCGTATAAACATTACTGAAATCGTGCACGGTCGCTCGAGATATTGATATTTGATGGCAGTAACATAAATGACCAACAGCTATGTCCAATGACCAGAATATTATCAACGAAAATGGATGAATGGTTGCTCAAGTAGAGGAAAAACCTGATAAAAGCCTTCATATTGTCGTAAATGGACCTGCCTTCACCAACTGCTGCAACTATTGTACTAAAATTGTCATCTGCAAGAACCATGTCGGAGGCTTCCTTTGCAACCTGGAAAAAATAAATTCCATTCGAGCGCAGACGCAAGCCCGTTTAAATATGATCAGTGGTACTATATAATTGTAAACATTAATGTATAACACATCCAACAACTTATTTCGAAGTAAGTACCTCAGTACCAGCAATGCCCATCGCAATCCCGATATCGGCCAGCTTCAAGGCAGGCGCATCATTGACTCCATCACCGGTCATTGCAACAACTTCACCGTCTTCCTTGAGCAATCTCACTATCTCTTGTTTATGTCTTGGTTCAGCCCTTGAGAAAAGAAGTCCTCCATCTTGTCTTAAATGAAGTTTTTGACCCTCCCGATTCATTGCCATGAACTCTTTTCCAGTTAAACTTCTGGAATTTATAGCTTCATGTTTTCCAAATACGCCTATTTCTCGACATATAGCTTCAGCTGTATTCTGGTTGTCCCCTGTGATAACCATGACACGAATACCAGCAGCTTTGCAGTCTTCAATTGCTTGATGAACCTCTTTTCGAGGAGGATCCTATCAAAACAAATGGCGACACAAACTTAAGTCAATTGAAAAACTATACAAATATCCAAAATAAATAAATGAAAAGGCATAGACACCGAGCGACTCACCCTTAACCCAACAAAGCCCGCAAAGATAAGATTACTTTCGATTGTGGAGTATTTGGACGGGTCAAGTAGAAGCTGGTGTGCTGGATGTTCTTCATCACCGTTATTATAAGAGGAAAATTCTGGAAGATCTTCCTTGTATGCAAAACCCAAACACCTTAATGCACTTGATGACATCTCACGCAAATAATCTAAGAGGTATCTCTTCGAATCTGAGTCCAACTTCACTATAGTTCCATCAAGCAGTTGAATAAATGAACTCCGATCCAAAAGGTTTTCAACAGCACCCTGCCACAGTTCAGTCAAGCACCATCTTAATTAAGATCACAAGGCTGATAGATATCAAGCTTTACAACCTCCGAATTTAAGTAGCAATGAAAATAAAATTTATCACCAAACAAGACATAAATAGTGAGATTATCAGAAGATACCTTCACGAGTAATGATTTCTTCCCTGAGCTAGAAGTTGTAATAACTCCCATGGATTTACGGTCTCGGTCAAATTCTAGAGTAGCAATGCGTTGCTCGTTCTTATTCCAAGCATGGCAGCATCCTTGTTAATCACATTCCCATGTCAAAAACATGTCAGCATAAAGATGCATAAGAAAGAAAATGAGGCAATAATAACAGTCAAGAACTTACGCAGGACATCCCCATTAATGTCAGCTGAACTTGAGTCATATCCTTCAGGAAGCCCCATCTTTTCCACAAGAACCTAAACATGCAGATAAAATGCATCAGTAACCAAGCTACATAAGATGCACGACACGTTTATTTGTTGGCATCCGCCCTTGCCTTCATTTTCAGCATCATTACTAAGTGTCTGAACAACGTTCCTTTTCTTACTTTATCAACATTCAGACAATATAACTAGCAAAAAGAAATTTATCAAACATTACGGGCTACAACAACCTCCCCCCTTCACTAATATTACGAAAACAAATCTATCAGTGGTCACTTAAAGAAGACTTCTAGTTTCCTAGTCTTTACAGCTTTCATCTTTGGCCATGTGTTTAGCAAACTATTATTTTGTCCAATCTGGCAGGGAATTTTCAGTTGTAAAAGTCAAAAAGTGACATAAAATCGTTACATCAAAAGATCATGAGATTATTCGGTCACCCACCTTCAATGCTGCCTCAGTAGGCATTCCATTTGCAACAAAATGATGGCCAGATTTTTCAACACCTGCATCATTACAGACAGCAGCGATCTTTGCCAACATTTGCAGATTAGCATCCAGTTGACCTCCAAGCCAACCGATTATCTTTCCATCTAAAGGATCATATGTAGTCCCCTCCACATCAAAAGCTCGCAGAGTGCCAACACGAGAACCAAGGGCCACAATTTTTGCCACAGCCATCTGATTAGTTGTTAGAGTACCGGTCTTATCAGAACATATCACAGTTGTACAGCCAAGTGTTTCAACACTGGGCAGCTTCCGAACAAGGGCATTCTTTTGAGCCATCTTTCGAGTGCCAAGTGCCAAGCATGTTGTTATGACCGCAGGCAAACCTTCTGGAATTGCAGCTACAGCCAATGCCACAGCAATCTCAAAGTAATATGTACATTTCTCAAATGAGAACTTGAAATTTGCAGGCCACCCATCAACATATTCCCAAGTGAGGAAGTATTTGACATTAATAAGCCAAACTAGAGCACAGATCACTCCAATTATTGCCGTTAGAAGCTCTCCAAACTCATTCAACTTTTTCTTCAATGGCGTATCATCTTCACTCTGGGATGCTTCTTGTATCTGAGCATGCACCTGTCCTAGTTCAGTGTTCATTCCTATTTGGGTAACAACGCAAATACAATTTCCATTGACAACTGTTGTCCCTGCAAAAACCATACACTTTTTCCCTTGTATATCGGTATCTTCTGGCACTGCCTTAGCAGTCTTGCTCACCGCTTCACTCTCGCCTGTCAAGGAACCTTGCTCAACCCGAAAAGTTGAGCTGATTAAACGCAATACTCGCATGTCAGCAGGCACCTTATCCCCAACTCTGAGTTCTACTATATCACCGGGAACAAGATCTTTTGCAACAATCGAAACTCGTTTACCATTTCGTATAACTGAAGCCTGTTCAGACTGGATTTCTTTAAGGGCTTCCAATGCTTTCTCGGCATTGTTCTCTTGCCAAATGCCAACAATGGCATTGACGATCAGTATCAAGAAAATAACTAGAGGCTCCACAAATGCGGTGATCTCCATCTCACCTCCTTCCTCGCCATCATACCACGCAAGAACAAAAGATACAACCGCTGCAGCTAATAGAATCCTAACTAGTGTGTCATTAAATTGTTCCAAAATAAGTTTCAAGATTGAGGTACCTTCATGCTTCTCCAATTCATTGAAACCATAGATCTTTCTCTTGTTTTCGACCTCTTCAGAAGATAATCCGAGATCTGGATTCACTTGGTACTTCTCTACGCATTCTTGAACATCCCTTGCCCAGGCAGGGTACGTTTCTTTCTTCGAAGATGTAGCAGCAAAAATGTCTTTCTTCCCATAGTTTTCCCCCCCTCTTCCCATTTAGATTAGCAAACACGTTGGACGGATACAGAAATCCAATAGAAAAATCAATTTCTCCTGCAAATCACGAAGAAGAAGAGGATGATTTTAGACAAAATCCAACGCAGAACAACATTAAAACAAAATTATATAACAAAATCCCCAAAACTACGAAATCAAACACTCGATCCTCAGTTTAATCCACTAAGAATTCACGATACGCGAGTAAAAATCAATCACTAACACAAAAATGAAACAAAACAAAACAAAACCAAAAAATCACCCACTGCAATTATCCTACACAAGCCAAATTGAAGAATTAAGCAAAATCGTTCAAATTCAAACAGATCCGTAAGAAACAACAATATCCTCGCGTCTCCAAACCTCCTCGACAAGCAAACAGGATCAAAACATCAAATCAAAGAGAATCGATAGAAAACAAAACCAAAATCAACACTCAACCCAATCATTTCTCTCAAAACGACATAGCATAGGTACCAAAATTCCAGGATCTTCGACGAGCAAAGGCTTCCGCTTCTCCCTCTAAACTGGAATAGACTGAATGAGAGCGTAGAGAGAGAGAGAGAGAGAGAGAATCAAAACCAACGTGACGCTTCCAGTGACGACGAACTGGACAACAACAAACCGTGGAACGGAACTGATAATAGGTTAAATAAGGAGCGATTCAACAGCATAATCTCCTGCATCCGGTAGTATTAACAACGAACAGATATCCGATCATGTTCTGCCACGTGTTGAAATCTGGTGGTGTTATGAGTGATGTGTGTTGTGAAGGTACACGATAAGAAAAACGGGATTCCGCATGGAATTGGTTTTATCGTTATTAAAATAAGTGGCACGAAGCTTCCTACTTGTTTCTCTTCGGAATACCAAACTTGGGATTTGGAAAAGGAACTTTGCTATTATGCCCCTATACTTTAATCAAATTTAAAATCGAGATCTTAATTTTAGAAATATTCATTTTACTTCTGGTTCTGGTTCGGCTCTGTAGCACCCACCTCGAAGGCTCAAACTCGGAGGGAATTCTCGAAAAATGTAGAGGACGTGAGTAACATTTTTTTCTTGTGAAATATATTGATTTATTCGGTTTTTATTTTTCAATATTAAAATAATTATTTTTTTTAAAAAAATAATAAATGGGAAAATATTATCTCGGTAATTAGATCCTCACGAATTTACAGTAGGAATCCCGGTCTCCACAAAAATAAATGAAAATTTGACTGAGATAAGGAACGAAATAGGGCTTCCTCGTCCCCGACCATGAACATCTCGAGTTTCATTTTTTTTAGTAATTTATTTGAAATACCAAATAATTATATATCTCCTTCCATCAATTTTATATATATTATATTGGCTTTTTTTAAGAATTATTTTTCACATTTTTTTATTATTAAATATAGGCCTCAGGTTTAGAAACTGAACCAAACTTTGAACGTTAGCCTCGGTGACCCAATCATTCGAACCACAAACCTGGAATCAAGCATGCAGCGTACGACCCAATCCAATGTTGGCTCAAGCCCACAACTCTGTCTAGTTGGTTCACAACCCATCAGCTCACACTTCGCCCAAAATGTAGAACCAACCCGGACGACTTATGAACCAGCTTCATCAACAACTAGCCTCTTCACCTCACCTAACTCCAACTCTACCGGCCTAGCATAAAAAGTATGGAAGTATGATGTGCATCATAACAATGTACCATTATTTAAGATACAGTACCTCATGCATGGTGTATGTCACGAGCACAAGATACTCCCCCAATATGTTTTGTATAGACACGTAATCTATGATATGATTCGTGTTCCTTCCTTCCTGTTAGTTTTTGGCCATGTGAGCCTATGTTAGTCCATAGTCAGGCCTAGAGTGTATGTCTACGAGTCCACCTAATGGGTTCATGAGCGTGAACCGTGTGTAGAAAAAGTATTATGCATCCAACTTTACCCGCAAAAGAAAGTAGAACACAAACAGTACAATGAAATTCGAACCGTCGATCTTTGAGATGATAATTAAATATCTTATCTACTAAATTATGTTCAAATTTAGTCGGAAAAGGAGTTATATTGCTTGTAAGGAAAGTGGAATGGCCAAAGATTACATAGATGTCGTGTTGGTACACGACAAGGAGAAGGAAAGAAGGAAATACATGAAAAATTAAAACGGCATCGTTTCACATGTTCTTTTTCTTTTTTACATTTTTGGCACAAATTTCTGCATTATCATAATGTCATCTTCAACCCTTAAATGTAAAAATTAATTTTACAATAAATAAATAACAATAATAATAAAACTCTATTTTAAAGTCTGATTGACTTTGACGTTGTTTTTTTTTTTTCTTCTTATTTATTGATAATTGTTTAATTTCATTAATATCATTTTACGATCTTGATTTTTTTCCCTTTTTCGTAACGAGTGTGATATGACATATTCTTGAAAAAAAAAATTAAAAATTAAAAAATTAAATTTACACTAAACATTGGTTAAAGGAGATTAATTATGGGCGTTTGAATCCTCCTTTTTCATCTGGAATCAGAGTTTTGACGGATCGTCCAAGAACGGTATATAAGTGTTTTATACTTAATTTGAAGTTAGTTATTTCTACCGGTGTTTGTTTGAAAATTAGAATTAGAGCTCAACAACTCGGGAAGGAACGAAGTTGATGTGTGTTTTCTATGAAAAGTTATGGAAATATAAGTAAATTAGAAAAAATCTAAGAACTAATGGAATTTTGAAAAATTTATTATGGAGGCGAGCAACGACTGCCATGTGTCAAGCAACGGTTGGAGCAACACATCTGCTTCTTATGGAGACGCATGTCACTTGGCCCAATCCGATCGTCTTACTCGACTCGTCACCCCGCGCACGACCTAGTTCAATACCTGTGACCCAAGCCGACCGCCTTACTTGACTCAGTCCTACCCCATCTCTCCTAGTGCACCATGTGTAGCACAATAGGTGCACTCACACCACCCAAACATGCGCGTGTAGCAGTGCATGTGTGTTCAATTTTCACTTGTTTGACCTCCATTTAATAGTCTTTCACTCAGTTTTGATACTGACCTTAATTTTACTTAATTAGAATCGATAAGTGACCTTTCTGTAGTAAAAAAAAAAAAAAAAAAAAAAAAGCTCAGTAGGCCACCTTTCATATTTTCTCAAGTAATACTTGTAATGATCGGTAGGGCGTGCTGGCGTGCTAGCGTGCGAGCCTATCATGCCTTAAACGACTAGATTATGCACGTTTACGACTATAATGGAAATTTTTTGATAAATGAACCATGTGTTATGGAAAATTATAAAAATGGATCTAGGATGGGAATTCAAGTAGTGTGCCTATTTTGATGTTTTCTGCTATGCTAGAATGGAGGATGAGATATTGTGATCTGCACTCTAGGTGATTGATAGATATTATTTTCCCATTGAGCTTGCTTGAATGTATGATTTACGATCTCTGTGCGTTATATGTTTGATAGAAGTATCTCTCTAATAAAAGTGTATGAATGAATATATTATGTTTTTTGTATTTTAGGTGATCGATAGAAATATCTCTTTCGTAAAGCGTATATACGTGAGCTAAGCTAGGTTTTTGTCGCCAGGGTTAGAGCGGTTTATACTTTGACCTAGGTCAATATGTTTCTAGTGGACCAAGTACTTTAGGATAATGAGCGACTATCAGTTTAGACTTGAGTGCACCTAGAAATTGGATTAGCCCCAAGGAGCTAACCCCGTAGGTCTTGAAAATATGAGATGTGGACTAAATGGTTTAAACTCCCCCTAAGAATCTAATCTAGGTAGGATTAAGGAAGCTTAACTAAACCTTGAGACGACTTGAGTTGAAGTTTAACTAAACCTTGAGACGACTTGAGTTATTATTTAAGTGTAGGGTCAGGACAAGGTTGATGTTGTGATTTCGTTAAATCAGTTCTGAGGAGGGGCTTGGAACTACACGAGTAGTTAGCTCAAGACGAGTACTTTTATTAAGTGTAGAAACAGGTCACGACTGACTTTGGGACTCCATAATCTGGTCTTGGAAGAGATTAGGGATTATGCAAGGAGATGGCTTAGGGTGAATATTTCTACTAATTGTATCTCAGGGTGAATATTTCTTACACTTAGTGTGAATATTTCTATTGAGTGTAGAAACGTGATAAGACAACCCTAATCATCAGCCCAACGATCCAAGCTTTTGTTGAAGCAAGAACCCTTGAATTAAAGTAATTAACACCTCCTTATACTAAATTTGGATCAACCAAGAGATAAGACTAGAATTAGATTACCTCTTACGAGATTTAGAAGCAAGATTTGGAACCTTGTTCTAAATTGATTCGATCGTAGAAGCAAGATTTGAAACCTTGTTCTAAATTGAGTCACTCCACAATCGAACTTGATCAAGGCTGGATTGAATGGCTCGGATTCAATTCTACCACAAGAATTGCTTGAAACTTAGGAATGACAAATATGATGCTCGAATTTCTAAGGAAAACGTCTCAATTTGAGATATGAATTACATTCATCTGCAAATCTGATTTTTATCTAACATATTGTGGGTATTTATAGTCTCCCGACAAAAGACGTTTGTGGCTGGGATTTATTCTCGATCCTCCTTTAATCTCTACAAAAGACGAAGTCAAATCGACCATTTGACCTTACATATTTTATGAAATTAAAAACAATACTTTCCTACAAATGTTGATGTGCTTGAGTGGCTAAACCGGCATGTTTGAAATCCATTGAGCTCTCTCCGCGTAGGTTTGAATTCTGTTGTGGACATTTTTTAATCTTCATGACATTTTTTGAATATTTTTGGCAATAGGTCCATTTGGAACATCGTGATTCTTATCAAAACGGGTCCAAGACTGACGTTGCGACTCTATAAATCAATCTAAAAAAGAGACTTAGGACTAAATGAGTAGTTGTCAAGGTGAGCACTTTTATTGAGTGTAGAAACGGGTCAAGACTAATGTCACGACTTCGTAAACTAGTCTCAGAGAGAGACTGAGAAATACACGAGTAGTTGTCAGGTTCGACTTTATAAATCGGTCTAAAAAGAGACTTAGGACTAAATGAGTAGTTGTCAAGGTGAGCACTTTTATTGAGTGTAGAAACGGGTCAAGGCTAATGCCACGACTTCGTAAACTAGTCTCAGAGAGAGACTGAGAAATACACGAGTAATTGTCAGGTTCAAAATTCAAAAACTTCAAAAATTGGATCGTGACAACTCGTTTTAAATCTCGGGCACATAAAAAATGAGAAACTTTTGGAGGGCTAACATCCAAAGTCAAGACAAAAACAACTTTCGTTGGTTGTATTGATTTTGATTGTTAGGACCAACATCATTTGTATCATCAATTCAAACATAGTTTTGAAAGCAACAATTACTTTCTTAATGGTGAAATAGTTTTGAATAACTCAAAAGTCTTCCAAATAAATTCTTAATTAATATGGAGATGAGGAAATGCTTCGCCAACTCTAATTAAGTTTGTGACAAAGTTGGATGGCGATTGCAAAGTGGATGGCGACATCGTTCGGTGTTTCGTTACATTTTGTTGTCAATTTCACAATTTTTGTTTATTTTACTATTTTTACTCACAATATTCATTACCCGTTTCGTGTAATCTTGAAATGTATGATTCATGGGAAGTTTAGGTTCGAGGAGTAACTTAGTCTACAATATATGAACATGGCTAGTTATGTCCTATTTTGACAACAATATTAATATGTTATGGTTTGAAAAGTTACAAAATATTCGATCAATCGTTCATGTGAAGATATTTGAGTAAAGTAACATAAAATTCTAAAGCTCACGTAATGTTCCCAAATGTTTTTAATGTTTATTTTCATTTCATTGGTGTTTTTATTCTTAAAAAAATGGGAATCAAGGAAGTGAAGTTTTCGTTAAAATAGGAGATCAATTTCATTCTCGTTGGTCCAAATATAGGGTCACTCCTCCATGTTTATGATTATGTATGTACCTCTTCATGTTATTAGGTTATTATGGGGCTACCGAGGATCGTCACTAGTAGCGATGAGTATATTAAAACTGGCCCACCTATGTATCTTAATTAGTCGAGGTTGGAGATCGCTCCTTCAAAGCTACTAACGAGACGATAATTAAACTCTATTGATATGAACCAAGACATCAATCATATAAGATAAACTTCATTCAAATTATCACAACAAGTTGCAATGCATGTCATATTAAACAAAAATCAAACTTCATTTATTCTTAGATGTTTACAAATTTTAATGTATTTTAAGGCTTTTTATTTATTTTAAGGTTATATTTATATCGTGGCTAATTAGGATGATAAAACATGAAGGTTACCACTCTTGAAATGCCTCATAGAAGGTGAGTGGTTTTCATTTTGAGAATATATAACGTCATGAATATACCAACTTGAAAAATAGAGTAAAAAGAGAAGTTTTGCTTTCTTTTAACCCAGTTTATTTACAGTTCTATGTAGTTTAGGTTGCATGTTTAGAATCGTCTAATCTTGACATGATCGATCTTTGCTTGTGGAGAGATTTGAATCTCAATTAAGTGTTCTTGTCTTGAGATATTTGATCAAGTATAAGGACTCTAAAATCTAAATATGTTTGACTTTGAGCAATTACATGTGAGCAAATAAAAAATATACTAAAAAAAAGTGTTCGTTTGTGTGAATATTCTTCACTTTTAGAAGTAGTTCAAATCAAGTAGGTATCGTAGTCATGTTGCTGGAGAATATCGGGTTCAAGTAGGTATCGTAGTCATGTTGCTGGAGAATATCGGGTTCAAGTAGATATCATAGTCATATTGTTGGAGAATATCAGGTTCAAGTAGATATCATAGTCATGTTGCTAGAGAATATCGAGTTCAAGTAGATATCATACTCATATTGTTAGAGAATATCGGGTTCAATTCAAATAAGCAACGTGATTGTGTTACAGTACACTACCCGATTGTTCGATAATTTTAAATGATGGGAGTGAGGAGAGAATAAAGGTAAGTTGAATTAGTGGGAATAGAAACATCCAAAGAGGTGGAAACACCACTATCGTCTACGTCTCTATCAGCATCAGCTTTCTTTTTTGGTCGTTTGGTTTGGAAAATGCATCATCTTGTGCCACCACTAAATGTGACAACTTTTGACTTTTAATATTACTCAAGAACACATCTTTTTTTATGGTCTTCTTGACACTATTTTTGTTTGTTGAATTATAAAGTAAAATTATAAAGTTAAGCTCCGTAATACTCGAAGAAAGAGAAAGAGAAATAGAAAAAGAAAAAAGAAAAAAAAAAAAGTCGAGAGCCCCTCCAACCATCTAAGGGGTCCAAATGAAACTCCATCCAGAGTCTTGCAAAAGAGAAATAGTGAGAGAAAGGGGTAGAGAGAACCTAGAGAGAGGAGAAAGGATGAACTGCCGAAGACTCACCGAAAACTACCGTCGGAGTCTATTCCGGTGAAGATCATGATGCAGAGAGACTTTCTTGGAAGGGAAAAGAGAATGTGGGTGGCCGGAGTCCCATTTTTCATCAAGAAATCGGAAAACCCGCAAGGTAAGGATCTTGAACGTTTTCTCAGATCTACGGTTTTCCTTTGTGAATCAAGATCTGAAATCTTGATATATTTATCTAGGAACAACTCTACGCATGATCTGTGAAGAAGTTTGGCCGAGACCTCAACCCGAAGGCGGAGATCCAAGAGTCGTCCGATAACGGTGAGCGAACTTCCGTCGTTCTTAACTCGTCCGGTAGTCAAGCAAAAATTACAAAAAAAAATAATAGGATGTAACCCGTAACACGATCTAAAACTTTGTCGAAGGAATCATGTCGATCCGACCTACGGATCAAAAGATAGGAAAATCGAAAAAGAGAACTGTGTTTCGGTTTTCAGAGGGCAGAGAAGAAAGAAGAAAGAAGAAAGAAAAAAAAAAAGAGAGAGTCGGCCGGCGAGCGGCGGAGGGCGGCGACAGGCGCCGGACACACGTCGACCATCGGCTGGAGCAACACAGCTCCAGCGAGGTGTCGACACGTGTTGCCTGCAAGCCGGGCCGAACCGCAACGCAGGCCGAGCCGACCGGACCGAACCGGACTGGCCGACCCGCGAGTACGCGGAAGCGGGCGCGCGTGCAGCCTGCGACTAGCGCCTTCCCGCGCGCGTGACCACGCACTCCCAGCGCGCTGCTGGCGCGTCAGCGCGCGTGGGATGGCCAATTTGGCCCAGTTACTTTCTATTTGCCCAATTTTGTCCCGGTTCCAGTTCTAATACTGTTTTTACGTGAATAAGGACCTAATTTAAAGAAATCAGTATTTTTGGACACCTCACGGGCAAAGAAACGCTAGAAAAAGGCCACGCGTCAACCAGGTAAGTCACCACCCGGTATTTAGGAAGAAATACTTGTAGGATTCGCTTGGATTGCATGCATGCTAATAGTGTTACCTCAGATTAGCTCTCCATGTAAATTATTTGTCAGAGTATTTAATATGATTGTATTGGGTGAATTACATGAGTGTTGTTGTATGCTTTATGCTTCCGCTGTATGTATGCATGCATTTAATTTATGCTGGAAGTGTGTATTCCGTGTTCCGGGTGCTTGATGGACGAATTCGCCCCACTGAGCGCGAGCTTCGTGCTCTGGGTGCTTGATGGAGGTCATCGCTCCGTTGAGCCGGTATGCCTAGTTTGCATAAATTAATAGTACGATGTTAGAAGACGATTGTATGCACACTCTGTTAATTGTAGGGCCCATTTCTATGATAAGCTTAGGGAATTATTGTTAGGAGCGATATGTCACTCCAGCCAGATTTAACTTTCCCCTAGGAACTTAGCGGTTTACCATGGCAAGAGGGTACCTTGGAGTGTTAATAGGTTGCTAGCGTGAGAACAGTATCTATAGCTCCGTGGGAGGACCAAGGGTCCTTGATCAATCCTTACTGCTCTTAGCCATTTCGCATGGGAAATGTGTCCCCACGTCGTACAGCCCATTAGCTGCATGGGAACGGGTTGGGTCGCGCCCCCCATAGGGGGACTATATGGGCGTAGGGGTATTCAGCACACCCCTAGGCTAGATACCATGTAGTCCCAGATAGCCATGTAGAGGTAGCACCTTATAGAGAGATACCGACCACATTAGCTAGGCGTAAGGAACCTCTAGGCCTTTAATGAAAGGACGACGAACCGGTGAAACCCAAGGGGCAAGCCCCAAGGGACTAAGATTAGAACCAAATGTCCTAGAACCGAAGTAGGAAACCGTGGGCATTCTGTTAAACTAAGATACGGAGAGAGCCTACAAGTAGGTGGCTTACTGAGTATAATTTTTATACTCATTCCTTTCTACCTTCTTTTTTGTTAGGTGCTGGTTGAGGTGGAGGAGCGTTGGAGAGCTGTGCGGTCACAGAGGGGGTCGTTCCGGAGCGTCAGTCCCTTGTCGGTCTTTAGAGTCTTTTGTATTTTTTCTTAATAATTGTATTTCCGTTGGAAATATTTAGTTTTAATTTTGTATTCGTAATTTCTTTTTTATTAATTTGAAACAAAAAATTTTTCTATTTTGTTTTAATTAAATGACATTTTTACCTTTTGCTTTACTATTTATTTCTTTTTGTTTCTTTCGATTTCATCTTTTTAGTCACAACTCGACTTTTCGAATCCTCGAAAATTGGGTCATGACAAGCTCTTAAATTAATTTTAATAGCGGAAGTTCACGTGGTAGTTTATTGTCAGAACAATGTACGATGCACGAAACAAACTTATTGAGCTATCTCATCTGCTTCCACCGATAAAGTAAATGTAGCTATAGTCAACCTGGCACCAACTCCAACGACCCTAAATCTAGAATATTTGTTTCAGATCCCGTAGTTGTAAAATTGAAATGTCATTCATTTAAGATAGAGAACAAATCACTCAACGAGGAAGAGAGAGAAAATGCTCAATACACTATCTTATCTGCTTTCTCTTAGGGTTTTTAAAACACGTATGCTAGGGAGAAGCTTCGAGAGGCCAGTGTCCCCATTGGCACACCGTCCGGTGCTTGATTCTGATACCATTTGTAACCGTTCAAGCCCACCACTTGTAAATATTGCCCTCTTTAAACTTTTCTTTCGAGGGCTTCCCCTCAAGGTTTTTAAAACGCGTCTACTGGTGAGATGTTTTCACACCCTTATAAAGAATATTTGGTTCCCTTCTACGACCTGGAATCTCACAAATAGTCAAACTAACTTTGGAATAATTTAGAACTATTATCAAGGATCATGAACTAAATTGTTATTTGTAAAATTTTAAGGATAAAATAGAAATACAACCTAAACTCGAGGAACCAAATCGAAAATTAATCTATGTCATGAAAATATGTTATGTTATCGTTGTTACTTGATGCATGAACCTCTATGTACTACACCATGTGAACTAGTCCTATGCCTATGAGACATTAGAAAACCATGTATGTTAATCATGAACAATATGACAAGAAACCAATATCTCATACGAATTGTGTCAAGGAAAAGAATATAGGTATCTATTTGAATGTTATGGGACCTTATGTATTTAATATGACACGTGCATCGAGATATTTTTCCATTATGTTTAGTACGAACACATACCTTATAACATCTATGTTCACCATGATATTATGTGAGCCCTCTCTCCATGATGTTCGATAGCATGAACTTGTGCTAGCCCGGCGAGCCAGACCTAGAGGGCACTTATACAAACTTGTCTGGTAGGTCCATGTGCATGTGTGGGTCATGTATAGAGATACTACACGTCCAATCCTACAAAAACTAGAAGGCAGAGCTCAAGGTCATGTCATAATGTCTTTATGAAAAGATAGGTCCCATCACTATTGCTTGTGTTTGCTATATAATAAGCTAGTTAACTTGAGCAAATTCTCCGTACGTATATGTGATCAACATGCACAACAATTTCATCGTCACATACATCATATTCAAAATGTCTTACTCTCTTAAAAGATCTTTAACCGTTACCTCTACAATGATACCAACGACATCTACGCCAAGGGATAAGTCAATTTGAACGTTACAAAAGAAAGATAAAGAAGAAGAACGATCCTGCTAGTCAATAAGAACACTGTGATAGAGGTTACGAGTTAGAAAGTTCAATTTTAGTTAATGGAGACGATAACATCCCATTAATTTTCACGTATCCATATATGTTAATTTAATAATATACAATGATACATAAACTTTTATTAATAATTTAATTAAAAAATTTAGAAGATTTAAAAATCAAAAGAATCAAAATTAAATATATGATATAGGGACAAAAATGTAATTCAACAAAATAAATAAATAAATAAATAATCAATAAAAAAAGAATATAAAACAGACTAAACTCTGAATTCTCTTCAATTCCATTTCCCCATTTTTCATTTCCATCTCAAAGATCTCTAATCGCCGGAATTCCCTCACCGGCGATGGCCTCCGTCTGCATATCCGAATGCATCAACGACGCCTGTATTATCCCCGCCGGCCGGCCGACGTATTTCAGCTTGCAGCGGTGGCCGGAGGAGGAGGATGGGTCTGTAGAGCCCCGCCGGCCACGGCTGAGAGCGGCGGACGGGATCTCTCGCCGGCAAATGTACTTGAGGAGCTACACCTTCTCAAGGGAGGACACCGAAGTCCATGAGAGTACAGCGCAGACCTGCCTTGGGAAGCTCAAGCGGCGACGGAGGCCGGCAGAGATCCGCGGCGGCGGAAGGAGGAGCCGGTGTTTCGCCATCGTGAGGGCCGCCGCTGCGAAGGCTTCTTCCGGCGCCTTGCTCTCCATGTTCCGGCGGTTGCTTTCTTGCGTGGCGAAAGTTGACGGTCGTAAGTGAATTTGTGAAATCAAACGTTGTTTGTCTTCTTCTTTGGGTTTTTTTTTTTTTTTTTTTTTTTTTTTTTTTTTTTTTTTTTTTTTTGGGTATGAAAAATGAATAAAAATTTGTAACAATTAATAATTTTCTGTCTTGTTAATGTATATATTTGTCTTGTTGTAATGTTTTCATATGTTTTATGTTTTATTTAATAAAATTAGAGATTTAATGAATAATATTTTAATTAATTAACACTATTATGAACAATGGAGAGTTTAAATTGATTCATTTATAAAATTTTGATTTTAAATTGATATTATTAGTTTAGATTTTAATTGATACTCCCTTAAGATTTATGGTAAAAAATGATTCATTTATGTATTTGTATTCATGATCTTTTACTTTTAACGTGAATATAAATAACTTTTTAGGGTAGAAGAGAAAATAGATAGATAACAGTATTTTCGATGCGTATCCACTTCCACCTGGTCGGTTGCATAGATCACACTTATACGAGAATGAATACACCTATATAGCCACGTCCTATTGACATCAATTGCACATATTCAACATATAATTCTCTCTATGGACACTTAAATTTGAAGAGACATGATGCGACCGAGGAGGATGGTGTATCATCTAACACACCAAGAGTGTGCATTGAAGCTAAGTCGAGGCATACACAAAGTTCGAGAGAACGAGGCGACACGAGTGTCGAAGACAAGCTCGAAAAAGGGCCAAATAGAGCCTCAAATTATAACCTCAAAAGACAGGGTTTCAATATAAGTTTCGACATGCAGCTTGAGAATTAAGTCCGTTGATATGAAAGATAAAACCTCACCAAATTTGATGTCAAACGGATACTTGATGGATTATGTACGAGGTCGTATGCCCGTTCGCCAAAAAGACATCTACTCAAGAAGGATTGGAAATGCCTCAAAATATATTATAGGAGAGACATGATGTCAGCTCTCTATCACAATTGGTGATACGATTGTGCCCCAAGAAAGTTATCAAGGACGATGACTAGGTTAAGTGGGGAGAGTGTCACAACTTCACTGAGAGAAAGGTTGTGAACCTCACAGGTCAAGACAAACAAGGAACGACCCTCAAGTGGCACCCATCCAGCCGCATGAAGACCAAAATTGAGAAGCATCAGTCCCCGAAGAGAAAAATAAGAATTTATAAAACAAAAAAATGTCTAAACAAAATAGAAAAATAAATATTATTGGTTATAGCTCCATTTTTATATAAATCTAAAAAAAAGATTATAAATCCATTTTTCTTTTTAAAGTGTATTTAATGTCAATTATCTATATTTGACTCATTTGATATAGAAATTGATGTGACAAGATTATATATGATTGTATTTTCTTTTTATAATTTTTAATGAACATAATATTAATATTAAGTCAATGAATAATTGGAATTTTTGTGGTCATTATTCATTTTAAAAGTATATCAAACTTATTGAATTTTTTTCATTTACTGTTTTACTATTCTTACAGTAAAAAAATATACAAACTGAGTTAAAAGATTATAAATGAAATTAAAAAAAAAAACAATTAAAAGGATAAATATCTTTTAAAAAATTAAGATAAATAAATAAAGTGCAATCTCTCTGTGTTGCAACTTAAAAGTAAAATATATAGCAACAAAATTAAAAATTAAAAATTAAAAAATTTTACTTTAATAATTATATTTTTAAAAAATAAATTAAAACCCCAATTATTTTTTTAAGTCAACTTAATTTGTGACACATAAAATTTAAAAAACGGACGCCGGCCTCGATTTATTTAAATTGAATTATTGAGACCAATAATTGTACGAAAATCTGCCACGTGTACCTCTAATATAACTCCTTTGGGCCACGTGTAAGAGGTCCATAGTGCTACAAATATAATTTATACGCTTTGTTCTTTCTAATTTCTTAGTTAATTATATAAATAAAATTAGTCGATCACTATCATTTCAAAGGTCGGTGATTAATTTGTTATAATTGTTGATCTTAAAAATAAATAAATAAATAAAACTGGTTCTAATAAACAAATAACATTTACTATCGAATAATATGATGAGAGATGAGATGAAAATTCAACATTATCATAACTTCAAATTTCAAATGAGTCATGTGCTTGTTTTAATGAGTCTAACTTAGAACACTTTATTCGAGGGTATTCAAGTTTATCTCTCGATTGACTATAGAAATGAGATAAGTAATTCTACAACAATTAGTCTATCAAATTTATCTCCGGATTGACTTTGCATTGTTGTTGAAGGTCATGAGATTGTCGGTCTAGGTAAGTTAACAACCTAGAAGTATAGGGAAAGATTTTAAATGTATTAACTTGGTTGATGTTGATTTTAAACCTTCTGATTTCTCACGTAACGAAAATTGGACTTTTCGAGAAAAAAAAAAAAAAAAAAAACGAGCTGAAAAACCTATGTATGTATACTTGCTCTCAAAGACAGCTTTCAGTTATGACTATTGGGTGTCTCAAGCTCTTCCAATTTTTTACTAGTAATCTTTGGGTCATGATAAACCGCTCAAGTACACTGCTAGTAGATATTATCCGCTTTATCCGTTACGTATCGTTGTCAGCCTCACAGTTTTAAAACGTATCTACTTTGGAGGTTTGCACATCCTTGTATGGAATGCTTCGTTCCAGTCACCAACCGATGTGGGATCTCACAATCCACTTCCTTTGAGATCTAGCGTCCTCGTCGATACACTGCCTGGTGTCTGGCTCTAATACCAATTGTGAGATCCCACGTCGATTGGAGAGGAGAACGAAACATTTCTTATAAAAATGTGGAAAACTCTCCATAGCACACGCATTTTAGAACCGCGAGGCTGATGACGATACATAACAAACCTGATAATATTTGCTAGTAACGAGCTTTATGACCTAAAGTAATAAAAAATTAAGAATGACACTAAAATTAGATCGAAAAACAAATAAACAGGGGGTCGAACGGAACCAAACCAACCTGCCCCCACACGCCCCCATGTGTGGCCATCACTTGCCTATGCGTGTACACTCACGTCATCTTCCTCCTCTTCCTACGCGTGCGTTTCCTGCTTTCAGCTTCGGTTTCCTTTTCCAAAGTTGACTCCATGGAGCTCTTACCCATTGCTCTCAAGGAATAAAAGCCGTAAAAGATCTTCTCAATTCATCCTCTTAGTCATCAAGAACTTCATTTGTTTTCTTAACTTCCCAACAAGCTAACTCTAGATTTTCTTTCAATTTCCCTTCAGTTTTGGACCATTTCTATCAATCAGCAGCTCAAAGCAATAGAACTTAACCTCCATTGAAAACCAATGAATCCAACATTTGGAATAATTACGAAGTAGTTGATACAACACCAAAGTTTAGAGACAAACTGTTTTTTTATTTTTTCGTTCCTAAAAAAAAAATAGTTAAAAGATAACTGGTAATTGCCCCAAAATACAGAAATCTGTTTATTCACATGAAAGTTTACCTGTGCTAACTGCTAACAGCCCCCAAAACACAGAAATTTTTGGCATTCTATTACAATCAACGATTAATTTGAAGAAAATAGCTTCACTCTAATACAGGTCCAACTGTGAAAACTAAAAATATGATCACCTGTTAGTCTATCAAATTAACGAAATTAGAACAGCGCCATACCTGATCTAATTATGCAGATAAAACTAGCCCTTTAAGTGCTGGGATTTGACTCTCCAGGAACTCCCTTTTGGTCAATATTCTGTCGGATGAACAGTCGTCTTCCTGAAAAATTACACGTACAGTAACATTTGTTAGCGCTTTCTTTAGCAAATAAGTTCTACCACCAGATTAAAAGAAATGTGAGATCTCACATTGGTTGGAGAGGAGAACGAAACATTCTTTATAAGGGTGTGAAAACTTCTCCCTAGCAGACGCGTTTTAAAAACCTTGAGGGGAAGCATAAAAAGGAAAGTCCAAAGAGGACAATATCTGCTAGCAGTGGGCTTGAGCCGTTAAATGGTATTAGAGTCAGACACTAGACGATGTGCTAGTGAGGACGCTGGGCCCCGAAGGGGGTGGATTTGGGGGTGGGGTCCCACATCAATTGGAGAAGGGAACAAGTGCCAGCGAGGACGTTGGGCCTCGGAGGGGGGTGAAATGTGAGATCCCACATCGGTTGGAGAGGAGAAAGAAACATTCTTTATAAGAGTATGGAAACTTCTCCCTAGCAGACATGTTTTAAAAACCTTGAGAGGAAGTCTTAAAGAGAAAGTCCAAAGAGGACAATATTGATTAGCGGTTGGCAGTGGGCTTGGGCCTTACCAGAAATGTAAATAGTTTCCTGTTTTGGGAATATGAAAAAAGATAAACTGAAAAGGAAGATAATTGAATCTTAATATTAATTCAAAAGCACCCCGCAAGTAAAATAACAGATTTGAAATGGAAGTTTGAGTTCTGGTGAAAGTAATCAAAGGGGTCATCATAGTAATTTTCTTTTTTCTTTTTTTCTTTCTTTCTTTCTTTTTTTTTTTTTTTTCTTTTTTTTCTTTTTTTGATGAGTATGCTTTGACTTTATACAATTTTTGGTCATAACCTGTGCGCGGTAAAATAAAATAAACAAAGAATCATAGACCTCTAACACTTATTTGTAGCTAGAGCTGGAATTGGAGGAGTTTACTACACGTTGGATAAAAAACACATTAGTAAATCTAAAGACTTCAATCTTCCTAATTCAGAATGACAATTTCTTGTTCTCTTTGCTCAAGTCTAGACATCCTGGATCAAAATGCTAAACACTAATTTGAGAAGGAAAATTTCACTTACATCACCGACAGCAGCTGAAATAAGTGACAGAAGAGTCACGGTTGCAGATTGGTAATCTGATAAGATCTTGTATGCTGACTCATCCAGTTTATCCTGAAAATTAGCACATAACTTCAGAGGGGGAGCCTCAGCAGTTCTAAATGAAATTAATGATTTAATCTACTTATGGTAACATATCAACCTAGCCTATGAAAAAGGGGAATGGCAGGTTTCATGAGTCAACAGCACGTATGAACTCTGAACATAAATATATCTATTTACAAAACAAAAACTTTGCATTGCCAATCTGAATAAGCTGAATTTTGTATAAACTGAATAATGTCCCAGAACTTATGAGCAAATCAGGAAGTACTAAAGAGGTGGCAATGGGACAGAGAAAAATAAAGTACGCGTTTTGGAGGCGATCCACTGTGTTTATGTCCTCATGACTCAGCTCTCATAAAAAAGATTCAATTTTCTTAGGATAATTGTCCTTTGAAATCACATTAAACGAAGGATTTTTCTCCCACCCCCTACTCTGAAGCAACTCTTCCCATCACTGTTTGGCTGTAAGGGATTTGAATGGATCAAGAGGGCAACTCCAAAAGTCCTTAACCGAATTTAAAGTAGTCAAAGATAAATGATGAGAGAGAGTGAGCCATTCAGAAATTTCCGCTGCATTAAGATGAAGTCGAAGCCCAAGGTTCCCAGCTTAATTTTCAGAGTTTCACACACTAGCCACTGAGTTATTAGGAACAGTGGATATCGAAAATGGAGAAGCTCGTTTGGACCATGTATAATTCCAAAAAAGGGTGGAAAATATTTTGCTTCACAAATTGACTCGAACAGCGTGACTCCTAACCATAGTATTCTCCAAGGAGCTCTGGTTGAACCAACCAAGTTAGATCCACCTCGTGTAATTCCAGGAGTTAAATCAACTTATTCTCCATTTTAGAACATAAAATCTTGGTTTTCTTAGCCCTATCACTAGTTTCTGAAAACGATTATTCTTGCAGCAAAGACCAATAGCATCAATAGATAAAAGTAGTGACATTTCGGCCTCCATGTATACAGGAAATTCTCTCGGTTCTACATGGGTCTCTAAGTTGTTTACCTAATGAACATATGAGCACAATACTGATGTGCAACTTCATTTGCTACACAAGCACAGTTACTCTAATAAAAAATTAAATAAATAAAAAACACCTGGCTATTCCACTAATCAGGCCACAAAATTTAATTATCATCTTTCTTTTATCAAGTTTTATGAGAAAACATACCTTCAATCGAGAAATAGCAACAGAGATTGCCCTTCCAGGAGCTTGAAGAGCTTTATGATGAATCTATCAAAAGAAACCCAGATCAACAAGCCAAGAACAAGAGAGATTAAGGTGCGGGTTCAATGAGTTTAATTCATTTTATAGTCAAGCTTCACTAACCTGTACGTAGAGAAGGGAAACAACTTTTGGTAGGAGAGCAATTGGATCCATTTCAGCAGAAACTTGAGATGTCAAATCCTGACCATTTAAAAACAAAAAGAATAAAAAAAATAGTGATTGGATCTACAAAACCAAGGACCTTGACGACTCTCAATTTAATGCTTCGCAGCATGCATAACCATGTACATAATGGTTATAAATTATTGAAACTAGAAAATTATGAAGAACTATTAGTTGAAGGTGTTTCATATTTTTGACCCGCCATGGACTTAGCATGGCAGCAACAATAGCAACCTAAACAAGGAACGAATGTTGAAAAAGTCCATCCAAGAAGACGGCCTTGAGAACAAGTCTTAATTTCTCTTTCATTCTTCTCGCTCTCATGTACATACTTCTCATGCTTTTGTCCTTATTAATCAGATATATTTTCTTCCTTTACCGGCACATTTGCTCCCATCAGCTTTGTTTCCTTTCTTGTACAATAGCTTCTATTTCAATTCTAGAATTGTAATATTCTTTGTGCAGAAATTGACGAAGGTAATTTTCCATAGTACGAAGCATTGCATCACAACCATGTATGAGGTTTATCATATTACTATTTTGTATTTTTCATTTTTTCACATCGCCTCCACACTTTTCAGAAGAGGCATTGCCTCTGAACTACCCACCCTGAATCAGAGGAATTTCAACACACCAATCTCGCAGGCAGAAGGCTCCTTCCAGCTTCTGTTAGAAGCAACATTTTTCCACTATTCTTCAAAATAACACTCAGCAAGGGCATCTCCACTTTTCTTTTTGCAGCGCAGTTCAAAAACCTCACCCACACTATTACCATGGTGTTCTGTTCGGATATGTTTTAAAAAGTTTCCTCCAATTCGAAGTTCCAATCATTACATTGTATCCATTCACTATCTAATGATACAATTCTTTTCTGGGCAGCTACTTCACTAAGTGTCAACAAGATTTGAGCCGTCTTTCCTTGAGCGCTTCAATGGCTTGTTCCAATCCAGGTCAACATTGAAGACTTTCACTTATCTCTCCAATTTCCTTCTCAACAGCCTCAAATTTCTCATCCACCTTCCCCATAGTTTCTTTTATCTTCTTTGTTCCCAGTTCGAACCACTCAAACCAATTTGATAGGAATCTCCGATCAATTCACTAAATCCACAAAGAAAATTCAACACACAACTAAGGACTAATTTGATAGGGTCATCAATCTCACCACATAACATAAGAAACCACATAAAATACAAGATGCCCCCGTCTTTACAAAGACACGATATAAACAGAAGCAACATAACAGACTAAAGGAGTTATAACTCCCTAATTCAAAATACCCAACAAAGAAACGAACTAAACCTAACACTTCCAAAATAAGAAACAGCCCCAAGTCCCTTTTTCCTTCTATTTATAAATTTCTAGATTGGAGGCCTAACATATCCTCACAAAGGAACACTTTTGAAGACTTAAAAGCTAAGCTGGAAATAATTAACATACATAACCCAATTTCAGGGCACTGGGGAGCATGGGGAAAAACCCATGCAAGAAGGCCCACTTGGCCCAAGGCCTCATGGACCATGTCTTAATTTTCCCTTTTATTCTTCTCTCTCATGCATATTTTTCTCAAATTGCTTTCCTCCTTTCTCAAATATCTTCCCTTCCTTTCCTTGTACATTTCTTGCTGTCAGCTTTATTTCCTTTCTTGTACAACAATCTTGCTGGAAATTAAGGTTGCAACATTGTTTGTGTACGTAACCGAAGAAGCTAACATTCCATTGGAAAAAGCATCTAAAGTTAATTTCTTAACGACGCAACATAGATTATATATAATGTTTCAAGAAAGCGCTTGCACTTTAAGTCGAGTGGTTTGCCAGACAAGCTTTCGAACTTGGTTATCACTGGGAATGGAAAATATTCCTTTACTAGCTTGAGGATGAGTGTTGGATAATAACACATTTTAACAACTTTATTATGAATATTGTACAGGTGAATTTCTTAGCTTGGCTGTTTAAGAGATTCTCTTTGTTATTGTTATAGTACTAGATTTGCAAGGTGTAACAATCTTTCCTTAATATTGACTTCTTTCCTAAACTAAAATTTGAAGTCCCAGTTAATTGAGAATCACTGTTGCACGTTTGGGAAAAACATATGAGAAAATGACAAAATCTCGTAGTAAATGCAAGTCCAAAAGTTTCGAACTTTGAAACCATAAAATCAGAATACAATCTTATAAAATCTTACCTTACGATATGAATGCAGAAGAGTCCTCTCCAATTTCTTGTCAAGCTTTTTCGAGATCATTCCACTGAAACAAATGCAGATTCATATGCTCAGCCCACTGTGATAATGACTTGCGTTCTGAGAGAGGTGAATACTAAATAACTAGAAAGGCTACCTCTCTTCTACTAAATCCCCCAGTGCATGCACGAAGGTCTCCACCCGCTGTTACATAGAACACTAAAATTCTGAGTCATAACATTCACATGCATTGTCCTTCCAATTATTAGCAATCAGATGCTAGAATACAGATAAACCAGCTTCTTCAAGAGAAGTTGCACTAAACAGGTAAGCTATATCTACAATTACGACTATAGAAACTGGAATCAATACTATTCAGAACGGTCAAATATTGATTATAAAAAACCAGACATTCTGGCAAATTTAACAATAAATAAATCCAGCTTTAGTGCTTCTGGAAGAAACTTGAAAAAAACTCGTTGATTGAAAGTCTTAACATATAATAGAAATATGTCGTAAAATATATCCATTTTTTAAAAGGCACAAAATATAAAATTCAACTTAAGTTACCGAATATTCAGTTTATGCACTAAATGAAGTTTTCCAATTAAATCAAATACAAAAAAAGAAAAGAAAAAAAAGTGAATGGGCCGGATTGAAAATGAAGCTTAAAAATTGATATAAATTCTTAAAAAATAACAAAGAAAAGATATAGTATCTCATTACTCTCTAACAAACAAAAAAGTTAAATGAAAAAAGTGATTGTGATGTTAGACAACAAAAGAAAATTGTTGAAATTTAATGGTCCATTTGAGAGTTCGGAGACCTTGGCGGGTGGCTGTTAAAATCTAAAAACAGAAGATAAGACAAGATGGGACAAAGAAAAGAAAAAGGAAGATCAGCACTTTGGCAATCAATCTATCAAGAAATTAGGACTTAAATTCAGAAGCCTTAACAAAAAATAAAACTTATATACTAGAAAACTCTGCAACAATTTATGCTTCTGTATTCTTTGATGAGAAACCAAATTTCCATCGAGTAAAAGTGAAAGAATACAAGGGACATAGAAAAAACCAACTGCCAAATGACTATTTTCATATATCAAATTATTTTAAAAACAACATTAACTAATATTTTTAATTGCACTCTAACCCTAACTTGCAATAACTTTGAAGAATGGAAAAACAAAAAGACGGAGAGAGATTGACAATGTTGAAGCAGAAATATGATAAATTATCTGCCACACAATTTTCCAAAGTCAAAAGGCAATCGAAAATCATTCTCTACAACAGGTTTTTTTTGTTAAAAAAAAAAAAATAATAATGATGATATACATGCCACAACAAGCACTATCTTCTTGGCAATCAATCACTTACCTTCCCTTCCAAAGCTTCAGCTACAGTGACAGCCTTATTTGACAGAGATCCAGGAAAGCTCTTAGCCTAAAATGCACGGGTACATAATTACGACTGTGAAATATCATTTCTTGAAAACAAGCCAAGCGTTTTAGAAGTTTCAAATGAAAGAAAAACCATGATAATCTGTCCCTTTTTTCTTTTTTTTCGAATGGTCATAACATGATTCATCTAAAGGTTTTTTTCCCGTACAATTGTAGTTCTCTCTCCAGTACTGAGTGAGACTGGTTCTGAATTCTGCATTTCTGCAGCTTCAATTCCGTTCTTCAACTTATTGTACAAATCCTACATTAGAAATCCATAGCACTAATAAAACATTAATATTATCTCATTCTCTGGATTCAATTAAAGTATTAAAGAGAAATATCTATAATTTTACCAAGTTATGAAAAAGCATATCCACAATTGGTGCAGCTGACATTCTTAACAAATGCCGGTGCAAAACGACCTGTAAAAGCATTACCAATATCTCTTTTGTGGTTATACCCAATTCACATTCACATCTCTGTAAAAATTATTTACCAAACGTTTCACTTACAGAGATTGACTGGTCATCTTCAAATAAATCTAAGGCTTTTTCATACAGCTGCAAATTTATGAAAGACTGCATGGAAAAATGCAAGCTTAGCATACAGTTCCTTCTGTGTATGTTTTCAATAATATCTCATAAACTTCTCAAACTTATTGCCCATTCAAAACAGAATGAGATCAATGTTGAAATGAAATAGTCATATGATGCCACCAACTTCTCAAACTTATTACCCATTCAAAACAGAATGAGAGCAATGTTGAAATGAAATACTCATATGATGCCACCAACATAGGGCAATAGAACTATATTTACCTCATCAAGTTTCTGCTGTGTACTGTCAAGTAAGCGCTTCATTTTCTCTGCATTTTCTGTAAATAATGCCTTTCTTCTCTCCCGCCACGAATTGTTCAGCATAGGTCTAAGATGATTTACCAAAGGTTGGAGGATTGTTGCAGGATCATCTATGCCTAATACAATTTAGTATGCCAGAATAAGGACTAAAAGGAATGCAAAATACTATAAAATTTTAAATTTCATTGAAAACAAGTTTCAAACCATGTTCGTCAAGATCAGGTATCAGTGTCTTGAGCTTTTCAATAACCCATTCTTCAGTAGGGTAATTAATATTACTCTCTTTTGTTTTAACTGATTCCTTTTTACCCCCAGCTTTAGTCTCTGCCACTTGTACAGACGTTGTAGCCTTAGCTTTCCTCTGGTTTTTCTTGGATTTCGTTGAAGATTCCTGGTCATCCAGAGCACCTTCAGCAGCTATAGTTTGAGTATTTCCAGTTGATTTACCTTTCTTTTTCTTTGACTTTTTCTCCATGATTTCTCCAATTTTACCACTATTATTTCCCGGTTCAATTGACTCAGCAGACATGCTTGGATCATTTCCAACTTTACTAATGCTCAGTGAATCTCCAGAAATATTGGCAGTAGAAGATCCTGGGACATTCATGGTCTCCATTTCCTTCTCCATGCGATCATAGAGATCCTGGCTTAAGCAGGTACAAGATTGTTTAGTAGACCAATTTAAACAATTAAGTTAAAGAGTGGAACTAGGTTCAAGAGTTCTTTAAATGTTCCGTATGATTTACTTCTTATGAGTCATTTATTTATCCATCATCTTGGAAATTAGACCACAAGTTTCACATAATTCTGGGATATGGCTACAAATCCAAACTCCTTAATTTGCACAGGAAAGAGATAAGAGGCAAAGGAGAGAGTATAGGTCAAGTCAAAGTCTGATGACTACATGTACAATGCAACGCTCAAGACATTCAAAATGGTCATAAAGTCTATTCAACAAACAACCTCCCAATTTATCATGTAAAACCACAACCTTGCTCCCCCTCCCACTCCAAACTCCCCAGGTACTTTTCCACTATGGTATAAACTATCAAACCTGTCAAGACTAGCAGACAGATAGTAAACTAGTACACAACTACCATCTAGTAATAATTACAACTCAAATTCACAAGAAGAAGGAAGCTAAGAAGCACGGACATGAACATGGGGCATGACAAAAGGTCAAGGCGACGCGTCAATTTCTTAAAAAGTAGGACATGGACATGTTGGGAACATGTTTAAAAGATATTACAGAAATTAGTTGGCTAAGACTACAGGATGAAGATGTCCTCCTAATACTTTAGGATTGATCAATATATAAGGATCTGAACTTTTTTTTTTTCTAATTTTAAGGTTAAATATTTTTGAGAGTCATGTCCAAGCCGTGTCCAAAATTAGAAAAATAAAGTACTTCTTTCAAGCACGTTTATTAGGGTGTCAGACACATGTCAGACAAACACCCTGGCGAAAACAAAATGTCCATGCTTCATCAGACGGAAGGAATCCTAGATTCTTCTTATGAAACTGAAGAACAACAAAATTTTAAAAGAAAAAACCATACCTTGATAAAAATATTGCTGAATATAAATGAATCACCAAATATGAAAGCTTTATTACACTGCAAAGAAAAAGAAACATAATAATTTTTCAGTTCCACATGTCATTAAATGAGCAATAGCACAACTTCGCAATTATACTCACCTTTAGAGCTACCTGAACAGATGGGCAAGATAACAAAATTTTAGATGCATCTTGGGGCTCAAATGATGAAGGAAGAACAAGAAGAGAATTGGTCCTGCGCCATTAGAAATTAAGTGCAGGGGAAGCATTGCAAACGTTATACTGAATACTGATATTAAAACGTGCAAATAATTGTTCACATAAAAGGTAAATTAAGCATTTAAAAAAGGTTTGTGAATAAAGAAAGATCTATTGTAAAACATTCCTACTAAGTTCCATTCAGCCCCTGGGTATTTACAGGTCTAAATAATATTTTAAATGGAATAAGTTCCAACTTCCAAATATTTATGAACAACAAATATGAAAGACAAATTAACTATATTACAAAAGATAATCCTTACCAGCTACCACGCTCAAGGATATCCTCAACAGTAGAATCCAACATTTCAATTATTGAAGGGTGAATGAATGTAGTACTTAAAGGAATGCCATCAGGATATCTGGACTAGAATGAAGCAACATCTCTACCATAAGTTTATAATGTAAGGACAGATTCCATTATTTTAAAGTGAAAACTCGAGATAAAAGAAACAAAATACCTGCAAGAACTGAATGGGGTTGGGAATCCCAAGTTTTCGCAGAAACTCATAGTTAATGACGGAATTCTGTATTAAATTATAGAAATAACATAAGTGAGCACATAGTATTACTGAGGAAAAATATTTTCCAACGCTCTCCTAAGTCCAAACTTCTCCAAGTTTTCGGTTATAGCCACAATTAATTGTTGCAAAAGTGAAACCAATAGTCTCTAGAATAAAATGAGATGCTGTGTCTTTTCTGTTTGAGATAATAGATGAAGAGATCATGGATTCACGTTATATACAGACTTTGTGTGTGTGTGTGTGTATGTGTGGAGGTGGAGGGCGAAAAAATGAAGACAAAATATTAATAAGAACTCACCTAATACATAAGTACTACATTCCATCTAAACAAGATTAGGATGCTAGACAAGATTAGGTTGAAATGTAGTAATTAAAGGAACGGAACTTGTTTAGAGTTAGATAAAAGAACCTATATTTTTATCTAAAATCTAAACTACATTACAATACTAGACTATAATATATGTATATTTCTCTATGTATATTATGTGATATATATGTAACAGCCCAAGTTCATAGCTAGCAGATATTGTCCACTTTTGTCCCTTACGTATCGTCATCAGCCTCACAATTTTAAAACGTGTCTGTTAGGGAGAGATTTTCATACCCTTAAAAGGAATGTTTTGTTCTCCTCTCAAACTGATGTGAGATCTCACAATCCCCACCCCCTTGCACACCGCCCAGTGTCTGGCTTTGATACCATTTGCAACAACTCAAACCCACTACTAGCAAATATTGTTCGCTTTGGCCGTTCCGTATCGTCATGAGCCTTATGGTTTTAAAACGCGTCTGCTAGGGAGAAGTTTTCACACCCTTATAAGAAATGTTTCGTTCTCTTCTAAAACCGATGTGAGATCTCACAATATAAGTTTAGGCACTTACTGACCATATTTATATAAAATCTTGTGCATGTGTTTTATTATTAAGAACAACAAACATATAAATGGCATAAAATTACCAGGAAAAGAAGGAAAGATAAAGGCTCCCACTCCTAAGCTAAAAGAGATTAAGAAATAGCTACCTACTTAACCTAAACTAAGACGAAAATCAAATCTGTTACATATGCTTCATATTTAAGAGTATGATATAGGAAATCTATGATTCCTTCAAATGATATTGATACACAAAATTAATTATAGAAATGAGAAAGAAATCCGTATTCATAATTTCACAACATAAATACAGTAGAATAATAAGAGTTCCATACCTGTGAGAAGAACGAATCTATGCATTCTTTTTGAGCAATGGAAAATATCTGCATTATAATTTCACATTAACCAAACAACAACATTAGATTTTCAAAAATAAGAGGAACAAAAGTATCTGTATGACTACTGCCGTATCTATTCTCTTACAGACCCAGTTTCTTTCTTTTTTGCCTCCTTCACCAACTATCTGATTTTTTTTCCTATTATAATTAAATATAACTCCAATGATCAGCAGCAATCAGCTAGCACATGGTTTACTCATGATAAAATATGAAGATAACTCAACTGCAAATAAGCATTGAATAAAAAAAAAATTGCAAATGTACACATTTTTTGAAGGTTAAACATTACATACCTTTGGTGTCCAATGAACACCTGCACGAAGTGATCCAAGAACTTCATTTTCCTTAACAAGTCCATTAAAAAGGGACTGGAAAAATGAACCGTCAACAGCTATACCACTAGCTCCATCAATTCCTAGCAATAATTGCTGTAAAGAGCTCCATATTACAGTTAGATTTGTAGGAACGGTAATAGCTCTGGTGGCACCACGAACCATGGCAGAAACCCGAGCAACATATGCTGGGGTATATAGCTGACCACCTTCAAGCCTACCTTTTACCTAAATCCACAAAACCACAGTGAAATATTTTCCTTCTTATCCTAAATTTGGCTGATCATGATAGGTGAGCAGAAATTACCAGCGTCCCAAGCCGTTGAACCAACATGGATGCAAGCAATTCTGAACCAACTTGCAAATCTGCAGCAATTTCAGCCAAAGCAATTTGACTAGATTCCTGAAGCCGCTCATTTATTTCTTCCGCCGCAGAATCCCAATAAGATTGAGATATTATTTCCCCTTGAATCAACATAAGCCGTGGATCATCAGATATAATCTGTTCAGCTTGCTTCTCGATATAGTACAGATCCACACCAATATTATCCGCAAGATCTATCAAAGAAATGCGTCCTAACTTCTCAATCTCAGCCAATATTTCACGCCGTAGGTGCTCCTATTGTATTAGAGTGCATTAGAACAAAAGAAATGGCAATCCAATACGAAGTCGTACAATAATTTCTCCTTCCAGCTAAAGGAAATTGCATAAGTGATTGAATTTTTCCATTCCAACAAAACACATTGTTCAAAACCTAATAATATCCTAAGATATATTCGCATATAACCTTCACTTCAAGAAGTAAGCCTCTTGCGGAGAGAGAGCAAAAACAAACCAAGCAGCTAAGAAAATTTCAATTACATTCATCAGTTTAACAGAATCAGATATATCTGCAGTAAAATTGTTTGCATTAAGCGATTAACAAGTGGATGGTAGAAGAAAATTATGTCATACAGGAGTGATATATTCTTTGCCGGTGACGGTGTGGAGGAGCTCGAAATCGAGGATACGAAGCTCTTGAAGCTTTTGGACCAATTCAACAACATTTCTTTCCGATAATCGAATGCTTGATTTCGCTTGTTGCGCAAATTCGAACTGTCGCTGAAGTTCTAGCAATTCAGCGTCCATTTTGCCTTTGGTATCACAGAGCCAAACCCGAAAACAAGTGGACTTCCACAAAGGAATTGAAATTGAATTTTGTTTTCTCCACTAAGCTACGTATTTGGAATTGAGATATACTCATTCAATTTCTTAAATATTTCTAATTAATTTAAAATACATTTCTTGTTTTTAAAAAATTTAAATATTAATTTGATCCCTATGTTCTAGCATGTCCCTAATTTCTTTGAAAAGTTTGATGTCTCATTTCTCTTTTATCTCTTATGCCCGGGTGGTCTTCCTCTAGGTCTCCTTGATTGAGATGATAAGTTTGATGAAACACATCGACTTGAGGTTGCACTTCGCTGATTGGAGCAGCCTTTGGTTGCTTCTTAGATCTATTTTTCGATTCTTTTTTCTCTTGACTCATTGATTTCTTCTTCACTTTCTTGTTGTCAACGCCAATGGACACTTTTTGAAGATGTTGAAGGTTTTTTAAAAGTATCTTATACAGACAGTTTTGCGACCCTCTTACCTTCATCAAGAGTGCTCCGTTTATGTCGTATATCTTGAGAAACGAGCCGACTATCTCCACCCTAATACTTTCTTCTGTAATTTGACCAAGGTTAATAATATTGCTCTTCAAACTCGGAATTTAATACACCTTGGTCAATGGGCGTTGATTGTCGTTCTTACACTGGAACAAGATCATTGTTAGATAGAAGCCTGAAGTCTCCTTGTGGAGCTTTTACACATTCAATATTTTATTTGGACCATTTGAACACCTAGAATACATTGCCAATTTTTTAGGTGGCCATTAGCAGGAGTAGCACATATTTAATTTTGATGGGCCAATTTCGCCTTTTTAGGATAAAATAATTATCCGCCATCTTTAGGATAAAGATAATTATTTAAATGGGTGAATCTTATCTGATTAAATCTGATCTGAAACAAAATCAAAGCTTTTTTTTTTTTTCCAGTAAATCAAATCCCAACATTTCTCTCTCTTTCATTTTCTGTGAGACTGGGTTAACTCGATGAGGCCGGCTGTTTCATTTCCATCGAGCGCGAGCTACTCAAAATCTGCAATGATCGACGACGGTGACTCACGCAAGTTCGACGAGCGGCAAACCGTCTTTACATCCTGGAGTTGGAGATAGAGCAACTGGTTAGCCTCTCGGCCAAGACCGAAGAAGTATCTTGGAGGTAGCACGCAAGGTACGGGCACCTGAACTTTCCTACTCTACAAAAATTACACAAGGAGATGGTGCACGGTTTGCAGGCAATCGAAGGCTTGAACATGTTTTGCGACAGGTGTCTCATCGGTAAGTAGAGGCGCACCCCCTTTCCGTCTTAGGCATCCTACCGTGCTGGTGAGCCATTGGAGCTTGTGCACGGGATATCTGGGGGCCCATCAAGCTGGCGACCCCGGGCAACAAAGACCATCTTCCTCCTGCTGGTCGATGACAAAAGCCGCTTCATGTGGCTGATCTTGCTGCAAGCGAAAAGTGAGGCGGCAGAGGCGATTAAGCGCATTCAAGCGCGAGCGGAGGCCGAATGCGGGAAGAAGATGCGAATGTTGTGCACGGACCGAGGCAGAGAATTCCCCTCAGCAAGCTTCGGTAAGTACTGCGACAAGCACGACATGCAATGACAACTAATGCTGCCCTACTCCCCCCAGCAGAACGGGGTGATGGAACGCCAAAATCAGACCATCGTCGAGACAGCAAGGTCATTGCTGAGGACGGTCGGGATGCCTAGGAGGTTCTAGGGAGAGGCAGTAATGACGACAATCTATCTCCTCAATCGTTCGCCAACGCGAAGCCTCGACGGGAAGACGCCATATGAGGCCTGGTATAACAAAAAGTCAGCGGTACATCATCTCTGAGTGTTTAGCTGCGTCGCATACATGAACATAGTGCGTCCCCACCTCGCCAAGCTCGATCCCGGGGGACTGAAGGTCATCTTCATTTACGAACCCGAGAGCAAGGCGAGACTCTATGATCCTGCGGGGGGCGAGCTTACATGTCTTGCGACGTCATCTTCAACGAAAGCACCTTCTGGTAGTGGAACGACGTGACCAAGGCAGACCAAAACCCAAATCAATTCACGGTGGAGTACCTCGTCACCGAGCCAGGAGAAAGAGGAGCGCAACATCGGGAACCGTCACCGCCTCCAGCAGCTACACCTCCTGAACCAGTGGAGTTTGCAACACCACGGACTACGAATTCGACGTTGGATACCGATCACAATGATGATCTGGTGGCCAGGTACCAGAGGATGGAAGACCTAGTGGGAGGAGGTGAACCACCTGGATTGGCGGCGCGCAAACTCGAACAAGAGATGGCCGAACTGCATGCCATCAGTGCAGATGAACCGAACACCTTCGCCGAAGCAGAAAGGAACCCGTGCTGGCTAAAGGCAATGCAGGAGGAGATGACATCCATCACTGAGAACAAGACATGAAGTCTGGAGGACATGTCGCCGGGACACCGAGCCATAGGGCTCAAATGGGTCTTCAAACTGAAGCGTAACGAAGAGGGAGAAGTTGTGAAACACAAGGCCCATCTAGTGGCGAAGGGCTACGTCCAGAAGCAAGGAGTGGACTTCGAGGAGGTATTCGCGCCAGTGGCAAGGCTAGAATCTGTCCGCCTATTGCTGGCAATCGCGGCATATCATTCCTGGGAGGTCCACCACATGGACGTGAAATCCGCATTCCTCAACGGAGAGCTAAAGGAGATCGTCTATGTCTGACAACCACCGGGCTTCCTGGACAACGACAACCCTGACAAGGTATTGCGCCTACACAAGGCACTCTATGGGCTTTGGCAAGCACCACGAGCCTGGAATGCGAAGCTCAACAGTACCCTACTGTCGCTGAAGTTCGCCTTTGAACATGGCACGTACACGCACGGCTACGACAAGCAACGACTGATCGTGGGAGTGTACGTCGACGACCTCATAATCACTAGAGGCGACATGGAAGTCCTTAGAAGATTCAAGAGGGAGATGTCAAAGAACTTTAAGATGAGCAATCTCGGCGTGCTCAGCTACTACCTCGGCATCGAAGTGCAACAGAGTACTGCCGGCATCACCATCTGTCAAGGTGCGTACGCAAAGAAGCTGTTGAACACAGTTGGGCTAGCAAACGTAACCGTACAAGGACGCCAATGGAAGCCCGACTCCAACTAAGGAAAGCCGACACTACAATAGCAGTCGACTCCACCAATTACTGCAACATTGTCGGGAGCCTGCGCTATCTGGTAAACACATGCCCTGACCTTTCTTATTCCGTTGGATACGTGAGTAGGTTTATGGAAGCACTTGAGGAGGAGCATCTTGTGGCTGTCAAGCATATCCTGCGCTATGTGGCCGGAACCAGAGGCTGGTGTGTGAGATACTGCGCAAGGAGAGGAAAGGAGAAGCTTGAGCTGGTTGGCTACAGTGATAGTGACATGGTCGGTGACGTTGATGATCGTAAGAGCACCATCGGGATGATTTACTTCCTCTCAGGCGGCGTGATCTGCTGGCAATCAACTAAGCAAAAGGTAGTTGCTTTATCTTCTTGCGAAGCAGAGTACATTGCCGCTTCGACAGTAGCAACACAGGGAGTCTGGCTTGCGCGACTAATGGAAGAACTCATCGGAAAAGAAGGCGATTCACCAATGCTTTACGTGTACAACAAAGCTACGATCTCCCTAATCAAAAATTCGATTTTGCACGACTGGAGCAAGCCCATAGAGATCAGGTTCCATTACATTTGGGAGTGTGCAGATCGAGGGCTTATCAAGATTGACTTCATCTGAACAGAGGAACAACTTGGAGACATTTTTACCAAGTCTCTGGTGCGGGTAAAATTTGAGGAACTACGTTCAAAGATCGGAGTTCAAATAATAAGATAGATATACCACATGTTTTTGGAGGAGATTGTTAGGAGGAGATTCTTAGATAAAAGCATGAGGTTTACTTATTTAGCTTTTACACATTTTACTAAGTTATTGAATATTTTCTTTTGACCATTTGACAAACATGTTGAATTGGATTACCAATTTTTTAGATGACAACCAATTTTTTAGGTTGCCATACACGTTAAATGGATTACCAATTTTCTAGGTGGCCATTTGGAGGAAAGTGGCACAAATTTAGTTGGTCACTCTCGGCCATGGTTATGATAAAATAATTATTTAAATAGGTGAATCTGAGATGCTCGCTCCGTCGTCTAGGTACCACATGCTGGTCTCCACTTGGTCTTCTCTATTTATGAAGGGGTTCGTCATAACCTTCTTTTCATTGAGCATCAACAGGTTGGACATTTTCTCGACCAACATCAATGTGGGCTCTTCATCATCCGAGAACATGAGGTTTGCCTCCTCGTCGCTCTCCTTGTTGCAGCGCTCTGCCGCATAATGCCCGTATTTTCATAACACTTGATCATACTCTTGTCTTTCCGGAGTTGGCATTGTCATGGGTTTGTGAGGTATTGTCACGGCCTCCTCTGCTACCACCTCCGCGCAAACGTCTACGAACTCTTTTTTCTTTGTTATGGCTGCCATGTCCGCTCGTACCTGGAAAAGAAGAGTTATCTGCATCTTTCTTTTTCATCCATATGAGTCACTCATAAAGTTGAGGTAGCAAAAAAAGTTATTAACGTAGAGCGATTTTAGGATGAAGATTTAGTAGCTATTGATTTAAAAGTTGGAGATCCATTAGAAAGATTGAGTAATTATTGATTTGAATGTTTAGGAGATAGATTATGAAGATTTGTGAGTAGTTGCTTGAGAAAGTTTAGTAACTTAGGAGAAAGTTTAGAAGATCTGTTGTGCAATCTCCACTAAAAATACTCAAGATAGGTATTATTTGAACCTGATTCTTCTAATGTCAACCACATACGGTTTAAGATTACACTAATAAACCTCAAACATGTGAAAGTACATAAAATAAGCCTAAAAATAAATCGACCATCAAAATAGTATTTTAACCTAATAAACACGAACACATTTGGATCGACTCGAATGATTTTAAAGAGCATCAAAACCTTCATTAAAGAGAGCAGCAAAAGTTTCCATTTGATCTCTCTCTTTAACCACTCCAATCTCCATTCCCACATCGCTATTTTTGCTATCACTCAAAGAAAACACTAATGGTGATTCAGCTGACACTATTTCCACCTTCATTGGCTTTCCCCACCCAAAATCTGCATTGTAAACTCCAAATCTAGGTGACCCAGCAAGGGAAATGGCTTGTATTTTGGAATAATCATTGGTCGCTTCACTCATAAGTCTACCCAACTTTTCTTCTCCCTTTAAAGCTCCTCCTAAATTTTTAGTAGCTTTTGAGATCTGTTCACAAGCCAAAGCTATGCCATTTTCACCCAAAAGCTCAATTCTTTCAAAGGAAAGAAAACTACCAACCACGCAATTTCCAAAGTAATTCAAAGGCACCGGTGGCTTTAAACGAGATCTAACATCAGCAGTAAGTATGAACAACAATTTTCCATCGCTTAAACCCTCCAACTTGGCTGTACATACACAAAGATAAGCCGTTGCCACTACAAATGAAGACATTTGCTCATCATTCTTCTTCAAAACCCATTGCTTTAGCTTCTGCAGGTTCTGGTGTGTGAACTCAAAAGTGCTTCGGATTAAACGAGGATTAGTTTTGGGTAGTTTAAGGTTTAAGCTCCTGTTGTCGGGTCCTTCTTGGTTCAGCCATGCGCTTGCATAGATTTTGGCAAGACCTTTTGGATCATCAATAACCGACCTGTCATAGAATGGCATTAGGTTGGCGATTGGAACAGATGATTGGTCCATGCAAATTTGAGCCCACGATTTGATAAATGAAGTTGAGGTTAATCCGTCAAGAATTGCATGGTGATTGGTTATTCCAATGGAAAACCCTTTGTTTTGAAATATGGTAACCTGTAATAAGAACTTAAATCATCAATTCAATATATCAAAATTTCTAATTTTTTTTTTTAATCCCTATATTATTTGAAAAGTTTCAATTTAGTCCTTTATATTATAACTTTTCAATTCAGTCTCTAATGGTTAAAAAAAAAAAAAGATAACCAATCGATGGCAATCTCGAGAATTCCGGCAACTCACTGAAATTTTCAGGCAACCTCTCGAAGGACACGCCCGTCCCCCTCTCACTAAGTCTATCTACCTCGATTTGTCCACCAAAAACATCGAGAAACGAGAGGGAAGGAAGAGGGAGACGAACGGTCATGAAACCCTGTGACACCGCCGTATAGTGCAGATAACATCATGAAAGAGAGGACTAACGAGCCAGGAAACACCTTGATGCACACGAGTGATTACTACCAAACGGTGACGTAACTTTGTCGGCCAAGAGGATAAACTGATTGCTAGTATCAATGGGACGTGGAGGGGAATCAATAAAATAATGATTGAGGAAGAAGAGAGAGCAAAGACATTCTTGTACGGCTGACGACAACATTGTAACTCATGCATAGGGTGATACGTTTTAAAACGAACTCAATAAAAAATTGAAAGACTTGTTAAAAGATTAACCTTTTTAATTTAATTTTCTTAAAAAAAAAAAAAAAAAAAAAAAAAAAGCCAATCATTGTTAGCTACTTAAGTTTTGGAGCCAAGAACCTGAACGGCAATCACTGCAGCACGATCATGAGAAACAGGCAATTGGGGGACAAGAGGATGAAATTCAGAAACTTCACGGAACCCATTGCCGGAAAGTTGGTAAAAGTCAGCTCCCGACTCAGCCACCGTCAAAGAAACGCCGTCCCCGTCGACAAACTCGATGGTCGGAACCTCCGACCGAGGACGCCAGACAAGGTTGCCAGCCAAAGGAAGATAATGACGAAGAGCGAGAGCGAGAGAGTTTTTGAGCTTCGGAACAATTTCGTCAATAAAAGATATATCATTAGACGGTAACTCGTAGAAGAAAAGGCGTTCGACTGGATGGAACCTCAGCCATATCATGTCGAAGAAGGTGAGAGGAAGAGACGACGGCGCAACCGCCGCACGTGACACCTCCGGTGGCGGCGGAGCCACTTTACATATCTCAATTATCTTCACAGATGGAAGATCATCCATTGAAACCGATTCCTTGAGTTTTGACAAGAGAAAGTCACAAAAATGGCCGTTATATATATTGCTTTAAAGTTGAATTTACAATATTAAAGATCTCTCCTTGTAGACTTGGGAACTACTAATACAAATAATTATGGTCGGAGTTATTACCTAATTACACTTTGTAATTAAGTATTTGACTTTAATAATAATTTAAATAATTTTATTTGTAATTTAATATTATTTATTGTATAAAAAATCAAAAGTTACAGTATAGTATGAAATGATCATGTTCAAATAATAACCTAAATGGTATGTATGGTATATGAATAAAATTTGATGTCTTCTATTGGTACGTCCTACTTTATAATTATTATAAATGATTTGATCCAAATAATTCATACGAAAGCGTGTGAGTTGGATATCTTATACAATGCGTTTGGATAAGACTGAATTTCAAAGTATTTAATTTTCTTTGTAAATCCGTTAATTGAGAAAATTAATATTTTTATTCTAATTCTGAGTGAATGATGAGAATTCTTACTTATAAGGGTTTATTGTTTGATTGACCTTATTAATTCAATATGTCTATCATTTTGGGGACGAGTAGATGAGTAGTTTTCAAGCGCTGATTTCGGGACTTGGATAGTGGAACTCTCCCTCACTAGTTCGATAGAGACTTAATTTATAGTTCAATTATAAAAAATTATCCGTTAGAGGATAAAGGGTGGTAGTTAAGATAACAAAATGTATTTATAACTCGTAAATATCGACTCACTTTTAATAATTATATCAATGAGTACAATTATTATAGATTACATATCTAACACCAAAGAAAAAATGCAACTATTGAATCAACCATTATTGTTGGCCGACGAAAGAGAATCAACCATTGAATGCCACATTTCAATTGGATTTGTGTGGATTAGGTAAAGTTTAAGTGATTAAAGCATTTTGAGAGGAAGTTCAACTAAAGATAATAACTCCAAAAATAAATAAATAAAAATAAGTAATAAAACCCGAACAACCCTTATTAAATAATTAAATTTTTTGATTTTTATGTTTTGGAAATTTCAAATGGTGCCCTATGTTGAAGATTTGGACCGCAATTTAGAATTTGGATTCAGCAACTGATTCCCTTGACATTTCCAACATTTAGTGTGACATGGCTACATTACCAACCGGCATTCTTTTAGCATTGTTTTCCTTACTCAAATGCCTCCTAAAATGTAATCTCATACCTAGAATTTGGACCAGGGTTTGGAATCCAAATTTGGCACCTGATGGCCTCGACAATCCCTTGCATCTTCAATGATATGATCGCATTATTTACTTGTGTTGAATTGCTTCTAAGAGTGAAAACTATCTTTAAAAATCACGTTACCTACTTTTGGTGGATCAATCATAAGATTCCAAACTTAAGCGTGTTTAGTTTGGAACAATCTTACGTTAGGTGACCTCTTGAAATTTTCTTAACAAGTATGTAAGTAAAGACAAAATAAGCTTAAAAAAAGATCTATGTTGGTCCGTGGAGATAGTTTTAAATAACTTTGGTGAGCATCCCCAGCACGTAGTGCAACAATGACATAAAAATGTTGAACACGAAGAAAATATCCTAGCTGCTAGCTCGCCATCTCTGATCTCTTATTCTTATTCTTATTCTTATTCGAGTATTATCTTTTAAGTAGCTTCTACTCTTTTTTGTTTTGTTCTTCTATTTTGACCAAATAAAAGATAAATGGTGAAACATGAAACAAAACGAAAAAACTTCATTGACTTGAGTGTTATCCTTCTATTGTGGCTTGCAGTTCGTTATTGAGTTTTATTAATCTTAGTTAATGCATTCGGCCCGTTAGTCGTTTTTGTAGTCTCTCATCATCATCTCTGCTAGTCTCTCGTCATTATCATATCTCTGGATCTTCGAGGCACGACCTCGATACAAATAGGCTCACTAAAAGGAAGCTAAGGGGCAAACTTCTTAATAATCCCCACTGCACAAATCATATATCAAAAAACATCATATGCCAGTTTTATGGTTATCCGGATCCCTGACAATAAAGTCAGGTTTACAATGAGGGGCTAGTTGGCGAACCCTTACCGTCCTCGTATAACCGCATAAATCAAATGCATGAACAGTAATCATAACCAACTTATAAGGTACAAATGTAGACCTCTGTCACTTATGTTACAATCGAGTTAGGTTCACAATTAGGGGTTAGTTGGCGAACCCCTAATCGTCCCCGTATAACCGCATACATCATAACATATGAAATAAAGACATAGCATAGTGGATGCCCAGTCATGAATTTCAGTTCATAAGATAGTACGTACGCGTTTTAGTAACATACATAATAACATTTTCACATATGTTATCTTGGATCAAAACATTTAACACTCTCTTACACCAACTCATTTCCTGCTCAAATTGTGTAACTGCCCAAGTCCACAGCTACCAGATATTGTCCTCTTTGGCTTTCCCTTTCGGGCTTCCTCTCAAGGATTTTAAAACGCATCTACTAGGGAGAGGTTTTCACAACCGATGTGGGATATCACAATTCACCCCCCTTCAGGGCCCAGCGTTCTTGCTGGCACTCGTTCCTTTCTCCAATCGATGTGGGACTCCCACCAAATCCACCTCCTTCAGGGCCCAGCGTCCTTGCTGACACACCGCCTCGTGTCTACCCCATGTGTAGAAACCTCTCCCTAGTAGACGCGTTTTAAAATCCTTGGGGGAAGCCTGAAAGGGAAAGCCTAAAGAGGACAATATCGGCTAGCGGTGGGCTTGGGTTGACAAATTGGTATCAGAGCACCAGGTTATAAGTTCTGTAGACATTTAGGATAGAGAGTCGTATCTTCTGTGACCAAACACGTGTGTGTAGAAAAAATTCACGACCAGATATTTTCACGGGTTTGAAATAAGGAGAAAAAATTCACGACCAGAGTGCGTCAGTCGCGCGTGTAGGCGTGTGAGTAGTTGTTTTTCCTCCATTCTGCCTCTGTTTGCTTGTTTTTCGTCTCGATTTTGATAAGTATAACAACTGAGTTTTAGGTCCTTTAAACATTAGGTTATAGAGTCTAGTGTCTCTGTAGATTAAGCTTCGATATGCCTCGCCGCAACCTGGTAAGATCTTTGATAATTGAGAAGTAGGAAGACTTGAGTTATATGTTATGAGATCCAAGATGAGGGTTAAAAAATACTAATGAATGTGCTCCTTTGATTAGGCACAATGAGAACGTAGTATTGACTCTCACTCCTCGTCTGTTTATAGATAATGGCGCCTAAGAGAAGGGGAGATTATCTCAAACCTAGTCCTAAGAGGGGCAGGAGAAGGGTCGAAGAGGACCCAGATGTTCCTATCCTCGAGGTGGAGTAGCACCCACCTCTGGAGTATAACACAGAGCTGACCTCAGATGAGGAACAGACGCCGCCACTGGCACCCGTGCCGAGGAGAGGTCGAAGAAAGGTCGAGCCTCAGGTTACTCGAGAGGCTTTTCCTCAGGACCAGGTACTTGAAGAAGCTCCACCAGTGCTAGCACCGCTTCTTGAGGTGCCTGCTCAGCCAACAACGGCCGTTAAATGGATGTGTTTCAGGCATTCATGAGAACCACCATGGAAACTCAGACATAGATGGGTCAATTAATGCAGACACTAGTAGTCAATCATGCCACAGTGCAGGGGACGAGAGATCTGGGTATGACTGTGGAGTCCCGTTATTTGAAGAACTTTCCGAGGTATAAACCGCCCACTTTTGATGGGGGTAAGATGTACCCAGTTGCAGCTGTGACTTGGCTGGAGGTTGTAGAGAGAGCCTTTATGTACATGAAATGTCCACTAGAATATCAAGTCCATTGTGGGACTTACATGCTGAAGGGTGAAGCCCATTTTTGGTGGAAAGGTGCACAGAGGACTATTGCACCAGAGGGAGGTTATATTTCCTAGAATCAGTTCAAGGAAGCCTACCTGCATAAATATTATCCAGTAGTCGCTCGACTCAAGTGTCAAACAACATTCTTAGAATTGAAAAAGGGATACAGATCCGTTGAGGATTATGACCTTGAGTTTAATAGACTTGCAAGATTCTGCGCTGAGTATGTCAGTAACGAGAAGATGAGGACAAATCGCTTCATCGCTGGTCTTCGGATAGAGATTCAAGGTCAGGTAGTGGCACAAGCATCATCAGATTATGCTATAACCCTGAGAGTGGCAACGCTGATGGATATGCCACGACAGATGGCAAAACAGAATGTGCCGGTAGTGACCACTTAGAATTCCTCTAGCCATTGAAGAAGGCCTAGCAGGAATTTCTCCAGACCTGACAGACGGTCCCAAGGACAATTTGAGGGTCGGGGTAGAGCCCTAGAGCGAAACAGACCTGAATGCCTTAACTGTAAGAGATATCACAAGGGAGAGTGTTTTGCTGGAACAGGAGGTTGCTTTGGTTGTGGCAAGCCAGACCATCATGTAGCAGACTGTCCTCATAAGAGAAACCATGAGGCAAACAGACTAGTGGGACAGAATCAGAGAGGCCGAAGAGCCCCACAGCAGGCCCGAGCTGTGGCCCATGCTACCACGGCTAGGAGAGCAGAAGAGACTGACACAGTGGTGACAGGTACACTACCTATCTTTGGTCACCTAGCATTTACATTATTTGATTCTGGTGCTACCCACTCTTATTTTTGAGGGGTTTGTGAAATCTGCAACCTTAGAACTAGAACCCCTAGAGTTCTCCCTTATTATGTCTACACCACCAAATAAGTACTTGACTGCTACCCATAGAGTTAGAGGTGGTAGTGTGAGAGTTACAGGGTGAAAGCTTGTAGCATCCCTAATTGTTCTTTGTATGCAAGACTTTGATGTGATCTTAGGGATGGATTGGTTGGGCGACAATCGTGCCCTCATCTATTGGGAAGCGAGAAAGGTAATCTTTAGGCCCTGATAGGAGAGAGCTTTGAATTCAAATGGGATATATCCAGAAGTACACCTAGGGTCATCACAACGTTGAAGGCTAGAAATGTAGCACCCGAGTTAAAAAAAAAAAAAAAAAAAAGTTCAAGGTCACAATATGGGCAAACTAGTCATTTTACCCTATTATTACTTGAGGGTCTTATTTGATAGAGTCATAATCTGAAAAGAGAGAAGAGAGGGGAGAGAAAGAAGAGAAAGAAGAGAGAAAGAAGATTAGGGTTTTGAGGTAGGAGGAGGAGATCGGATCAAAACTAACACCGGAGATCTGAGCCCCCAATCTAAACCATCACAGTCCGAGGCAAGGTGCTCTCACAAATCGCACCTTCCTATTTCATCAAAACGTCCAAGAACTTCAGGTTAGTCCGTGAGTGTCTAGATCGAGAAGTCATCAAGATTTTCGTGTGTTAGCAACGTTTTGTGTTGATCCTTGGACTCTTACCCTCAACACCGTGATCTGGTTAAGTTTCAGAGTGAAGGTGGCCAAGATTGGCCTTATAATCGAAGTTTCATGAAAACGTGATTTTCAGTAAGAACTCGTGTTTTCTCCGAATTCGAACTCGAATATTAAGATGTGTGATTATGAGAAAAATGTAAGAATTTTTTTCGAAGGAATAGAATATGAGGTCTACAAGGTTCGTGAAGAAAATTTGTTGAATCGGATTACGGATTGGAAGATAAAAAAATCAGAAGAAAATATATCGAAATACGAAAGAGGCTAACATTTGGAAAATTGAAACACGTAGGAGAGAGTGAAGAGACCCCGCCACGCGTCGGCCAGCATATGAAGGAGCGCGGCATAACTGGTGACTGACACGTGGCAGTCACCGACTGGTGAGGCGCGTCCTCACCCGACAGAGGACACGCGTCAAGCATGTGGATCCAGTCTGACCCGACCCTGAACCGCACACGACCAAAAATTGGCGAACCGCTCTGCTCGTAAACTGTTAGGTTATGGAGCCTGCTCTTTATATAGCTTGGTCAACGGTTATATCCGATAAAGCTATATTTGGTAAAGCTATATATAGTAAAGCTATATATGGTAAAGCTATATCCGGTAACGCTATATATGGTAAATAGCTATATATAGTAGATGGCTAAATCTGGTAAAGTTATATATAGTAAACTAAACCATATATATATCTCGTCCGGTAGAGCTTTGAGAAAATGTACTTTCTATTCTCTATACTCTCTCTTGTTGTACATACCTGAAGTCATCAATAAAAAAAAAAAAAAAAAAAAAAATCTTTTAGCTAGAGTTCTCCTTGCACTCTTCTCTATCCCATTCTTTGTGTTCATCTAGATCGAGCGTGTGCGTTGTTGTGCGATCCTAACAACTGGTATCGATCTCAACAACTGGTATCAGAGCCAGGCGGAAGTTAGAGCCAGGCGGAAGTCAGAGCTAGGCGAAATTCAACACGATCTATGAAGATGGAAAGTTCAAAGATTGGAGTTGAGAAGTTCGATGGATCCGATTTCGATTTCTGGAAGATGCAGATTGAAGATTATCTGTACCAAAAAGATCTTCACGAACCTCTGTTGGGGGTGAAGCCGGATACCATGAACACGGAACAGTGGAAGCTCAAGGATCGACAAGCCTTAGGGATGATCCGGTTGACGCTATCCAGAAACGTGGCGTTCAACATTATCAAGGAGAAGACAACGTCAGATTTGATTAAGGTGCTGTCGAATATGTACGAAAAACCGTCGGCTATGAACAAGGTGTGTTTGATGCGTAGATTGTTCAATCTACAGATGTCTGAAGGTGGACGTGTTGCTGATCATATAAATAAATTAAATATGATCATAAGTCAACTGAGTTCGGTGGAAATTAATTTCGAAGATGAAATTAAAGCGTTGATTTTGATGTCATCCTTACCCGAGTCATGGGATACTGTTGTTGCCGCAATCAGCAGTTCTCGAGGATCTGATAAACTGAAGTTTGGTGAAATTCGAGATGTAGTTCTCAGCGAAAGTATTCGCAAACGAGAAACTGGAGATTCATCAGGCAATGCTCTCAGTGTTGATCGAAGGGGAAGAAGTAAACCGAAGGGCCCAAACAAAGGGCGATCAAAATCAAAGAACAGAGAAAAATCTCCAAATAGACCAAACGTAACGTGTTGGAATTGTGGAGAAAAAGGTCACTTTCGGACAGGTTGTACAAGACCAAAGAGGAAGCAGAATCACAAATCTGGAGATGATGATGATTCTATAAATTGAGCAGAAGACATTGGGGATCCTCTAATCCTCAGCGCGGACAGTTCGATTGAATCCTGGATTTTGGATTCAGGTGCATCTTTTCATTCGTCTTCAAATAAAGAGTTGTTCTGGAATTTCAAGTCTGGAAATTTTGAGAAGGTGTATCTTGCCGACAACAAAGATTTGGAGATTAAAGGAAAATGAGATGTCTGCATAAAAACTCCGGCAGGAAATAAGTGGACATTAAAGGATGTCAGATATATTCCTAGTCTCAAAAGGAACCTGATTTCTATTGGTCAGTTGGACAGCACAGGTTATGCAACAAAGTTAGGGAAGGTTCGTGGAAGATTATGAAGGGTGCTACGGTGGTAGCACGTGGCTCAAAATCTGGAACCCTATACACCACTGCAGGGTGTATGAACATAGCTGCTGTTGCTGAGAGTGCTTCAAATTCAAGTCTACAGCATAATAGACTTGAACCTATGAGCGCGAAAGGAATGAAGAGGCTGGTTGCGAAAGAAGTTTTAGAAGGTCTGAAATCTGTTGATGTGGGTCATTGTGAGAACTACGTTATGAGCAAGCAGAAACGAGTTAGCTTCACAAGGACCGCCAGAGAATTGAAGAAAGTGCAGTTGGAAATGGAACCAGATGTGGAGCAACGTTCCAAAACCACGAAATAAGTGGGAGTTGAGCTTGAGTTGCAGGGAAACTCACCTAGTGATGTTGTAGCAGATACTCAAGAAATTCCTGAGACTACTGCTGAGGAACCAGATGTGGAGCAAGGTTCCAAGACAACAAAGCAAGTGGGAGTTGAGGTTGAGTTGCGGAGAAAATCATCAAGTGATCTTGTAGCAGATACTCAACAAACTCCTGAGGTTGTTGCGGAGGAATCAGCAGTGGAGCAAGTGACACCTGAACTGGTGTTGAGAAGATCATCCTGTACTATCAGAGTACCAGATATGCATGTACCTTCATTACACTATCTGTTGCTGATGAAAGGGAACCACAACCCTTTGATGAGGCCCTACAGTTGGAGAATACAACCAAGTGGGAGCAAGCCATGGATGATGAGACGTCTAGGCTTCAAAAATGCATTGTAGTGAAGCAGAGTACGTGACAATAGCTGAAGCTGGAAAGGATATGATATGGATGACAGACTATCTAGAAGAATTAGGTAGGAAGCAGTGCAAGAAGATCCTTTATACAGATAGTCAGAGTGCCATACAGTTGGTGAAAAACCCAGTCTATCATTCAAGGACAAAACACATTAGAAGACGATACCACTTCACTCGCAGGTTAGTGGAAGAAGGCGATATGTGTTTGGAGAAGATAGAGAGCGCAAAGAATCCAGCAGACATGTTGACAAAATGTGTTGATGTTGGAAAATTAAGGTTATGCAAAGCCTTAATTGGTATGGTGCAGTGATCGTTTGAGAATGAAATTCTTGGTTGACTGGATCAGTCTCCAAGTGGGAGAATTGTTAGGTTATGGAGCCTGCTCTTAATTTATAGCTTGGTCAACGGTTATATCCGGTAAAGCTATATTTGGTAAAGTTATATATAGTAAAGCTATATATGGTAAAGCTATATCCGGTAAAGCTATATATGGTAAATAGCTATATATAGTAGATGGCTAAATCTGGTAAAGTTATATATAGTAAACTAAACCATATATATATCTCGTCCAGTAGAGCTTTGAAAATGTACTTTCTATTCTCTATACTCTCTCTTGTTGTACATACCTGAAGTCATCAATAAAAAAAAAAAAAAAAAAAAATCCTTTTAGCCAGAGTTCTCCTTGCACTCTTATCTATCCCATTCTTTGTGTTCATCTAGATCGAACGTGTGCGTTGTTGTGCGATCCTAACAACTGGTATCAGAGCTAACAACTGGTATCGATCCCAACATAAACCGCCCCGACCCGGTGCTTCAGACTTGCGACTGCTCGAGAAGCCGCGCGTGGACACGCGTGCGTAGAAACCCTCTAAGGTGTGTGTGACGCGCGTGAGTCATTTTTTTTCTTTTCGTTCGGTCTCCGTTTGCTTGCTTTTCGTCCCGATTTTGATACTGACTATATTATTATGTGAATTAGGACCTGTCAAGGGTATTTCTGAATTTTTGGAATCCTTTCTGTCAAGAAAACTCGAGCTTAGGAAGGCACGCATCAACCAAGTAAGTAGCCATTTAGATTTCCACGAGTAGTACTTGTAGGAACCGCTAGGAACAAGCATGCATTCTACCACCCATGAACTTAGCTAGCTGGACCTAGCATATTAGTATGAAAACCGTAAAAATGAAATGATTAAGGAAAGATAGATATGAAATGTTTATTAAATCTATTTTGATTGAGATTTTAATAATGTATACATGAGGAGGATGGGAAACTTGTGAAATCTGCGCTCCGGGTGAAGATGGACGTTATCTTCCCGTTGAGCATGATTGTTGATATTGCATGAACTATTGCATGTGAACTCCTATGCATGATGATTGCTTGTGTTATCTTTCTTGTTGAATAGGAAGATATTATGAGCTTAGATTAGGGTGCTTGTGACTAAGTAGGCTAGACGAGATCCTAGATTGGGAGACCTCTAGAATATCGCGCATATAGTCCCGCGAAACGACTACAAGCAGATCTAGAGCCCAGAATCGCAAACCTGATAGGTTTGTGAGACCTTGCATGAGATTCCTAGAGATGCATGAATCCAAGTCTAAGCCACTAAGTTTCCACCCTAGAAAGAATAATAGGACACCACGGTAACAATAGGTAGACCGCTAGAGTTGAGCAGTGTGGATAGTGTCATCAGAACCTCCACTTCCCTCTCTGCTCTGATACCATACTGTCGAGACAGAGCCCCTGTACGAAGATCATTGAGTCTGGCAGATCCGGACAGAGAAGTGTGACAGGTGCCTAGACCTAGTTGTGATAGCTAAGGGGTCTTTTGAACAGGACTCTTGGGCCTTAGAAACCCGTCCCTGAGCGGGGGACGTGAAACCACTAGGATGAGTTAGTAGCTGACCGGCACACAGGGGATCGCAACCCCCGATTTTAGTGGATGTATGGTCCCGCGTGAGGGTTGTTAGCTAACCTCCATGGATGATGTTCAGAGAGAGTTATGTATTCAGATCCAGCCATACGTTCCCCTCAGATTTACTTATGAGGTCGCACCTCAGCTCAGAACATTGGTCATTCTACTGCATGAGTTGGACAAACCCCTTAAGATACAGAAAAGAGAGTTGTAGCTTAGATCGCTCTCCTTAGAAACCCGAGAAAGACCGTGGATGCGAAAAGAGCCTACAAGTAGGCTGCTTACTGAGTATTTTATACTCATTCCTTTCTATTTTTTTTTTCAAGTGAGTGATGCCATGGTTCGAGGCGGGAATGCGTGCTGAATCTTAATGCCACAGAGGATTGTCTTGGGGCGTCTAGGAGTCTGTGCATATTCTTGTTTAGATCTGTCATGGATGGTTTTGTATACAATTTACATACTTTTCGTAGAACTCATATGCTACTTGAACACCTTGGTTTGAATTTTAAACTTTTTACATAATTGCTAAAGTTTTTTTGTAATTTCGTCTTGACCATCGGGTTTTTACCTGATTTCATTGCATAGTTTGTTGATCCAGCCCTTGATTTTGAGATTCAAATTTTGGGCTTTGACAGTTTGGTATCAGAGCATGGTTTTAGGTCCTGTAGACATTAGGTTGTAGAGTCTAGTATCTCTGTGGCTTAAGTTTCGACACGCTCCACCGCGACCTGGTATGTTCTCTGATAATTGGGAAGAAGGAAGACTCGAGTTATATGTTACGGGATTTAAGATGAGAATTAAAAATATTAAGGAATGTGCTTCTTTTGAATTAGGCACAATGAGAACGTAGTATTGACTCTCACTCCCCTTCTGTTGACAGATAATGGCGCCTAAGAGAAGAGGAGATTATCTTGGGCCTTGCCCTTAGAGGGGCAGGAGAAGGGTCGAAGAGGATCCAAATTTTCCTTTCCTTGAGGTGGAGTAGCACCCACCTCTAGAGGAGAACACAGAGCTGACCTCAAATGAGGAACAGACGCCGCCACCGGCACCCGTGCCGAGGAGAGGTTGAAGGAAGGTCGAGCCTCGAGTTGTTCTAGAGACTACTCCTCAGGATCAGGTACCTGAAGAATATCCACCAACGCCAGCACCGATTCCTGTGGTGCCTGCTCAGTCAACGACGACTGTTTCAAGGGATGAGTTTCAGACATTCATGAGAACCACCATGGAAACTCACGCACAGATGACACAGTTAATGCAGATATTGGTGACAAATCAGGCAACTGTGCAAGGGATGAGAGATCCAGGTACGACTGTGGAGTCCCGTTATTTGAAGGACTTTCAGAGGTATAAACTGCCCACTTTTTACGGGGGTAAGATGGACCCGGTTGCAGCTGAGATTTGGCTGGAGGTTGTAGAGATAGCCTTTATGTACATGAAATGTCCACTAGAATATCAAGTCCATTGTGGGACTTACATGCTGAAGGATGAAGCCCATTTTTGGTGGAAAGGTGCACAGAGGACTGTTACCTATATAAATATTACCTAGTAGTTGCCCGACTCAAGTGTCAGACAGCATTCCTAGAACTGAAACAGGGGGACAGAACTGTTGAGGAATACGATCTTGAGTTTAATAAACTGGCAAGGTTCTCTCCTGAGTATGTTAGTAATAAGAAGATGAAAATTGATCATTTTGTCGCTGGTCTCCGGATAGAGATTCAGGGTCCAATTCTGGTACAAGCATCATCAGATTATGCTGTAGCCCTGAGAGTGGCAACGCTGATGGATATGCCACGACAGATGGCAAAGAAAAATGTGCCGATAGTGACCACTCAGAATACCTCTGGCCAACGAAGAATGCCTAAAAGAAATTCCTTTAGATTTGATAGATAGCCTCGAGGGCGATTTGAGCGTCAGGTTAGGACCCTAGAGCCGAACATACCTGAATTCGCTAACTGTAAGAGATATCACGAGGGAGAGTGTTTTACTGGAATAGGAGAATGCATTGGTTGTGGCAAGCTAGGCCATCGCGTAGCAGACTGTCCTCATAAGAGAAACCATGTGGGAAACATGTGGAAATAAAAATTAGCTCTTATACCAACTTGTAGAAAATAAACGCTCGCTCTGAAACAAACTTGTTTAAATAACTCTCACGAAGCTGTGAAGGAAGTGTCGAGAGGGGAGAGACAAGTAGACAAAGAAATTCTCAAAACCCTTTTTTATTACACTGTACTTTAACTCTGTAACTCTTGCTCTTTTCTCTCTACTCTTTGCTCTCTTCTATTACAATGAGAAACCAAAACATATTTATAATTTTTCTAAAGCTAAAAATGGCCATCAGAATCCCACATTTTCTATCCCATAAAACCACTACTTCCTGAAATAAATGTTTGGCTCTTGACTGAATTTTAAAACCCACATTAACTAAAAATAGAAACTACTATTTTTTTTTTTCTTTCATCTAAGTTTATTCCCAACAAAACAGACCAATGGGACAAGATCAGCGAGGTCGGGGAGCCCCACAGTAGACCTGAGTTGTGGCCCATGCTATCACGACTAGGAAAGTAGAAGAGATTGACACAGTGGTAACAAGTACACTACCTATCTTTGGTCACCTAGCATTTACATTATTTGATTCTGGTGCTACCCACTCTTTTATTTCTGAGGGGTTCTGGTGCTACTCACTCTTTTATTTCTGAGGGATTTGTGAAATCTGCAAACTTAGAACTAGAACCCCTAGAGTTCCCCCTTACTGTGTCTACACCAGTAAAACAATACCTGACTGCTACCCATAGAGTTGGAGGTGGTAGTGTGACAGTTGCAGGGCGAAAGCTTGTAGCATCCCTGATTGTTCTGTGTATGCAAGACTTCGATGTGATCTTAGGGATGGATTGGTTGGGCGATAATTGTGCCCTCATCGATTGCGAAGCGAGAAAGGTAACCTTTAGGCCCCTGATAGGAGAGAATTTTGAATTCAAAGGGGATATATCAAGAAGCACCTCTAGGGTCATCACAACATTGAAGGCTAGAAAGTTGTTGTATCTGGGAGCCTCGGCAATTCTGGCTAGTGTAACGAAAGTCGGTGAGTCTAGTCTGATGGTATCCTCTGTTCCTGTGGTTGGAGAATTTGAGGATGTTTTTCCAGAAGAGCTTCCGCTGCTGCCCCCTAATCGAGAGGTAGATTTTATTATTGACCTCGAACCGGGACAACACCGATATCCAAAGCGCCATATAGAATGGCACCTGCTGAGCTCAAGGAGCTGAAGGTACAGTTACAAGAACTTTTGGACAAGGGATTCATACGGCCTTGCGTCTCACCTTGGGGAGCTCCTGTGCTATTTGTTAAGAAGAAAGATGGAATTATGCGATTATGTATAGATTACAGAGAGTTAAACGAGGTCACAATCAAGAATAAATACCCTTTCCCAAGGATAGACAACCTGTTTGACCAATTTCAGGGTGTGACGGTGTTCTCTAAGATCGATCTGTGATCAGGATATCACCAGATGAGAATCAGAGAGGAAGACATACCTAAAACAACTTTTAGAAGCCGCTACGGACATTATGAGTTCATAGTCATGTCATTTGGTTTAACCAACGCTCTTGCAGTGTTTATGGAGTTGATGAACCAAGTGTTTAAGGAATTCTTAGACACCTTCGTGATTGTGTTCATTGACGACATCTTGGTGTATTCTAAGTCTGAGATGGAGCACGAGGAACACCTGAGGAGAGTTTTAACTCAACTAAGAACCCATCAGTTGTATGCCAAATTCTTGAAGTGAGAATTTTGGCTACACGAAGTGGCCTTTTTTGGACACGTGGTATCCAGCAAGGGGGTAACTATGGATCCTGCTAAGATCGAAGCAGTCTTGAAATGGCCTAGACCAACCATGGTCGTTGAAGTAAGGAGGCTATTATAGAAGGTTTGTATAAGATTTCTCTAAAATATCTGCAGCTTTGACACAGTTAACCAAGAAGGAGAAACCTTTTATCTGGACACTAGAGTGTGAACAGAGTTTTCTAGAATTGAGAAAGAGGTTGGTCATTATGCCTGTACTTACAGTGCCCGACGGATCAGGGGGACTTGTGGTTTACAGCGACGTTTCAGAAAAAGGGCTGGGTTGTGTACTCATGCAAAAGGCAAGGTGATAGCATACGCCTCTAGACAGCTGAAAGAGTATGAGCGCAACTACCCCACCCATGATCTAGAACTAGCTGTCGTGGTATATGCATTGAAAACCTGGCGTCACTACCTGTATGGGGAGAGAGTTCAGGTGTATACGGACCATAAGAACCTCAAGTATTTGTTTACATAGAAAGAGCTCAACATGAGACAACAGAGGTGATTAGAACTAGTTAAGGACTATGACATTGAAATACTTTACCACCCAGGGAAAGCTAATGTAGTAGCAGATGCCTTGAACAGAAAGACAACCCACACATCTGCCCTGATCACAAGGCAGAAGTATCTACAGGATGAGATACAGAGGGCCGAAATAGAAGTCTTGGTTAGAGGCATCACCGCTCAACTAGAGCAACTTTCAGTCCAACCCACCCTCAAGAGACGTATCATTGAAGCTCAGAGAACTGATATGCACCTTAGTAAGATCTGGGGTCAGCAAGAAACTGAGAGACCAGAGGGATATTCAGTTTCTTCTGAAGAGGGTTTGATGTGGCAGGACCGATTATGCGTACCTCAGGATGAGAAGATCCTACAGGAAATCATGACTGAGGCACACAACACGTCCTACACGTTCCACCCTAGTAGTACTAAGATGTATCAGGATTTGAAGTGTAGTTATTGGTGGCCAGGAATGAAGAAGGATGTAGCCGAGTATGTGACTTGGTGTTTGACCTATCAGCAGGTAAAGGCCCCAAGACAGCGACCAGTAGGGTTGTTGCAACCGTTGAATATCCCACAGTGGAAATGGGAGGAAATAAGCATGGATTCCATCGCGGGCCTACCAAAGACTCGACATCGACGAGACTTTAATGTCATCTGGGTCATTGTGGACAGATTGACTAAGGCAGCCCACTTTATACCCGATAGAGCTACTTATCGAGTGGACCAGTGGGTCCAGTTGTACGTTAAGGAGATAATCCACCTGCATGGCGTGCCAGTGACCATTGTGTCTTATGGGGATGCTAAGTTAACTTCTAACTTCTGGAAAGGGTTACAGAAGGCGTTGGGAACGCAACTCAAGTTCTGTACAGCATTCCATCCTCAAATCGATGGGCAAACTGAGAGACTTCATCAGACTCTAGAGGATATGTTGAGGGCGTGTGTTATAGACGTTGTAGGTTGTTGGGATGAGCACCTAGCCTTTATGGATTTTGCCTACAACAATAGTTACCAGACAACCATTCAGATGGTACCATTCGAAGCTCTATTATGGGCGGAGGTGCAGAACCCCTATATTCTGGAAGAGGTAGGCAAGAAACAGTTGTTGGGGCCAGAGTTGGTACAGACAACCAACGTAGTAGTACAGAAAATCAGACAGAGGATACTCTCTGCACAAAGTCGACAAAAGATGTGTTAAAATAAGACTCACTAATCTTTGAAGTAAATCTCACACACACTAACGATAAAATGCTCCGATATTACTTTATGAAAGTACTACTCGCGTACTTGTGAAGGAGATGTCGAGAGAGGAGAGACAAGGAGACAAAGAACTATGATATTATAAAAAAAAAACCTTTTCTATTGCTCTGTATTTGTTTTCTCTTTGTTTTTTATCTGACTTTAGAGGAAAAGGATTAGGTATTTATACCTTTTCTAACACTAATAATAAGGTGAGAGAAATGTCCATAAACCCCTACCATCATTCCTTACAAAACTCTCGGTCTTTTCTTTCACCTGCTTTTTGAAATTAATTTTTGTTAACTGCATTTAGCATTTTAAGTTTATTTAACAAAAATCCCCCATAAACTTAGATGTTCCTACCATTTGTCATGCCAATCATCTTCTTATATTTGTCGAAAAGTACTTTCGATAGCGATTTTATAAAGATGCCCGCAGCTTGATCCTGATTTGCCACATGCAACAATTTCACGTTTTCTCCCTTCACATGATCTCGGATAAAGTGAAATCGAACGTCAATGTGTTTTCATCTTTCAAGGTTCACTGGGTTCTTTGCCAACTCAATTGTTGATTTGTTGTCAACTTGAATCACGGTTGCACCTTTTTGCTTTAGCTCTATCTTGCTCAATAAATTTCTAAGCCATATCGCGTGACACACACACCAAGATGCTGCCACATACTCAACTTCAGACGTCGAGAGTGTCACGATCGGTTGTTTCTTTGAAAGTCAAGTAAATGCTGTTGCCCATGAAGAATACATAACTCGATGTACTTTTCCAATCGTCTATGTCTCCGCACCAATCACTGTCAGAGTAACCAACTAATTTGTAATCTTCTATTTTCAAGTAGAATAACCCAAGTGACGCCGTTCCTTTGATGTACCATAGGACTCGCTTCAACGCCTTCCAATGTGAATAAATCGGCTCCTCCATGAACCGGCTTATAATGCCGACTCTTAATGAAAGATCTGGCCTTATGCATGTAAGATAGCGAAGGCTTCATACCAGGCTCCGGTACCTATTTGCATCTACTCGTTCTCCTTCATCGTACTTTGAGAGTTTTGCACTTGGTTCCATTGGTGTTGATACCGGGTTGCAATTTTCCATCTTGTACTTCTTCAAAATCTCCTTTGCATATTTCTCCTGTGATATAAAGATACCCGTCTCTCCTTGTTTAACCTCCAAACCAAGGAAAAACTTCAACAAGCCCAACTCTGTCATCTCAAATTCTCGCATCATTGTGCTTTTAAACTCTTCTATCATTTTATCATTGTTTCTTGAAAAGATGAGGTCATCGACATAAAGAGCGACAAGTATCACATTAGATGTTCTGTATGTCAAAATTAGTGCAGCTTATTTTAGATGAAATTAGTCAAAATTGTTAAGTCAGCATCCTTATTAGAAGGAATTGTTTATTTGAGTTTTTGTAATAGTTTATTTGAGTTTTTGTAGGAGCTATTTATGACATTTACTTTTGTTTAAATAGGAGCCCTTGGCTGAGTTAAACACAAGCCACAGTATTATATTTTAATTGTTCCTGTATCACCCTCTTTGAGTAATAATAGTTTCATATTTACTCACACCTTTGAGCGTGAGAGATTGTGACAATTGGTATCAGAGCCTCGTTGATACGGCTGAAATTATTACTCAAACGAGATGAACATTGCGGACAATCATCTCTTTAGCTGCCAATAAAGGCTGGAAATTATGGCAGCTTGATGTGAAAAATGCTTTCCTTTACGGAGAGTTGGATCGTGATATTTTTATGGAGCAGCCGCAAGGATTTACCTCTAAGGAATATCCTGATTACGTGTGCAGACTTAAGAAGGCATTATACGGACTCAAACAAGCTCCCCGTGCTTGGTTTGGTAAGATTGCTCAATATCTTAATTTTTGTGGTTTTAAGTGTTCATGTGCTCATCCGAGCTTATTTGTTAAGAAAACAACAACTGGATGCACCTTGCTCTTACTTTATGTTGATGACATGATTATTACTGGTGATGATAGTGTTGAAATCAATAGTCTTCAAGATTAGTTGAAGCTGATTGTTTTCTGGGGTTAGAAATTAAGAAATGTGATGATGGTTATTTTCTGTCTCAAAAAGGATATGCATCAAGTTTATTGCAAAAGTTTCGTATGGAAAATTCAAGAGAAAAAACTACTCCTATGGAACCAAATCTAAAATTAGCGAGAAATGAAGGGAAGCAACTTGCAGATACGACATTCTTTCGTCAACTTGTCGGTAGCTTATTCTACTTAACTATCACAAGGCCAGACATTGCCTTTTCAGTAGGAGTTGTGTCTCAATTTATGGATCAACCACATGAGTCTCATTTAATTGCAGCAAAAAGGATTCTTTGTTACATCAAGGGTACTCTAAATTATGGATTAATGTATGAGAAGTCAAAGTCAGTTTTATTGAGTGGTTTTGTAGATGCTGATTGGGCTGGTGACGTAAACGACAGACGCTCCACAACAGGTTTTTGTTTTACAGCAGGCTCTGCTGCAATTTCATGGTGCAGTAAGAAGCTTAGTACCGTTGCCTTGTCAAGTTGTGAAGCATAATATGTAGCTGCTACAATGGCTACTCAAGAATGCGTGTGGCTCAGAAGGCTTATTCAAGACATGGTGACTACTCTCAATCAGCCAACTCAAATCAATTGTGATAATGAAAGTCCAATAAAACTCGCTGGAAATCCGGTGTTTCATGCTCGTTCGAAACATATTGAAACTCATTATCACTTTGTTCGAGAGAAAGTGTTATCGCAGGATGTTGAATTGCTGAAAATACATACTAATAAGCAAGTTGCAGACATATTCACCAAGGCACTTGCCAAAGTGAAGTTTGAAACCTTTAGTAAGTCTCTCGGAGTGATCAAGAAATAAGCTTGCACTAAGGGAGGCTGTCAAAATTAGTGCAACCTATTTTAAGATGGAATTCATCCTGAATAGTTATTTCAGCCGAGCTTTTGTAGGAATGGTTATTTCAATAGAGTTTTGTAGGAGCTATTTATAGCATTTACTTTTGTTTAAATAGGAGCCCTTGTCTGAGTTAAACACAAGCCACAGTATTATATTTCAATTGTTCCTGGCTAAAGAGATAGAAGATAGCAGTGATGACGTTGGTTTATCAGAAAGTCGAGATGTATCGATTATTTTGGGGAATTATACCAAGGATGAACGTGATGTTGTGACTGGCGAAGGCGACAAATTGAAAAACAGTTTGGTTGGTGAAAGAGAACAAGGTAAGGGGATGGATGACAAGAACTCGTTAGAATCTTCAGTTCAGTTGGATGACGAGTGCAAGGAAAGCAAGGGCATCGATCACGAAGTGAAGACCAGAGATTTTGATATATCAGATAAAGAGGTTGAAAAAGAAATGTCAGATCGAGAGACAACAAAAACTACTAAGGCACTTGCCAAAGTGAAGTTTGAACTCTTTCGTAAAGACTCTCGGAGTTATTAAGAAATAAACTTGCATTGGGAGGCTGTCAAAATTAATGCAGCTTATTTTAGATGAAATTAGTCAAAATTGTTAATTCAGCATCCTTATTAGGAGGAATAGTTTATTTGAGTTTTTGTAATAGTTTATTGAGTTTTTGAGTTTTTGTAATAGTTTATTTGAGTTTTTGTAGGAGCTATTTATGGCATTTACTTTTGTTTAAATAGGAGCCCTTGGCTGAGTTAAACACAAGCCACAGTATTATATTTCAATTGTTCCTGTATCACCCTCTTTGAGTAATAATAGTTTCATATTTACTCACACCTTTGAGCGTGAGAGATTGTGACACTGTAAAGTGCATGCTCGTGGGGACATTGCTTGTACCCGTTCTCCTAGAAGTATGTACGATACGAGTATTCCTTGCTCACGGTGCTTGCTTCAACTCGTAAAGCGCCTTCTTCAATTTTAGTACCTTCTTCTCTTCTCCAATTTTCATGTATCCGGGTGGTTGTTCGAGGTAAACTTCTTCTTCAAGTACACCATTCAAGAATGCCAACTTGACATCCATTTAAAAAATCGGCCATTTAAATCGAGCAACCAAACGCCCTTGCTTATCCTTCAGGTGTAGGAGGCAGTCCTTTAAGAATATCGAGTAACCTTTCTCTGTGAGTTGCTCCATACTCAATATGTTGGTCTTGAGGACTGCTGTGAGTTGCTCCATACTCAATATGTTGGTCTTGAGGACTGCTACGTAATAAACATCTTGGATTTACCCCATTACACCATCCTTTTTCAAGAAATGTATTGTACATCAGCCTTTGACCTCCACCTTTGACGCATCTCCAAATGACACATGACCATCTTCAATCTATTGCATCTCTTAGAATAGGTACTTGTGACTGCACATATGGTTGCTTGCCCCTGAGTCGAGGTACCACAGAGTTGTTAGACGAACACGACTTTCCACAATGGTATGATATTGTCCACTTTGAGCATAAGCTCTCATGGCTTTGCTTTGGGCTTCCCCAAAAGACCTCATACCAATGAAGATAGTATTCCTCACTTATAAACCCATGATCTTCCACTAAATTAACCAACGTGGGACTCACTCCCAATAATCCAAAACAATCTTCCCCTCAAACAAAGTACACTATAAGCCTCCCCCGAGGCTTATGGAGCTCTCGAATAGCCTCCCCTTAATCGACTCCTTTCTCTGGAGCCCTCAAACAAAATACACCCTTTGTTCGACGCTTTAGTCACTTTTGACTACACCTTCGAGGCTCACAATTCTTTCTTCGATACTTGAAGATTCTATTGACATGGTTAAGTTTAGGGCATGGTTCTGATACCAAATGTCAGAAACCACTCATACAACTAAGAGAGGAACCAACTTACTCATTTTATTCAACTTGTGTACACAGTACATATATAGATAGAATAGTCACACATTAATAACGACTAATAACTTCCCTTAACCGCTAAACTTTCCTTAACCGCTAAACTTCCCTTAACTACTAAACTTCCCTTAACTGACATAATTTGACATACAAATAGTAAATTCAAATGAATTACAGTTAATACAAGATTAAATAAACTAACAAATCATCCCCTTAATCTTGTATTTTGATCTTCACATTCTTATATTCTTCAAACTAATTCTTTCAGTAAACGTCCTAACCATATTCCTTGACAAGCAGCTGACGTCGCCGCAATATACTCCGCTTCACAGGATGAAAGCTGCCGCCATTATCGCCACCTTCCTTCTTCTCTGTCTTCGTTTCAAAGGGCAACTACTTTTCATTGACAGTTTTAATTACTTGTTCTACTTGTCCGGCCAATGGCTTTTCCTCAACAGGTTTATTACCTGTTCTACTAGTCCGGCTAACTGCTGTTCCACGACAGGTTTAGTTCCCTGTGCTACTTCAATTGCACTGCCGGAAACAATGGCCTCGTTCTCGTTCTCCTTCTCTGCTTTCGTTTCTCCAGCGACTGTTTTTCAATAGCACCACCATTTTTCAATCCTCTTTTTCCTTCTTCTCGCCGTCACAGGTGACCTCCTTCTCTTTCATCTCCTCTGCTTTCGCTACCTCCATTGCCACATTCTGGACCTCCGCCACAACACCATCTCTCTTCTCCTAGGATTCAAACTTCACAGCGCCAACGATTTTCTCGCCATCGCTCTTCTTCTCTTCTCGCTTCTCTGTTTTTTTCTCCGATTCAATCTTCACAGAGCCATCGATTTTCTCCTCATCGATCATCTTCTCTGTTTTTTTCATAGACGCAGCCTTCACATCTCCACATCCTTTTATCTCTACAAGTGATCCATCTTCGAACTTCATCGTGCCGGTCACTGACTCGTTCAATTCCGAGAACCAACTTCGACAACCAGTCATATGATTGCTGTCTCCCGTATCTAGGAACCAAGTGTTGCTTTTCTTCTCAATTTCTTCCGGGACAACCTTCTCTTCATAAAGGGCCATCTCCGTCAACTTTGGTGAACCGAGAGTTCGGACTTCACAAACTTGTGTTGTAAGTAAGGCTGGCTCATCCTCGTCACTTTGCGTCTCAGCCAAGTGCGCCTGATCCTTCCATTTATTTGAGCTACAGTCGGATGCATAATGGCCAATCTTTTGACAATTATAACACTTCACCTTCCGACATTCTGAGGCATAGTGGCCTAGGCCTTGACAATTGTAGCATCTTACCTTGCTCTTGTCAGCCTTCTTCTCTTGATGAAACGAGTCGTTTCCACGTCCATGACCTCTCCCTCTCCAGCGACCACTGCGACCTCGCCCTTGGCTATGGCCTCCATTGTCGCTACGTTCTTTTGCTTTCCATTCTCCTTGAGTCAATAAGACATGCTCAGCATTCTCTTTGTTGCCACCGATCCGTTCCTCGTATGCTTTAAGACGGCCGATGACTTCCTCCATGGTCATCACCTTTAAATCAGCAAATTGCTATATTGCCGATGCGATATGAAGAAACTTAGGAGGTACTGAGCGGAGAAATTTTTCCACCAAGTATGCCTCTTCAAACTTGTCTCCAAAAGTATGTATTTTATTAACAACTTCTGTCAACCTTGCTGCATAATCATCAATAATCTCAGACTCCTTCATATTCATAATTTCAAACTCAATCTTCAGAGTTTGGATCTTTGTCTCCTTTACACGTTCAGCAGCGACATGAATAGTTTTTAATGTCTGCCATGCTTCCTTTGCTGTCTCTTTCTCTGCTAACAAAAACAACATCTCCTCACGGATTGCTTGATAGATAGCTGCTAAGGGCATTTGATCCTTCCTTTCATCAAGACTATCTAGAGGCTCAGTTGATTCAATTGCGTCCCACACCCCTTGGGCACGCAAATAGACCTTCATCTTCATAGCCCATGTTGAGTAGTTGGTTCTCGATAACGTCGGGTATTGAAGTGTTACCAGACCTTCCTTTGTTGTAGACTTCGACGACTCTCCTCTCTCTCCAGTGTTGTTATTATTTTTCGGCATGATCTTTGGCATGTAACCAGGCTTTGATAAGAGTGTCGTGGTTGATGTTGTCTTCATCTTGAGCCATCAAGAGAAGACCTTCAGTTGTTACGTCTTCCAAGACTAGGTTGGTTGCTCCTTCCACCCTTTTTCTGGCTCGACAATCATTTGTAACATGCTTCATTCTACCACAATTGTAACATTTTTCGGAGTTACAATTATTCACATACTGACCAGATTTGTGACATTTACAGCACTGAATGTTGGAGTAAATTGATCGACCGCCTCTTCCTTGACTGCGTCCTCTTCCACGCAAATTTTCTTGGCTCGACTCTTCTCCTTATAATATTCTTCATTACTGCTACTTTGACCACCTCGACCATTTCCGCGACTTCCACGACCTCTACCTTGAAAATTTTGAGAGTAGAGTACCTTTTCATATTTTATTGATGCCTTGATTTGAAGTGATTGATCGAGTGTTTCCTCCTTCTTCTTACGTTGCTCGTGTGCCTCGAGAGAACCAGAGAGCTCATCGAACGTGAACGTCACTAGGTCCTTTGACTCTTCTATCGCACATACAATATTCTCGAAGTTGTTGGTTCATGACCTCAAGATCTTCTCCACAACCCGCGTCTCGGGTAACATTTCTCCGTTTCGATTTAGTTGGTTTACCACAGTCTGTACGCGCGTAATGTAGTCAGATACATTTTCTGGCTCCTTCATCTTCATTCTTTCTAACTCGCCACGAAGAGTTCGGAGATGCATTTGCTTGACTTGGTCGGTTCCTTTGAATACTTTTTCTAAAGTGTCTCACACTTCTTTTGAAGTAGTTGCCCTGGCAATCTTCTCAAAGCCCGACTCGTCAACGGCCCGCAACAACATGTATAATGTTGCCTTATCCTTTGATCGCAATTCTTTTAACGCCTTATTTTGTGTCACCGTATAACCCATGGTATCCTTTGGTTCTTCGAAACCTTCTTCGACCACCTCCCATCCATCTAGAGAACCGAGAAGAGCTTTCATTTGGATGCTCCAATTCTCGTAGTTCGTCTTCGTTAGTCGCGGCAGCAGCATTTGACCCATCACATTCGCCATCTGCTCTGATACCAATTTGTGTTAACATAAGACTCATTAATCTGTGAAGTAAATCTCACACACACTAACGATAGAATGCTCCGATACCGCTTTGTGAAAGTACTACTCGTGTACTTGTGAAGGAGATGTTGAGAGAGGAGAGACAACGAGACAAAGAACACTGATTTTATAAATAAATAAATAAAAATAAAAATAATAAAAAAACCTTTTCTATTGCTATGTATCCTTTTTCTCTCCGTTTTTTATCTAACTTTATAGGAAAAGGATTACGTATTTATATCTTTTCTAACACTAATAATAGGGTGAGAGAAACGCTGATAAACCGTATCATCATTCCCTAAAAAAACTCTTGGGCCTTTTCTTTCATTTGGCTTTTTCAAAACAAATTAATTGCATTTGGCATTTTAAGTTTATTTCAACAAAAGAGTTATATGAAGATTCTCGTAGGAAAGATCTCGAGTTTGTAGGGGGTGATCACGTCTTCCTGAAAGTAACCCCCATAAGAGAAGTGCTGAGATTTGAGAAGAAGGGCAAGCTGAGCCCGAGGTTCGTGGGTCCCTTTGAAATCCTAAAAAGGGTAGGACCCGTGGCATACAGACTAGCATTACCACCCACACTTGCCGTAGTGCACAAGGTATTCCATGTATCGATGTTGAGAAAGTACACTCCGGATCCCATCCACATCATTGATCACGAGACGCTGGCCCTCTGGGAGGATCTATCATATGAAGAGAAACTCATGGGGATAATGGCACGTGATGTGAGGAAAGTACGAAGAAAGGGATATTTCCTTAGTCAAGGTTTTATAGGAAAATCATCGGGACAACAAAGCCACCTGGGAATGTGAGGATGGCATGAGGAGGTCTTACCCCGAACTCTTTCGAGGATGATCAACTTTTGGGGACGAAAGTTCCTAAGGTGGGGAGAATTGTAGCACCTGAGTTTTTATTTAAAAAAGAAAAAAAAGAAAAAAACGCTCAAGGTCAACATAGGGGCAAAATAGTCATTTTTCCCTACTATTACTTGACGGGAGAGGAAAAAAGAGATAGGAGATTAGGGTTTTGAGGTTGGAGGAGAAGGTCGGATAAAAAATCGATGTCGGAGATCTGAGAATCCTCGACCTAGACCTTTAGCAGTCCAAGGCAAGGTGCGTTCACGAATCGCACCTTCCTATTCGTCAAAAATGACCAAGCACTCAAGGTTAGTTCGCCGATGTCTAGATCAAAATGTTTATCGAGATTTTCGTGTGCTAGTGGTGTTTTTTAGTGATTCTTGGACTTTAACCCTCAGGACTGTGATCTTCGCAAGTTTTGAAGTGAAGGCGGTCGAAACTTCCGTTCAATTCGGAGTTTCAAGAAAACGAGATTTTCGTTAAGAACTCGTATTTTTCTCCAAATTCGAACTCAAATATTAAGACCGGTGATTATCAGAAAAATATAAGAAAATCATATTGAAGGAGTACAATATGAGATCTACAATGTTCATGAAGAAAACTTGTTGATTCGGATTACGGATTTGAACATAAAAAAATCTGAAGAAAATAGATCGAAAATGCGAATACGCCTAACAATTTGGAAATTTAAACATATGCAGGAGAGAGAAAGGACACCGCCACGCGTCGGCCGTCATAAGGAGGAGCGCGGCAGAATCGACGTTAGACACGTGTCGCATTCCGGTTGGTGAGGCATGATCCACACGTTGGCTGACACGCGCCAGAGCGCGGGATTCAAGCCAACCCGAGTTCAAAGAGGGCGACCCGAACCGCATCTAGAGAACTGCCTCGACGCGATTGGTCTGACCCGGCTTTCTAGTCCGCGACTGAGTAGGCGTTGCGCGAGTAGATACTGACCCTATTGTTATGTGAATTAGGATCTGTCAAGAAAATTCCAGAATTTTTGGAATCCTTTCCGCCAAGAAACTCGAGCTAGGGAATGCACGCGTCAACTAAGTAAGTAACCATTTGGATTCCCACGTGCAGTACTTGTAGGAACCGCTTGGAATAAGCATGCATGGTATCATACCCATAAACTTAGCTAGTCGAACCTAGCATATTAGTACGAAAACCGTGAAAATGAAATAAACAAGGAAATCTATGGCTTCTAGATATGAATGATAATATAATCTATTTAGATTGAGATTATGATAATGTATGTATGCATGAGGAGGATGTGAAACTTGTGAAATCTGTGCTCCGGGAGAAGATGGACGTTATATTCTCGTTGAGCATGTTTGTTAATATTGCATGAATAGTTGCGTGTTAACTCCTGTGCATGATTGTTTGTGTTATCTTTCTCGTTGAATAGGAAGAAACTACGAGCTTAAATTAGGGTGCTTGTGACTAAGTAGGCTAAACGAGCCCCTAGGTTGGGAGACCTCTAGAGTACCGTGTATTTAAACCCGCGAAACGACTACCAACGGATCCATAGCCCAGAATTTCAAACTAGATAGGTTTGTGAGACCTTGCACGAGAATCCTAGAGACATATGAATCCAAGTCTAAGCCACCAAGTTCTACCCTAAAAAGAATAGTAGGACACCACGGTAACTGTAGGTAGCCCGCTAGAGTTGAGCAGTGTGGATAGTGTTACCAGAACCTCCACTTCCCTCTCTGCTCCGATATCGTACCGTCGAGACAAAGCTCCAGTATTAAGATCGTTGAGCCAGACAGATCCAGACAGGAAAGTGTAACAGGTGCCCCGACCTAGTGGTGTTAGCTAGGGGGTCTTCTAAACAGGACCCCTGGGCTGTAGGAACCCATCCTGTGCGGGGGACGTGGAGCCACGTAGGATGACTTAGTAGCTGATCGGCACACAGGGGGTCGCAACCCCCGATTTTAGTGGATGTATGGTCTCGTGGGAGGGTTGTCAGCTAACCTCCACGGATGATGTTCAGACAGAGTTACTTATTCAAATCCAGCCATACAATCCCCTCAAATTTGCTTGTGAAGTCGCGCCTCACCTCAGGACACTAAGCATTCCACTGCATAAGATGGGCAAGCCTCTTAAGATACAGAAAAGAGAGTTGCAGCTTAGATCGCTTCCCTTAGAACCCCGAGATAAGACTATGGATACCTACTAAGATAAGGATGCGAGAAGAGCCTACAAGTAGGCTTTACTTACCGAGTATTTTTATACTCATTCCTTTCTACTTTTTTTTTTCTTTCTTTAGGTGAGTGATGCCATGGTTCGAGGCGGAAACGCGTGCTGAATCTTAAAGCCATTGAGGAGTGTCCCGGGGCGTCTAGGAGTCTACACATGTTCTTGTTTTAGTTCTGTCATACATTTTTGTAAATCATTTAAATACTTTTCATGAAACTCATACGCTACTTGATCAATTTGTTTTGATTTTAAACTTTCTACATATTTGCTATTTTTTTTTTGTAAATTCTTGTTGTCCATCTTGTTTTACATGATTTCATCATTGCATAGTCGGTGGCTGTGACAGTTCCAATTTTGAAATCAACCTTTAAAAAACTATTTATTTAATTCTATAAAGGAAGAAATGAATTTCATCTAGTGAAATTATGTTTTCAGTTCCTTATTTGGTCAAGATCCAAAATGATATGCTTATTGAATTTGCTACAAAAACCACTCTGACCCATGTAAATCAAAGAACAATCCCTCCTAAGTAAGAGTTAATAATTCACTCAGGATTAGAATTGTGTCGCATATGATCCTCTAGTGAAATATTGATCTTCTGAATTAATAGATTTATAAAGAGAAAATCATATACAAACTCATTGTATAGCAAACCCTCACTCGCATATCTTCACACGAACAATTTCAATTAAATTATTTGTAACAATTATAAATTAGGTCATTAATAAAATTATTAGGATAAGTCACTCCTTATCCATACTCTTTAAGCCCTTTTTTAAGTTATTACTTAGAACATAATCCTCTCAACCTCAGATCGACATAAAAATGCAAACAAAATAATAAAATAAGCCTTAAAATACATCCACCATTGATAACACATTTGAGTCGACTCAAATGATTTCAAAGAGCTTCAAAACCTTCATTAAACAGAGCAACAAAAGCTTCCATTTGATCTCTCTCCTTAACCACTCCAATCTCCATTCCCACATCGCTATTTCTGCTATCACTCAAAGAAAACACTAATGGTGATTCAGCTGACACTATTTCCACCTTCATTGGCTTTCCCCACCCAAAATCTACATTGTAAACTCCAAATCTATGTGACCCAGCAAGGGAAATGGCTTGTGCTTTAGAATAATCATTGGTCATTTCACTCATACGTGTCCCATAATTTTCTGCCCCCTTTAAAGCTCCTCCTCCTAAATTCTTAATAACTTTGGAGATCTGTTCACAAGCCAAAGCTATTCCATTTTCACCCAAAAGCTCAACTCTTTCAAAGGAAAGAACACCACCAACCAAACAATTTCCAAAGTAATTCAATGGCACTGGTGGCTTTAAACGAGACGTAGCATCAGCAGCAAATCCAAACCACAAATTTCCATCTCTTAAACCATCCAACTTGGCTGTACATACACACAAATAAGCCGTTGCCACTACAAATGAAGACATTTGCTCATCATTCTTCTTCAAAATCCATTGCTTTAGCTTCTGCAGGTTTTGGTGTGTGAACTCAAAAGTGCTTCGGATTAAACGAGGATTAGTTTTGGGTAGTTTAAGGTTCAAGCTCCTGTTGTTGGGTCCGTCTTGGTTCAGCCATGCCCTCGCATAGATTTTGGCAAGACCTTTTGGATCATCAATAACCGACCTGTCATAGAATGGCATTAGCTTGGCGATTGGAACAGCTGATTCGTCCATGCAAATTTGAGCCCATGATTTGATAAATGAAGTTGAGGTTCTTCCATCTAGAACTGCATGATGATTGGTTATTCCAATGGAAAACCCTTTGCTTTGAAATATGGTGACCTGTATTAAGAATTTAAATCATTAGTTAAAATATACATTTTCATCTTTAATGGAGTAATTCATCGAATACGCTTTTTCAACTAATTTCTTAAAATATATACTAAGAAGAAATTTGAAACTTCCCTGAAGTTTGTGATTTAAGTTTGTGATTTTAAGCGTAGTATGGTAAAATGCGTCTTTAGTATTTCACACACCTGTCCTCTTTCGGGTTTCACTTTTGAGGTTCTTCAAAATGTTTGGTTCTTCTCCCTCATCGACGTAGGATCTCACAATCTACCCCACTTCGGGGTCTCGCGTCCTCGCTGGCACTCGTTCCCTTCTCCAATCGATGTGGAACTCCCAATCCACACCTCATTATAACAGCTCAAGCTCACCGTTAATAGATATTGTTCTTTTTGGATTTTCCCATAGGTGCTTCCCGTCAAGGTTTTAAAACGCGTCTGCTAGGGTGAGGTTTCCACACCTTTATAAGGAATGTTTTGTTCCCATTTCCAACTGACGTTGGATCTCACAATCCACCCCCCTTCGAGGCTTAGCGTCCTAGCTGGCACTCGTTCCTCTCTCTAATCGATGTGGGACCCTCAATCCACCTCGCTTCAGGGTCCAACGTCCATGCTGGCACTCATTCCGCTCTCTAATTGATGTGAGATCCCCCAATCCACTCTCATTCGGGGTCCAACGTTCTCGTTGGCACATTGCCTAGTGTCCATCCGTTTAGAGGCTCAGCCTCCTTGCTAGTACACCACCATTGTTTGACTCTGATATCTCCCTAACCGATATGAGATCGAGTGAAAATAGCTCATGAATTCCTCAATTTCTAAAAATCAATTGATTTATTCCATATACAATTGAATTTAATATAAAATTAAGAATTTAAAAACATATTAATCACCATCATAAAGGAACATCAAAAAGAAAATTATAATAAATTGAAAGAGTTATTAAAGATTGAACTTATACTTCAATAACTAAAGAAGAAAAACCAATCATTGTTAGCCACTCAAGTTTTGGAGCTAAGTACCTGAACAGCAATCGCCGCAGCACGATCATGAGAAACAGGCAATTGGGGGACAAGAGGATGAAATTCAGAAACTTCACGGAACCCATTGCCGGAAAGTTGGTAAAAGTCAGCTCCCGACTCAGCCACCGTCATAGAAACACCGTCCCCATCGACAAACTCGATGGTCGGAACCTCCGACTGTGGAAGCCAGACGATGTTGCCAGCCAGAGGAAGATAATGGCGAAGAGTAAGAGAAAGAGAGGTTTTGAGCTTCGGAACAATTTCGTCAATAAAAGATATATCATTAGACGGTAACTCGTAGAAGAAAAGGCGTTGGATTGGATGGAACCTCAGCCATAACAGGTCGAAGAAGGTGAGAGGAAGAGACGATGGCACAGCCGCCGCACGTGACGGCTCCCGCGGCGGAGGAGCCACTTTACAGATCTCAATTGTCTTAACAGATGGAAGGTGATCCATTGGAAAGTGGGTTTGTAGAGATATGATATTAGTGATGAGGAAGGTGACAAGAGTTTGCCGATTTATAAGAGCGAGAGAGAGAGAGAGAGAGAAATGTCGTGTAAATGAAGGCCTCTTTGTATTGACCGCCAAGGAAGAATGTAAATGAAGTGCACAAGTGTCGGTTTCATATTATAAAATTATGCTCATAATTTTGTATTAAACGTGAGGTATCCAAATGAGTTTTCGCTTCCTCCTCTTTAGTACCGACAAATTTTCTAAGCTCAGACCATTTTTTCTATCGTCAATGTCTCTAGCTGAATCACTGGCAGTGAAATCAATTAGTTTTTCAGGATTTCGCCTTCTTTGATACTTTAGCCCATAGCATGTCGTTTGCTTTACATAACGAAGAATGTGCTTAATCGCTCGATGTTGCATCATAGTAGGCTTTTCCATGTACCTACTCATCATTCCAACAACATATGAAAGGTCTAGACGAGTACGAGTCAAGTACCTCAGACTTTCGATGACACGTCTATACTTAATGGAATTCACTCAGCTTCCTTCAACAATTTTTTCGAGTTGTAACTTTGCTTCCATGGGATACTTGGTCGGGTTACACTTTGCCTCATCGAGTCTGGCTTCAGGTTGTTCTATTCTGACTCTTCAAGTCTTTCTTAGTCTAGGAGCACTATGGTCTAAATTTTCTGATCGTTGTTTACAATTCTAAGATACTCAGTCTACTGGAGACGTTCTAACCCAGGTTATCATCTAGCCAACCTAATTCTATGTCCTAACTCTATGTAGATAAACACACTCTACAGGGAGAACACGTAGTCTAACACTTAGAGCTATAACATATTATATCATACAAACATACATTGTTCAACGGAGAGATACCATCCCTCAATCACTCGAAGCATAGATCACAATAGTCTATCCTCCTTTCTAACGAGGTGAAAATCATATAAAATAGCATTCATCACAAATCTCATCATAGGGTCATTTTAGTAATTTCTTACATTATGTATAAGATACTCATCCATATTATACAACTAGTATTTTGGTCGTGCATATTCTATTTCTAGCTTTGCATTATACATAAAATAACATGCTTCTAGTTAATCTCAACCTAGGGGCATAACGGTGATTTTATCATAACGTACATACAATACATACTCATCCAAAAACGTCATTCTTAAGTCCTTAACATACATTTTTTAACCACCTTAGGTAAGGAATGCTCGCATGTTAGCACGTTCTAGCGATACTTACAAGTATTACTTGCCTAGTCCGTGTGTTTACTTACCTAGATGACACGTGTCTTCCCGAACTAGTTTTTTTGCACATGTTAAGCGCTTAAGAATTCTTGAAAATTTTCTGGTACGTCCTAATTAAAGTCATAATAAGGTGAATATCGAAATCAAGACAAAAAATAATCGAATGGGGGCCAAATGGGTCGAGAAATCACATGTCACAACCGCACTAAGAAGACAAGTAGGTTGTGACCCCACATGTAAACCAACAAGGTGGCAACCCTCAAGTGACGTGCATCTGGTGAGGGCTGAGACAGATAAGTGTCATGCTGTGACTGAGGAGGACGATGCATCATCCAATACACAAAGAAGACTGTGCATCAAAGCCAAGTTGAGACATAAGCAGCGTTGGAGAAAACAAGGCGACACAAGTGTCGAAGACGAAATCGAAGAGGGCCAGGTAGGGCTCCTGGCCATAACCTCAAAATTTAGAGTTTCGATATGAGTTGCGGCACGTGGCTCTAGAGATAAATTCATCTATATGAAAGATGAAAGCTCACTAAATTTAGTGTCATTCGAATATGTTATGGTTGCTCCATAGAACTGTATGACCGCTCGTCAAAATGATGTCTACTCGATTAGAAACGTCTTAAAATGTACTACAAATTTTAGATTTTGATGAATTTTTTTTTGGTAACTTTACATTTTCATCACTTTTCCTACCAAATTTGTTTTTAACTCAGATCCTTCACCAAAGTTAATAGAGATTTAATTTGTCTAAAATGAATGTATTTTTCTTACCATTTTGAATTAACTACAGACAAAGATATTCAAATCTAAAATTTGTCAAAATTATCGTTCTTACCGTTCTTGGAGGATTTTCAGAATTCTTTCTTCTGGCGTGATTCGGCTGCAAAGTCCATCACAAAAATATGTGAAAACTCACCTCGAACAACATACTAAAATTAAAGAGACTAATTCCATCAAATACTCACGAATCTCGAGGGAAATCTAAGATCTAAACTCAAAAACTACCTTTCATTCTTCCTCGCGTTTCTTGAAGGAATCGAACGAATCAATCCCTCATAATGAATCTCCTCATGCCGACAAGAGTTTCTTATGATGAACCCTCAATCAAATTCGACCTTCTATCCGGATTGGTTCAATTTTTCCTATTTTGGTCTTCTTCTTCCTCTCAAACCCTAAACTTTTGTTTTATTTGCTCTCTCCAATGCCTCATCAATTAACTTGGACCAATATTTTTTTTTAATTTTTCTACTATATTATTTTATTTTCTACGTCGTCTTCAAATTTAGTATCTAAGACCCTCAATAAAATCTTGAAAATTCAATTTTAAAAAAAATCAAATATTTAATTTCTCGTCAACCCTGAAGTATTACCTATCATAGTTTATGGTCCGACCTTCTTTTCTGACTATTCTTTGTTCAATCATCTTCAGAGTTCTTGTTCGTTAGTTTTGACAAGGACGAAGATGACAAGAGGCAGTCAATTTGTAAGAGAGAGAGAGAAATGACGTGTAAATCAAGCTCTCCTCGTATTGGCCCCCACGGAAGTATGGAAATAAATTGTAGAAAAATTGGTTTGAGGTTATCAAATTATTGTTGGGTGCACAAATTTGCTTTCTCTTTGACTTTCTTTACTATTTTAATAAGAAAAGTTATTGTATAAGTGGGTACCATATCCTTGCTATGCTCTTTGACTTTAAATTGGCCACGACGTTTCCACTGAACTGCACAATGTCACAATCGCACTTTGTTTGAACTCGTAACGCAATTAGGTGGCATTTAGGCTCACCTTCAAATAAGTCAACCAACTGAAATTTGATTGCACCTAGCATAGGTGACTCGTAACGCAATTAGGTGGCATTTAGGCTCACCTTCAAATAAGTCAACCAACTGAAATTTGATTGCACCTAGCATAGGTGACGTATACTTAAGTTTCTAGTTCAGTTCTTGAAAAAATGTTTTAGAAAATGGGGCAAAGAAAGTTTAGAAAATGTTTGGAAACTTGATTTTAGAAAGCAATGTTATAGGCTAATTAAACAAATCAACAACAACCTAATTTTGATAGCGTATAACCTAGGTAGGAAGAATTAGCGACTAGTCACACCCCCTATAGTTCATTTTGAGGCATTTTAAACTTGTGGAGTGTAGACATAATTTTTGCGGATGACCATTATAATGATTTGACTTTTCTTTGAAAATAAGGTTGCCACTATCATGCCAAATATTCCTTTTAAAAATCTAAACCTTGCCCCAAACGTCAACATTTGTAATAAAAGCTTTGAAACAAAAGAATGGAAAATAAGTAATGCGAAATTTAAATAAAACAAAGAAAAGAATAAATTAAAATCCTTATCTAATCTAAGAGCTATATAACTATTGTAACACTGTTCTCATGGCCTTCATCGCGACAACGTCATCCGTATAGGGATGCATTATCTTTACTTAAAAAATAAGAGTGGCAAGTGACTTAAATATTTTGAGAACTACTACGTAACCCCACTATTAGGGTTAGGAAATATAAACACATGCAACATGGTGGGATTTATTGTAACGACTCTAGATTTCTACTAACTTAAAGTCACTACCATCATCATAACATATTCTCTTATGAAGAATTAAACATTTAAAACTTCATCACAAAACACTGTCATGGACTTACATGTTCGAAAACATCTTTAAAACAACATAACGAAATACTAAATCAAACAAACAAACATTAAAAGTTAAAACACTCTATACTAACCTAAAGTCTAAGAAATGAAATACCACTATCTGATGCATGTGTCATGTTCTTTACTTGTGTTGTTGTCGTCAGTTGTATAGGGATGTCTTGCCTCTACCTGAAATAGAGGTATGACATGCCTTGAATATTTTAAGAAATAATCAGTAAGTGACCTTACTATTGGCGTTAGGGAATGCAAACACATGCAACTCATGCTTAGAGACCTATCGTTAAAACTATTGTAGATCTGACCTCTAGTCCATACAAAATTGGATGCATAGTACTTCCCCCACATACAACCAACACGTGCGAGCATGAGTCCCTAGGCGGTTCACACCTCCCTAGACCCATCATAGTCGAGATAGTTGTCTGTAGCCGGATGTCTAGAGGTCAGTAAACCTCCGAGTATCATGCGAGACATGATGATGATTATCATCATAGTATACGTGTCATCATAAATGGGAAAATAACCCGATGTATATGAACACACAATATACATGAGATCCCTATAGTTTTCATCTTTAAATTATTCTTATGATACAACCCAATACATTATAACACATTATCCTAGGCAACATGCATACATTGACTTTCATACGTTCATCATCATTAACATCAATTTGGGTTATGTCTTAGAAAACTCGTCATCATAATGCATCATGACATTTAATACATGTACATCATCTTAATATGGAATATCATCATATTAAGTAATCTTATCATCATGTATCTTACATCATCATGTTAAGAGTACTCTTATGTACTCTTAGACAAGTTGTGTTCATTGATATAGTCATTACAAGCAAGTTATCCGTTCATGAGTTCTTCATAATTAGAGTTGGTCAAAAGTCTATTCCTATAATGACATTTTATACCTTATGTACCACTTATCCTCACATGAATAATTTATTTATGATCAAACAAACTAAGAGTGAGTGTAAGAGTGGGACACCCTTGTTTCAGTTTTGAAATCTAACACTTAAAAGAAACTATTTATTTACTTGCCGAAATGATAAACTTGTTTAATTTCTACAAAAACCACTCTCAATTATGAAAATCAAAGGACAACCTCCCACAAGTACGATCTCATAATTTACTCAAGATTTATGAAGAGATTAAATATTTCATAGTTCAATCATATACAGATTTATTGTGTAAGATACCCTCGCTCACATGGCTTCACATGAATAATTTCGATTAAATCATTTGTAACAATTACAAAGTATGTCATATCGATAACACACTCATTCTTATCCATATTCTATAAACCCTCTACATTATTACTTGAACATAATTCTTCAATTGTCAACTACATACTCTTCAACATTAAAATGCAAACAAAATAATGCATTAATTTAGAGCATAAACCTCAAGGATATGAGAGTACATAAAACAAGCCTTAAAATATATTTATTCTAACAGAGATGTGAATTGACAACACATTTGGATCAACTTCAATGATTTCAAAGAGCTTCAAAACCTTCATTAAACATAGCAGCAAAAGTTTCCATTTGATCTCTCTCTTTAACCACTCCAATCTCCATTCCCACATCGCTATTTTTGCTATCACTCAAAGAAAACACTAATGGTGATTCAGCTGACACTATTTCCACCTTCATTGGCTTTCCCCACCCAAAATCTGCATTGTAAACTCCAAATCTAGGTGACCCAGCAAGGGAAATGGCTTGTATTTTGGAATAATCATTGGTCGCTTCACTCATAAGTCTACCCAACTTTTCTTCTCCCTTTAAAGCTCCTCCTAAATTTTTAGTAGCTTTTGAGATCTGTTCACAAGCCAAAGCTATGCCATTTTCACCCAAAAGCTCAATTCTTTCAAAGGAAAGAAAACTACCAACCACGCAATTTCCAAAGTAATTCAAAGGCACCGGTGGCTTTAAACGAGATCTAACATCAGCAGTAAGTATGAACAACAATTTTCCATCGCTTAAACCCTCCAACTTGGCTGTACATACACAAAGATAAGCCATTGCCACTACAAATGAAGACATTTGCTCATCATTCTTCTTCAAAACCCATTGCTTTAGCTTCTGCAGGTTCTGGTGTGTGAACTCAAAAGTGCTTCGGATTAAACAAGGATTAGTTTTGGGTAGTTTAAGGTTTAAGCTCCTGTTGTCGGGTCCGTCTTGGTTCAGCCATGCGCTTGCATAGATTTTGGCAAGACCTTTTGGATCATCAATAACCGATCTGTCATAGACTGGCATCAGCTCGGTGATTGGAACAGATGATTCGTCCATGCTAATTTGAGCCCATAACTTGATAAATTAAGTTGAGGTTTTTCCATCTACAACTGCATGGTGATTGGTTATTCCAATCGAAAACCCTTTGTTTTGAAATGTGGTAACCTATATTAAGAATTGATATGAACCAATAGACATCAATCATACAATATATTTCAATGAAGATATGAAGAAAATGTTGTCAAAATTATCAAGCAATTCATGCCACATTGAAGATGAATGTAGTTTGATTGTTATAAATTTTGGCTGGGTTACAATTTAGAGTAATTGTATTTCATTATTGTATTTTAAGACTTTTAATTTACTGTAGGTTACAATTACATAATGGTTAATTATGGCCATTAAGTACGAAGGTTACAACTCTTGGAATGTCTTTGATAGTTTCATTTTGAGGCTATATAAAGCAATGTATGTTGTATTTGTAAGTAGACTTTGGAAAATATTATTAAAGAAGCATTTGTAATCTTTTTTAGCCAATTGCTAAGTTTCTTTGCAATTCTTTGTAGTTTAGTTTGCATGTAGAATCATTCAAACTCGACATGATCAATCTTACTTGTAGAGTAATTCGAATTTCAAACAAGTGTTCTTGCATTGAGATATTTGATCAACAAGAATCATTCAAGCTAGACATGATCGATCTTGCTTGTGGAGCGATTCGAATCTCAAACAATGTTCTTGCCTTGAGATATGTTGAGTTATGGAGTCTGCTCCCTGTATTTATAGCTTGGTCAATGGCTATATCCGGTAAAGCTATATTTGGTAAAGCCATATATGGTGAAGCTATATCCGGTAAAACTATATATGGTACATAGCTATATATAGTAGATGGTTAAATCTGGTAAAGCTATATTTAGTAGACTGAACCATATATATATCCCGTCCAGTAAAGCTTTGAAATGTACTTTCTATTCTCTGTACTCTCTTGTTGTACATGCCTGAAGTCATCAATAAAAAATCCTTTTAGCCAGAGTTCTCCTTGCAATTCTCTCTATCCTTTTCTTTGTGATCATCTAGATCGAGCGTGTGCGTTGTTGTGCGATCCTAACAACTGGTATCAGAGCAAGGCAAAATTCACCACGATTTGTGAAGATGGAAAGTTCAAAGATTGGAATTGAGAAGTTCGATGGATCTGATTTCGGTTTTTGGAAGATGCAGATTGAAGATTATCTGTACCAGAAAGATTTTCACGAACCTTTGTTGGGGGTGAAGCCGGATACCATGACCACGGAACAGTGGAAGCTCAAGGATCAACAAGCCTTAGGGATGATCCGGTTGACTTTATCCAGAAACGTGGCGTTTAACATCATCAAGGAGAAGACAACGTCAGATCTGATGAAGGCGCTGTCAAATATGTATGAAAAACCGTCGGCTATGAACAAGGTGTATTTGATGCGTAGATTGTTCAATCTACAGATGTCTGAAGGTGGACGTGTTGCGGATCATATAAATGAATTCAATATGATCATAAGTCAACTGGGTTCGGTGGAAATTAATTTCGAAGATGAAATTAAAGCGTTGATTTTGATGTCATCCTTACCCGAGTCATGGGATACTGTTGTTGCCGCAATCAGCAGTTCCCGAGGATCTGATAAACTGAAGTTTGATGAAATTCGAGATGTAGTTCTCAGTGAAAGTATTCGCAAACGGGAAACTGGAGATTCATCAGGCAATGCTCTCAGTGTTGATCGAAGGGGAAGAAGCAAATCAAAGAGCTCAAACAAACATGGGCGTTCAAAATCAAAGAACCGGGGAAAATCTCCAAACAAACCCAACGTAACGTGTTGGAGCTGTGGGGGAAAAGGACACTTTCGGACAGATTGTACAAAGCTAAAGAAGAAGCAGAATCATAAATCTGAAGATGATGATGATTCTATATACACAACAGAAGATGCTGAGGACGTTTTAATCCTTAGTGTGGATAGCCCAGCTGAATCCTGGATTTTGTATTCAGGTGCATCGTTCCATTCGTCTCCAAGTAAGGAATTGTTTCGAAATTTCAAATCAGGAAATTTCGGGAAGGTGTATCTTGCCGACAATAAAACCTTGGAGATTGAAGGAAAGGGAGATGTCTCCGTACAAACTCCAGCAGGAAATCAATGGACATTACAAGATGTCAGATACATTCCTAGTCTCAAGAAGAACCTGATCTCTATTGGTCAGTTGGATAGCACAGGCTATGCAGCAGAGTTTGGAAATAGTTCCTGGAAGATTGTGAAGGGCGCCATGGTTGTTGTGCGTGGCACAAAATCCGGAACCTTATACACTACTGCAGAGTGTATAAACATGACTGCTGCTGCTGAGAGTGCTTCCAATTCAAGTCTATGACACAATAGACTTGGACATATGAGCGTCAAAGGAATGAAGATGCTGACTGCGAAAGGAGCTTTAGAAGGCTTAAAATCTGTTGATATGGGTCTTTGTGAGAGCTGCGTTATGGGCAAACAGAAACAAGTTAGTTTCACAAAGGCTGCCAGAGAACCGAAGAAAGTGCGGTTGGAAATGGTCCATACAGACGTCTGGGGACCATCTCCAGTTTCATCACTTGGTGGATCAAGGTACTACGTCACCTTCATCGATGACTTCAGCAGGAAGGTATGGGTTTACTTTCTGAAACACAAGTCAGATGTGTTTACCACCTTCAAGAAGTGGAAAGCTGAAGTTGAAAATCAGACCGGCTTGAAGATCAAATGCTTGAGGTCTGACAATGGAGGAGAGTACAACAAATCAGAGTTTATAACATTTTGTGCAGCTGAGGGAATTAGATTAATAAGAACAATTCTCTGTAAGGCAAGACAAAATGGTATTGCAGAAAGGATGAACAGAACCTTGAATGAGCGAGCAAGAAGCATGAGGATTCATTCTGGATTGCCAAAGACATTCTGGGCTGATGCTGTGAACACAGCAACATATTTGATTAATAGAGGGCCGTCAGTACCCTTGAAGTTCAAATTGCCCGAAGAAGTATGGACAGGAAAAGAACTCAAGTACTCTCACTTGAGAACCTTTGGCTGTACTGCGTATGTTCATGTTGATCCAGAGAAGAGAAATAAGCTTGATGCTAAGGTTGTGAAATGCTACTTCATAGGCTATGACTCTGACATGTTCGGGTATAGGTTTTGGGATGAGAAAAATATGAAGATCCTAAGACACTGTGATGTGACCTTTGATGAAAATGTCATGTACAAGGACAGAGAGAAGATAAACTCTGAGACTACGAAGCAAGTGGGAGTTGAATTTGAGTGGCAAGAAAATTCACACAGTGATGGTACAACAGAAGCTCAAGAAACTCCTGATCCTATTGCTGAAGAACCAGACGTGGCTGATCCTATTGCTGAAGAACCAGACGTGGAGCAAGTTGCACCTGAGCAGGTGTTGAGAAGATCATCCAGAACTACCAGAGCACCAGATAGATATTCAACCTCATTACATTATCTGTTGCTGACTGACGAAGGAGAACCAGAGTCCTTTGATGAGGCCCTACAAGTGGAAGATTCAACTAAGTGGGAGCAAGCCAGCCATGGATGATGAGATGAGCTCACTTGAAAGGAATAATACGTGGGTGCTGACTGAGTTGCCTACAGGAAAGAGAGCTCTGTTGAACAAATGGGTGTTCAAAATCAAGGTTGAACCAGATGGCAGAAGGAGGTTTAAGGCTCGGTTAGTAGTTAAAGGATATTCACAAAGAAAAGGCATTGATTATGCTGAGATCTTTTCTCCAGTTGTGAAATTAACTACTATCCGAATTCTACTGAGTATTGTTGCATCGGAGAATTTGCACCTTGAGCAAATGGATGTAAAAACGGCATTTTTACATGGAGATCTAGATGAGGAGATCTATATGCAACAACCCGAAGGATTTGCAGCTCCAAGCAAGGAGCACATGGTGTGTAAGCTCAATAAGAGCTTGTATGGACTGAAACAAGCACCGAGACAATGGTACAAGAAGTTTGACTCCTTCATGAGCAAGAGTGATTTCCACAGAAGTGAAAAGGATCAGTGTTGCTACCTCAAGAAATACACTGATTCTTATGTGTTTCTACTCCTGTATGTGGATGATATACTAATTGCTGGATCAAGTATGAGGGAGATAAACCACCTGAAGGCAAGCTTGTCTTCAGTATTTGAGATGAAAGATTTAGGTGCAGCGAAGCAGATCCTTGGATGAGGATTTCTCGAGATAGATCTGCTGGCACATTAAATCTATCCCAAGAGCAGTACATTGAGGTGTTGTCCAAATTCAAGATGAATAACGTTAAACCCAGGACTACCCCCTTGGCAAATCATATTAAATTGTCAAAGGGGCAATCTCCCAAGACAGTTGAGGAACGTGAGCACATGGCATCAGTTCCGTACACTTCTGCAGTTGGGAGTTTGATGTATGCTATGGTCTGCACTAGACCTGACATAACACATGCAGTGGGAGTTGTTAGCAAGTACATGGCAAATCCAGGGAAGGACATTGGGAAGCTGTGAAGTGGCTTCTGAGATATCTGAGAGGTACATCCAATACTACACTTTATTATGGCAATGGCAAAGTAGTTCTGCAAGGTTTTGTGGATGCTGATCTGAGTGGAGATGTAGACTCCAGCAAGAGCACATGTGGGTATATCTACACTATAGATGGAACAGCAGTGAGTTGGATGTCCAAGCTTCAGAAATGCGTTGCTCTTTCATCTACTGAAGCTGAGTACGTGGCCATAGCTGAAGCTGGAAAGGAGATGATATGGATGACAGACTATCTAGAAGAATTAGGCCGGAAGCAATGCAAGAAGATCCTTTATACAGATAGTCAGAGTGCCATACAGTTGGTGAAAAACCCAGTCTATCATTCAAGGACAAAACACATTAGAAGACGGTATCATTTCACTCGCAGGTTAGTGGAAGAAGGCGATATGTGTTTGGAGAAGATAGAGGGTGCAAAGAATCCAGCAGACATGTTGACAAAATGTGTTGATGTTGGAAAATTAAAGCTATGCAAAGCCCTAATTGGTATGGTGTAGGATCAGTCTCCAAGTGGGAGAATTGTTTGTTATGGAGTCTGCTCCCTGTATTTATAGCTTGGTCAATGGCTATATCCGGTAAAGCTATATTTGGTAAAGCCATATATGGTGAAGCTATATCCGGTATAACTATATATGGTACATAGCTATATATAGTAGATGGTTAAATCTGGTAAAGCTATATTTAGTAGACTGAACCATATATATATCCCGTCCAGTAAAGCTTTGAAATGTACTTTCTATTCTCTATACTCTCTTGTTGTACATGCTTGAAGTCATCAATAAAAAATCCTTTTAGCCAGAGTTCTCCTTGCAATTCTCTCTATCCTATTCTTTGTGATCATCTAGATCGAGCGTGTGCGTTGTTGTGTGATCCTAACAAGATATTCAATCAACAAGGTAATCCGAATCTTATTTCCCTTGGAATCAAAGATCGGATATATGTTTCCTTTGCATCTTTTTTTAATTTGATTTTTATTTTCTTTATCTTTTTAGATTTTAATCGACCGAGAGTTCAAAATTCAATCTTTGCTCTATTCAAAATTTTGAGAGGTGAGATTGAGAGCTTCATTTGTGTAAATGAGTGCAAACAGAGTGCCCTAAGAAAATTCTTGAGTGTATAGAGGTAAGAGATTATTGTGAGGTCGTTTGCATTTCCATATCTTATTTTTTGCAGCAAAGTTTCACAAATAGATTCAAGGACGAATACTCTTGAACAAGTGTTGAATGATATGAATCAAAAAACATCAATCATACAATATACTTCAATGAAGATGTGAAGAAAATGTTGTCAAAATTATCCAGCAATTCATGTCAGATTGAAGATGAATAAAGTTTGATTGTTATAAATTTTGGGTGGGTTACCATTTAGAGTTATTGGAAGGTGCCACTCATTTATAAGAGAGAGAAATGTCGCAAATGAAGGCCTCTTCGCATTGACCGACAAGGAAGAATGTAAATGAATTTCATATAATAAAATTATGCTCACAATTTTGTATTAAACGTGAGGTATCCAAATGAGTACTGACAAATTTTAGAGTACCGACAAATTTTCTACGCTCTGCCCAAGTAAAAACTACTATCAATTTTTCTACCATTTGACAAGTACTAATCATTTTCCTCACTTTTTTTTTTTTTATAAGCTAATAATATTTTTTACCAAGTTACACAATTTCGGTTATAAGTTTTACTTTGTTCGAGATTCTTCACTCCCACATCTCAGCAAACTTAACCGTTGCTACAACCTTGATAAGAATATCCGCATGTTTCTCTCTGGTGCATATGAACGCCACAAAAATCTATCTCTTCTCGACACATGCACGATTGAAGTGGAAGCGAGTGTCAATGTGTTTGATGCGTCAGTGAAATATCAGATTCGACATTGGTTCACTTCCAATCACTTCGCTCAACAAATTTCTAAGTCATGATGATACTAATGCATGATGCCGCATTTGCTTCCATGAACTCGGCCTCATAGAAAGAGAGTGTCACAGTTCGCTGCTTTTGAGAATGCCAAGAAATCATATTTTCGTTAAGATAAAACGTCATTCTTGTGGTGCTTTTTCTATCTTTAATGTCTCCAGCTGAGTCACTATCAGTGAAATCAATTAGTTTTAGGATCTCGCCCTCTTTGATACTTTAGCCCGTAGCATGTCGTTTGCTTTACATAGCGTAGAATATGTTTAATCACTCCATGTTGCATCACAGTAGGCTTTTCCATGTACCTACTCATCATTCCAACAACATATGAAAGGTCTAGACGAGTACGAGTCAAGTACCTCAGACTTACGATGACACGTCTATACTTAATGGAATTCACTCAGCTTCCTTCAACAATTTTTTCGAGTTGTAACTTTGCTTCCATGGGATACTTGGTCGGGTTACACTTTGCCTCATCGAGTCTGGCTTCAGGTTGTTCTATTCTGACTCTTCAAGTCTTTCTTAGTCTAGGAGCACTATGGTCTAAATTTTCTGATCGTTGCTCACAATTCTAAGATAGTCAGTCTACTGGAGACGTTCTAACCCAGGTTATCATCTAGCCAACCTAATTCTATGTCCTAACTCTGTGGAGATAAACACACTCTACAGGGAGAACACATAGTCTAACACTTGGAGCTATAACATATTATATCATACAAACATACATTGTTCAACGGAGAGATACCATCCCTCAATCACTCGAAGCACAGATCACAATAGTCTATCCTCCTTTTTAACGAGGTGGAAATCATATAAAATAGCATTCATCACAAATCTCATCATAGGGCCATTTTAGTAATTTCTTACATTATGTATAACATACTCATCCATATTATACAACTAGTATTTTGGTCGTGCATATTCTATTTCTAGCTTTGCATTATACATAAAATAACATGCTTCTAGTTAATCTCAACCTAGGGGCATAACGGTGATTTTATCATAACGTACATACAATACATACTCATCCAAAAACGTCATTCTTAAGTCCTTAACATACATTTTTTAACCACCTTAGGTAAGGAATGCTCGCATGTTAGCACGTCCTAGCGATACTTACAAGTATTACTTGCCTAGTCCGTGTGTTTACTTACCTAGATGACACGGGTCTTCCCGAAATAGTTTTTTTTTACATGTTAAGCGCTTAAGAATTCCTAAAATTTTTCTGGTACGTCCTAATTAAAGTCATAATAAGTCGAATATAGAAATCAAGACAAAAAATAATCGAATGGGGGCCAAATGGGTCGAGAAATCACGTGTCACAACCTCACTAAGAAGACAAGTAGGTTGTGACTCCACATGTAAACCAACAAGGTGGCAACCCTCAAGTGACGTGCATCCGGTCACTGAGGGCTGAGACAGATAAGTGTCATGCTGTGACTGAGGAGGACGATGCATCGTCCAATACACAAAGAAGACTGTGCATCAAAGCCAAGTTGAGACATAAGCAGCGTTGGAGAAAACGAGGCGATACAAGTGTCGAAGACGAAATCGAAGAGAGCCGGGTAGGGCTCCTGGCCATAACCTCAAAATTTAGAGTTTCGATATGAGTTGCGGCACGTGGCTCTAGAGATAAATTCATCTATATGAAAGATGAAAGCTCATTAAATTTAGTGTCATTCCAATATGTTATGGTTGCCCCATAGAACTATATGACCGCTCGTCAAAATGATGTCTACTTCAGAAAGATTAGAAACGTCTTAAAATGTACTACAAATTTTAGATTTTGATGAATTTTTTTTTGGTAACTTTGACATTTTCATCACTTTTCCTACCAAATTTGTTTCTAACTCGGTTTCTTTTGATAGTTATAGAGATTTAATTTGTCTACACTAATGGATTTTTCTTACAGTTTTGAATTAACTACAAACAAAGATATTCAAATTTAAAATTTGTCAAAATTAACGTTCTTACGGTTCTTGGAGGGTTTTCAGAATTCTTTCTTCTAGCGTGATTCGGCTGCAAATTCCTTTACGAAAAATATGTGAAAACTCACCTCGAACAACATACTAAAATTAAAAAGGCTAATTCCATCAAATACTCACGAATCTTGAGGGAAATCTAAGATCTAAAACTCAAAAACTAACCTTTCATTCTTCCTCGTTTTTTTTTGTTTTTTTTTTTTTGAAGGAATCCAACGAATCAATCCCTCATAATGAATCTCCTCATGCCGACAAGAGTTTCTTATGATGAACCCTCAATCAAATTCGACCTTCTATCCGGATTGGTTCAATTTTTCCTATTGTGGTCTTTTCTTCCTCTCAAACCCTAACCTTTTGTTTTATTTGCTCTGTCCAATGCCTCATCAATTAACTTGGACCAATATATATATTTTTTTTCTACTATATTATTTTATTTTCTAGGTCATTTTCAAATTCAGTATCTAAGATTCTCAATAAATTCTTGAAATTTTAATTTAAAAAAAAATCAAATATTTAATTTCTCGTCAATGCTTAAGTATTACCTATCATAGTTTATGGTCCGACCTTCTTTTCTGACTATTCTTTGTTCAATCATCTTCAGAGTTCTTGTTCGTTAGTTTTGACAAGGACGAAGATGACAAGAGGCAGTCAATTTGTAAGAGAGAGAGAGAAATGAGGTTCATGGGTCCTTTGAAATCCTAGAAAGGGTAGGACTCGTGGCATACAGACTAGCATTACCACCCACACTTGTCGTAGTGCACAAGGTATTCCATGTATCGATGTTGAGAAAGTACACTCCAGATCTCATTCACATCATTGATCAGGAGACGCTGCCCCTCTGGGAGGATCTTGTTGGCTTTTTGGCCTTGATCTCACTTTAATTAATTTCAATCAATTAATTGATGTTTTGATGATAACAAACCTACTTTTTAATTATTAATTATTTTCAGTATTTTGAACTGTCCACAGTATAAGGTCGGGAATAACAATTTCAACGACTTTTCAATTACTCAAATCAGAGCTAAAACGAAGAAATTACAGTCGAGACAACATACCCGACGTGATGATGTGGCAGCAAAATCAAAATGATGGACAAATCAAAATATATCAAAGTATGACATTTATGATTTTGGGAGAGTAACAAATGGTGGAGTTTTTCTTATTACTATATTTTTAAATAAAGTTATTTTTACAAAATATAAATTTGAATCTAACCGTTACTCACATCGATTTTTATTACTATATTATATTTTTATATTATTATATTTTAAAATTTTGGTAGTTACTCACATAGTTTTTATTATTATTATATTATTATATTTATAATAAATTTTGAATTTCATTTGACCGTTACTCACATAACTTTTTATTATTATTATATTATATTACTATTATATTAAAATTTTGAAATAAATGAATTTAGAAAATTTTCTTATTTATTTACTTTTAATCCCCGCTTTCCATTATTCCTAACACAATCCTACATTTTGCGACTTTTCTCCTCTATATAAACTCATCTTTCCCACATTTTAAAACACAACTTACATACATTCTCCAATCCTCATTTGTTCAAAGTCTTCATTGTTTGTTGCTCTCTCCAAGCTTACAAGTTTATTTCTTTTCATCTTATTCTTGAGAGGGATTATTATTGTATTGTGAGGAAATAGTTGTGAGTATCCCAAATTGTAAATCTACTCTTTGAGAGAGTTGTGGTGTGTTATTATCAAACTCAAATACTTGTATCGGTTTGATCCTGCGCCGTGGAAAGGATTGAGTTTGCTCTTGAACTCGTAAAAAGAGCGGTGTAGCGGTTTGACTCAGATCCGTGGAAAGAGTCGAGAAAGTTCTTTATTCAAATTCCCAAGAGGCGCTTGGGGAGTGGAGTAGGTCGAGTTTGACCGAACCACTATAAAACTACGGTGTCATTTTCTCTAACTCTTTCCTATTTAATTTCAAAATTATTATTGTGAGTTATTGTATGTTCTACTTGATTATTGTTTTGACTTTAATTATTTTGTTCTAGTAATTATCATCTTCTACTTATTTGTAAAAAGTTTTATCATTAGAAAAATTAAACACTTTTATCGTTAAAACCCTATTCACCCCCCCTCTAGGGTTGCCATACCGATCCAACAATTGGTATCAGAGCAGGTTGCTCCCATAGATTTTTTATCTAAACTTTATTGTTCGAGCTTATGGCAAACCTACGTGTTAAAAATGGTTTTAGTGAAGGGCAATCAACTTCTAGGCCACCTTATTTTGATGGAACAAATTATACATGTTGGAAAGCTAGAATGAAAATTTATTTGCAATCCGTTGATTATCAATTGTGGTTAAATGTTAGTAATGGTCCTTACATTCCAATAAAAATTGTTAATAATATTGAGGTGCCTAAATTAGAAAATGAATTTGATGAGCATGATATGAAAAAATGTTCTTTAAATGCTAGTGCTATCAATTGTCTGTATTGTGCCTTAAGTAATGATGAATTTAATAGAGTATGTATGTGTTCTTCGGCATATGAAATTTGGAAAACTCTTGAAGTAACTCATGAGGGAACCAATCAAGTTAAAGAAACAAAAATTAGCATGTTAGTTCATAATTATGAACTATTTAAAATGGAGGAAAATGAACCTATTGGTGATATGTTTACTAGATTTACTAATATTTTAAATGCTTTGAAAAATCTTGGAAAAGTATATTCTACTTCCGAAAATGTAAGAAAAATTCTTAGGTCTCTACCTAAAAGTTGGGAGGCAAAAGTGACGGCGATTCAAGAAGCAAAGGATCTCACAAAGCTTCCTTTGGATGAACTCGTTGGTTCTCTCATGACACATGAGATTACCATGAACGGCCACATGGAAGAAGAATCCAAAAAGAAGAAAAGTATAGCCCTAAAGTCCATCAAAGTTGACTCTGAAGATGAGGACGTCCTTGATGAAGATGATGTCGCCTACTTCACACGTAAGTATAAAAATTTTATTAAAAGGAAGAAACAATTCAAGAAACATTTCACAAATCAAAAAGAGTCAAAAGGTGAAAAGAGCAAAAACGATGAGGTAATATGTTATGAATGTAAAAAGCCGGGTCATATAAGAACGGATTGTCCTCTCCTCAAATCATCTAAGAAATCCAAGAAGAAAGCAATGAAGGCTACTTGGGATGATAGTGATGAAAGTGCAAGTGGAAGTGATGAAGAAGTAGCAAATTTTTGCTTCATGGCTCATAGTGACAAAGATGATGAACAAGAAGATGAACAAGAAGATGAGGTAACTCTTGAATCTCTTTCTTATCATGAATTATTTAAACTTGTTGATGAGATGACAATTGATTTAGAAAAACTTAGTTCAAAGTATGTTGTGCTTAAAAAGAAATATAAGACTTCAATTATTGAAAATAAGTCTTTACTAAATGAAATTTCTTGCTTAAAAGAGAAGGATCATAATATTGTTAAAATTGATGTACCTTGTGGAAAGCATGTATTTGATTGTGATGAGAAAAATGCATTAATTGATAAAGTCAAGTCTCTTGAGAATGATTGTTGTGAAAAAGATAAATTAATTAAATTGCTCACAGAAAATGAATCAAATAATTTGCAAGAACTTGGTAGGGCTAAGGAATCTATCAAAATGTTAACAATAGGTGCTCAAAAATTAGATAAAATACTTGAGGGAGGTAAGTCATATGGTGATAAAAGAGGATTAGGCTATATTGATGAATGTTCTACACCTTCAAGTTCTAAAACAATATTTGTTAAAGCATCCCCTATCTTGTCTAAATCTAACAGTAAATTTGTATCTAAGTATGATAAATCTAGATTTGTGCCTATATGTCATTATTGTGGTGTTGAAGGTCATATTAGACCTAAGTGCTTTAAATTGAAAAATTCTCAAAACATTCCTTTAGGAAGAAAAGTTTCTCAAAATACAAAATTTAACAATATTTTAGAAAATAATTTTTCGAATAAAAATAGAATACACAAATTTAGTCCAAGAAATAAATTATTGCATAATGTTGTTTGTTTTTCATGTGGTAAGTTTGGACATAAAGATTATTCTTGTTACTTATCCAAATACAATGTCTTTAATATGAATGCAAATATGAAATGGATTCCTAAATTTGTGAACACTAACTTTCTAGGACCCAAACAAGTATGGGTACCAAAATGTCAATTTTGAATATCTTTGTTTTTAGGTTTGTTTGAAAGCCTCCAAGAAAAATAAGTGGTACTTGGATAGTGGTTGCTCAAGACACATGACGGGTAATCCATCCAAGTTTGTGGATCTTTCCAAGAAGGATGGTGGCTTAGTAACTTTTGGTGATAACAAGAAGGGTAAAATAATTGGTAAGGGTACTATAGGTAATGACTCTTGTACTCTCATTGAAAATGTATTATTAGTTGATGGTTTAAAGCATGACTTACTTAGCATTAGTCAATTATGTGATAAAGGTTTTAGAGTTGTATTTGATAATAATAATTGCATAATTGAAAATGCTAGTGATAGAAAAGTTTTGTTTGTAGGAAATAGAGATGATAACGTGTATACTATTGATTTGAATGATTGTCCTACAAATGATAAATGTCTTTCGATTTTGCTTGATAACTCTTGGCTATGGCATAGAAGACTAGGACATGCTAGTATGTACTTGATTTCAAATATTTCAAAAAATTCATTAGTTAGAGGTCGTCCTCAACTTAAATTTGAAAAAGATAAAATTTGTGACGCTTGTCAAATGGGTAAGCAAACTAAGTCTTCTTTCAAATCTAAAAATATGATTTCTACTGTTAGACCTCTTCAACTACTCCATATGGACTTATTTGGCCCTTCTAAAATAGCTTAGTTATGGAGGAAATTATTATGCTTTTGTTATAGTGGATGATTTTTCAAGATTTACTTGGGTTTTGATGATAAAACATAAGAATGATGTTTTGAAAAGATTTGCTAGTTTTGTAAAAAGAGTTCAAAATGAAAAAGAATTTTTAATTACTAAAATTAGGAGTGACCATGGAGGAGAATTTGATAGTGTTGCCTTTGAAAAATTTTGTGAAGATAATGGTCTTTCTCATAACTTCTCTTCTCCGAGGACTCCTCAACAAAACGGTGTGGTTGAAAGAAAAAATCGTACTTTACAAGAATTTGCTAGATCAATGTTAAATGAGTATGATTTACCTAAATATTTTTGGGCGGAAGCCGTTAATACCGCTTGTTATATTTTAAATAGAGTTTTAATTAGACCTTCATTAAATAAAACTCCTTGTGAACTTTGGCATAACAAAATTCCGAATGTTGGGTATTTCCAAGTTTTTGGTTGTAAATGTTTTATTTTGAACAACAAAGAAAAGCTTGGAAAGTTTGATTCAAAAACGGATATTGGTATTTTTCTTGGCTATTCATCTACTAGTAAAGCTTATAGAATTTTCAATAAGAGAACTCTAGTTATTGAAGAATCTATGCATGTGGTATTTGATGAATCTTGCAATAATATTTCTAATGAGTCTATTTGTAGTGATGATTTAGAAAGAAATTTTGGAGATTTACTCGTTAGTGACAACGGCAAAGAAATGGTTACGAGTAAAGAAGAGGTGAGCTTAAAGGAAGAAGGTTCTTCATCAATGCCAAAAGAATGGAGGTATGCCTTGTCTCATCCCAAAGACTTGATTCTTGGTGATCTCAAACAAGGTGTGAAAACTCGCTCTTCTATTAATTTATTTAATAATCTTGCTTTTGTTTCTCAAATTGAACCAAAAAGTCATAAGGATGCCGAAAATGATGAGTTTTGGATTTTAGCCATGCAAGAAGAGCTAAATCAATTTGAAAGGAACAAAGTTTGGGAATTATTGCCGAGGCCATCTAATACTTCTATTATTGGAACCAAATGGGTTTTTAGAAATAAAATGGATGAAAATGGGAATATCATTAGAAATAAAGCTAGGCTTGTAGCTCAAGGTTATTGTCAAGAGGAAGGCATAGATTATGAAGAAACTTTTGCACCCGTTGCTAGATTAGAAGCTATTAGAATGTTACTTGCTTTTGCTTCTTACAAAAATTTTGTATTATATCAAATGGATGTGAAAAGTGCATTTTTGAATGGTTATATTATGGAGGAAGTTTATGTAGAACAACCTCCCGGATTTGAAAATGTAGAATTTCCTCATCATGTCTATAAGTTGAAAAAGGCTCTTTATGGCTTAAAACAAGCTCCAAGAGCTTGGTATGATAGACTTAGCAATTTTCTTATCGGGAATGATTTTAAAATGGGCAAACTCAACACTACACTCTTTATTAAGATTAAAGAAAATGATATGCTATTAGTGCAAATATATGTGGATGATATCATATTTGGTTCTACTAATCCTTCTTTATGTGAAGAATTTGCTAAATGTATGCATAATGAGTTTGAGATGAGTATGATGGGAGAACTTAGTTTCTTTCTTGGACTTCAAATCAAACAACTCAAGGATGGTATCTTCATCAATCAAGAGAAATACACTAAAGATTTGCTCAAAAGATTCAAGTTCAATGGAGGTAATATTGCAAGAACTCCCATGAGCACATCCACTAAGCTTGACAAGGATGAAAAAGGTAAAAGTGTGGATATTAAAACTTATCGAGGTATGATTGGATCTTTACTTTACTTGACCGCTAGTAGACCCGATATTATGTTTAGTGTGTGTCTTTGTGCTAGATTTCAATCTTCTCCTAAGGAATCTCATTTACATGCGGTTAAGAGAATATTTAAATATTTGCTTGGAACTATTGATTTAGGATTGTGGTATCCTAGAAATGTTGAATTTAAATTGGTAGGATATTCTGATGCGGATTTTGCCGGAAGCTTACTTGATCGTAAAAGTACTAGTGGAACTTGTCAATTTCTTGGTAGTTCCTTAGTTTCTTGGTTTAGTAAAAAGCAAAATTCGGTTGCCTTATCTACTACCGAAGCGGAATATATTGCGGTTGCTAGTTGTTGTGCTCAAATTCTTTGGATGAAACAAACTCTTTGTGATTTTGGATTAAAATTTCATAGTGTGCCTATATTTTGTGATAATACATGTGCTATTAATTTAACTAAAAATCCTATTCATCATTCTAGAACTAAACATATTGACATTAGACATCATTTTATTAGAGAGCATGTGCAAAATGGACATATTATTCTTGATTTTGTAAACTCTAATAATCAACTAGCCGATATTTTTACCAAGCCATTAAATGAAGAAAATTTTTGCAAAAATAGGCTTGAGCTTGGTATTATTCGTTGTGATATATCTTGAATTTTATAATTTTTTAATGCATGTTTTTAGGGGGAGCCATTACGTCATTCTTAAATGTATTCTCTTTCAATTGTTGTTTTTGATGATTACAAAGGAGGAGAAAATTAAGAAAAATATGCTCTAAGTTTGTTGTTTTATTATTTATGAATCATTTACTTGTTTGATGTTTATAATTTCTTGAGGTTGAGGCATTAATATAGGGGGAGAATATGCTTGAGTAAAATTTATGATAATATATTAGCATGTATTAGTATTATTACATGGATGGTGTATTACCTTGGTTTTTATGAATTTTTCTTGAAATGGTTTGTCATCATCAAAAAGGGGGAGATTGTTGGCTTTTTGGCCTTGATCTCACTTTAATTAATTTCAATCAATTAATTGATGTTTTGATGATAACAAACCTACTTTTTAATTATTAATTATTTTCAGTATTTTGAACTGTCCACAGTATAAGGTCGGGAATAACAATTTCAACGACTTTTCAATTACTCAAATCAGAGCTAAAACGAAGAAATTACAGTCGAGACAACATACCCGACGTGATGATGTGGCAGCAAAATCAAAATGATGGACAAATCAAAATATATGAAAGTATGACATTTATGATTTTGGGAGAGTAACAAATGGTGGAGTTTTTCTTATTACTATATTTTTAAATAAAGTTATTTTTACAAAATATAAATTTGAATCTAACCGTTACTCACATCGATTTTTATTACTATATTATATTTTTATATTATTATATTTTAAAATTTTGGTAGTTACTCACATAATTTTTATTATTATTATATTATTATATTTATAATAAATTTTGAATTTCATTTGATCGTTACTCACATAACTTTTTATTATTATTATATTATATTACTATTAAATTAAAATTTTGAAATAAATGAATTTAGAAAATTTTCTTATTTATTTACTTTTAATCTCCACCTTCCATTATTCCTAACACAATCCAATGGTCAATATTCAATCCTACATTTTGCGACTTTTCTCCTCTATATAAACTCATCTTTCCCACATTTTAAAACACAACTTACATACATTCTCCAATCCTCATTTGTTCAAAGTCTTCATTGTTTGTTGCTCTCTCCAAGCTTACAAGTTTATTTCTTTTCATCTTATTCTTGAGAGGGATTATTATTGTATTGTGAGGAAATAGTTGTGAGTATCCCAAATTGTAAATCTACTCTTTGAGAGAGTTGTGGTGTGTTATTATCAAACTCAAATACTTGTATCGGTTTGATCCTGCGCCGTGGAAAGGATTGAGTTTGCTCTTGAACTCGTAAAAAGAGCGGTGTAGCGGTTTGACCCAGATCCGTGGAAAGAGTCGAGAAAGTTCTTTATTCAAATTCCCAAGAGGCGCTTGGGGAGTGGAGTAGGTCGAGTTTGACCGAACCACTATAAAACTACGGTGTCATTTTCTCTAACTCTTTCCTATTTAATTTCAAAATTATTATTGTGATTTATTGCATGTTCTACTTGATTATTGTTTTGACTTGAATTATTTGTTATAGTAATTATCATCTTTTACTTATTTGTAAAAAGTTTCATCATTAGAAAAATTAATCACGTTTAAACACTTTTATCGTTAAAACCCTATTCACCCCCCCTCTAGGGTTGCCATACCGATCCAACAGATCTATCATATGAAGAGAAACTCATAGGAATAATGGCACGTGATGTGAGGAAAGTACGAAGAAAGGTAAATTTCCTTAGTCAAGGTTTTATGGGAAAATATACGGGACAACAAAGCCACCTAGGAATGTGAGGAAGACATGAGGAGGTCTTATCCCGAACTCTTTCGAGGAGGATCAACTTTCGGGGACAAAAGTTCTTAAGGTGGGGAGAATTGTAGCACCGGAGTTTTTATTTAAAAAAAAAAAAAAAAAAAGAAAAAAAATGCTCAAGGTCAACATAGGGGCAAAATAGTCATTTTGCCCTACTATTATTACTTGAGGCGAGAGGAAAAAAGAGAAAGGAGATCAAGGTTTTGAGGTTGGAGGAGAAGGTCGGATAAAAAACTGATGTCGAAGATCTGAGAATTCTCGACCTAGACCTTCAGCAGTCCAAGGCAAGGTGGGTTCACGAATTGCACTTTCCTATTTCGTCAAAAACAACCAAGAACTCAAGGTTAGTTCGCGGATGTCTAGATCGAAATGTTTATCGATAATTTCGTGTGCTAGTGGCGTTTTTGAGTGATTCTTGGACTTTAATCCTCAGGACTGTGATCTTCGCAAGTTTTGGAGTGAAGGCGGTCGAGACTTCCGTTCGAATCGGAGTTTCAAGAAAACGAGATTTTTGGTAAGAACTCGTATTTTTCTCTAAATTTGAACTCAAATATTAAGACCGATGATAATCAGAAAAATATAAGAAAATCATATCGAATGAATAGAATATGAGATCTACAATGTTCATGAAGAAAACTTGTTGATTCGGATTACAGATTTGAACATAAAAAAATCTGAAGAAAATAGATCGAGAATGCGAATACGCATAACGATTTGGAAATTTAAACATATGCAGGAGAGAGAGAGGACGTCGCCACGCGTCGGCCGACATAAGGAGGAGCGCGGCAGAATCGACGTTAGACACGTGTCGTGTTCCGGTTGGTGAGGTGTGCTCCACACGTTGGCTGACACGCGGCAGAGCGCGGGATTCAAGCCAACCCGAGTCCGAAGTGGGCAACCCAAACCGCATCTGGAGAACAGCCTCGACGCAATTGGTCTGACCCGGCTTTCTGGTCCGCGACTGAGTAGGCGTTGCGCGAGTAGATACGCACGAGTGGAACCATGCGTAGTAATTCACCAGAGCGCGCTAGTCGCCCGTGTAGGCGCGCGAGTAGTTGTTTTTCCTCCGTTACATTTCTGTTTGCTTGTTTTTCGTCTCGATTTCGATACTGACCCTATTGTTATGTGAATTAGGATATGTCAAGGAAATTCCAGAATTTTTGGAATCCTTTCCGCCAAGAAACTCGAGCTAGGGAACGCACGCGTCAACCAAGTAAGTAGCCATTTGGATTCCCACGAGCAGTACTTATAGGAACCGCTTGGAATAAGCCTGCATGGTATCATATCCATAAACTTAGCTAGTCGAACCTAGCATATTAGTACGGAAACCGTGAAAATGAAATAAACAAGGAAACCTATGGCTTCTATATATGAATGATAATATAATCTGTTTAGATTGAGATTCTGATAATGTATGTATGCATGAAGAGGATGGGAAACTTGTGAAATCTGCGCTCTGGGTCAAGATGGACGTTATATTCCTGTTGAGCATGTTTGTTAATATTGCATGAACTACGGCATGTTAACTCCTGTGTATGATTGCTTGTGTTATCTTTCTCGTTGAATAGGAAGAAACTACATGCTTAGATTAGGGTGTTTGTGACTAAGTAGGTTAGACGAGACCCTAGGTTCGGAGACCTCTAGAGTAACGTACATTTAAACCCGCAAAACGACTACCGGCGAATCCATAGCCCAGAATTCCAAACTGGATAGGTTTGTGAGACCTTGCACGAGAATCCTAGAGACGTATGAATCCAAGTCTAAGCCACCAAGTTCCACCCTAAAAAGAATAGTAGGACACCACGGTAACTGTAGGTAGCCCGCTAGAGTTGAGTAGTGGGGATAGTGTCACCAGAACCTCCACTTCCCTCTCTGCTCCGATATCGTACTGTCGAGACAAAGCTCCAGTATTAAGATCGTTGAGCCAGACAGATCCGGACAGGGAAGTGTGACAGGTGCCCCGACCTAGTGGTGTTAGCTAGGGGGTCTTCTAAACAGGACCCCTGGGCTATAGGAACCCATCCCTGAGCGGGGAACGTGGAGCCACGTAGGATGACTTAGTAGCTGACCGGCACACAGGGGTTGCAACCCCCGATTTTAGTGGATGTATGGTCCCGTGGGAGGGTTGCCAGCTAACCTCCACGGATGATGTTCAGACATTGTTACTTATTTAAATCCAGCCATACGATCCCCTCAAATTTGCTTGTGAGGTCGCGCCTCACCTCAGGACACTAAGCATTCCACTGCATAAGATGAGCAAGTCTCTTAAGATACAAAAAAAGAGAGTTGCAGCTTAGATCGCTTCCCTTAGAACCCCGAGATAAGACCGTGGATACCTACTAAGATAAGGATGCGAGAAGAGCCTACAACTAGGCTGCTTCCGAGTATTTTTATACTCATTCCTTTCTGTTTTTTTTTTTTTTTTTTTTTTTCAGGTGAGTGATGCCATGGTTCGAGGCGGGAACGCGTGCTGAATCTTAAAGCCACTAAGGAGTGTTCCGGGGCGTTTACGAGTCTACACATGTTTTTGTTTTAGTTCTGTCATACATTTTTTGTAAACCATTTAAATACTTTTCATGGAACTCATACGCTACTTCAACACTTTGTTTTGATTTTTAACTTTCTACATAATTGCTAAAGTTTTTTTTTTTTCTTGTAAATTCTTTTGTCGATCTTGTTTTACATGATTTCATTGCATAGTCTGTGAGTCCCGCCCTTTATTTCGAGATTCAAATTTTGGGATGTGACAGTTCCAATTTTTAAATCAACATTAAAGAAACTATTTATTTAGTTTTCTATACCAGAAGAAATGAATTTCATCTTATGAAATTATGTTTTCAGCTCCTTATTTGGTCAAGTCCGAAAATGATAGGCTTATTAAATTTGCTACAAAAACCACTCTCAGTCCTGCAAATCAAAGAACAATCCCTAATAAGCAGGAGTTCATAATTCACTACGGATTAGAATTGTGTCGCACATGATCATCTTGTGAAGTATAGATCTTTTGAATTAACAGATTTATAAAGAGAAATTAAATATTTCGTAGTTAAATCATATACAAATTCATTCTATAGCAAACCCTTACTCACATATCTTCACACTAACTATTTCAATTAAATCATTTGTAACAATTATAAACTAGATCATATCAATGAGATTATTGGGATAAAACACTCATTCTTATCCATACCCTTTAAACCTTAAAATACATACACCATATTGATAACACATTTGATTCGACTCAAATGATTCAAAGAGCTTCAAAACCTTCATTAAACAGAGCAACAAAAGTTTCCATTTGCTCCCTCTCCTTAACCACTCCAATCTCCATTCCCACATCGCTATTTCTGCTATCACTCAAAGAAAACACTAATGGTGATTCAGCTGACACTATTTCCACCTTCATTGGCTTTCCCCATCCAAAATCTGCACTATAAACTCCAAATCTAGGTGACCCAGCAAGGCCAATGGGTTGTATTTTGGAATAATCATTGGTCACTTCACTCATAATTGTACCCAAATTTTCTGCTCCCTTTAAAGCTCCTCCTCCTCCTAAATTCTTAATAGCTTTCGAGAGCTGTTCACATGCCAAAGCTATGCCATTTTCACCCAAAAGCTCAATTCTTTCAAAGGAAAGAAAACTACCAACCACGCAATTTCCAAAGTAATTCAAAGGCACCGCTGGCCTTAAACGAGATCTAACATCAGCAGAAAACACGAAAAACAAATTTCCATCTCTTAAACCTTCCAACTTGGCTGTACATACACAAAGATAAGCCATTGCCACTACAAATGAAGACATTTGCTCATCATTCTTCTTCAAAACCCATTGCTTTAGCTTCTGCAGGTTCTGGTGTGTGAACTCAAAAGTGCTTCGGATTAAACGAGGATTAGTTTTGGGTAGTTTAAGGTTTAAGCTCCTGTTGTCGGGTCCTTCTTGGTTCAGCCATGCGCTTGCATAGATTTTGGCAAGACCTTTTGGATCATCAATAACCGACCTGTCATAGAATGGCATTAGGTTGGCGATTGGAACAGATGATTGGTCCATGCAAATTTGAGCCCACGATTTGATAAATGAAGTTGAGGTTAATCCGTCAAGAATTGCATGGTGATTGGTTATTCCAATGGAAAACCCTTTGCTTTGAAATGTGGTGACCTGTATAAAGAGTATAAATTATTAATTTATGGAGCAACTATAATAGAATTGACCGGATAGAATTGACCAAATTTTATGGTTTAATTAGGAACAACGTTAGTGATTTTAACCTGTTACTGCTCCAACAACAAAAAGAATTAAAAAGCGAGGTAATTTAGTCTTATAAATTTTAACTAATTTAACTAATTTTTAAAAAATAAACATGATATATTCGAATCTTTTATGTTTAACAGTTAAGTAAGTTTTAAAGGTGGTGTCTTGAATGTGTTAGCTACCTGAATAGCAATCACTGCAGCACGATCATGAGAAGCAGGCAAGCGTGGGACAAGAGGATGAAATTCAGAAGCTTCCCGGAACCCATTGCCGGAAAGTTGGTAAAAGTCAGCTCCGGACTCAGCTACCGTCAGAGAAACGCCATCCCCATCGACAAACTCGATGGTCGGAACGTCGGAGTGTGGAAGCCAAACGAGGTTGCCAGCCAGAGGAAGATAATGGCGAAGAGTGAGAGCAAGAGAGGTTTTGAGCTTCGGAACAATTTCGTCAATAAAAGATATATCATTAGACGGTGACTCGTAAAAGAAAAGGCGTTGGACTGGATGGAACCTCAGCCATAACATGTCGAAGAAGGTGAGAGGAAGAGACGATGGCACAACCGCTGCACGTGACGCCTCCGGGGGCGGAGGAGCCACTTCAGAGATCTCAATTATCTTCACAGTTGTTGTTCCTTCCATGAGTTTTGAGATGGAGGAAGATGACATGAAGGTTTGAGGTTATGAAATTATTGTTGGGTTCACAAATTTGGTTTCTCTTTGACATTCTTGACAATTATAATAAGAAAAGTTGTTGTATGAGTGGGTACCATATCCTTGCTATGATCTTTGATGACCACAAAAAAACAAAAATATTTTATTTGCAATACAACATGAAATTTGTCCCTACCCCTAAATTGGCCATCAACCTCAGCAATCACGTTTCGTGTGAACGGCAGAGTGTCACAGTCGTACTCTGTCAGGATTGGTAATATGATTGAGTGACATTTACTTTAACCTCGAGTAAGTCAACTAACTGAAATTTTGGTCGCCATTAGCATAGGTGACGTATGTTCAAGTCTCTAGTTCAGTTTTTGAAAAAATGTTTTTGAAAATGGAGATAAAGAAAGTTTTAGAAAACGTTTGGAAAATGTTATAGGCTAATTAAGCAAATAAATAACTCAATTTTGATAGCGTGTAACTTGGGTTGGAAGAATTGACGACTAGTCACGTCCCCTTGTAGTTGATTTTGAGACATTTTAGCCTTGCCAAGTGTAAACATGAATGTGGCAAATAACCATTTTCTATTGAAAATAAGGATGCATCAAATGTCTATTATCCGCATTTTAGAAATCAAGTAAACAGTGTCATAGACT